>NC_090651.1:300174848-300477687 GCF_040937935.1 Hyperolius riggenbachi | reverse complement strand
TCGATTTTAAAGTCGGTGGAAATTTCCGCAATTTCCGGCGGAAATCCACATCGGAATGCGGAAATTGGTAGCGGAAAGTGGAATCGGTAGCAATAGCGGTAATTGGCAATGGCGAAATGCGGATTTTCCGCAAATTCGGAAATTATCATTTCCGACCATCCCTAGTTGCTGCCCATTGGCTGCTTCCCTTTTCCATTTGCAGGCTTTTCTTCCATATTCAGCAAACGCTTTTCTATGTGCAGCCGCCCCTTGGCCATCAGCCACCCGAGGCCCGGGCCTTTCCTGGCATCTGGCCCTGTTAAAAAGCTACCTATACAGTTAAGATTTTCCTTTGCCAAAATGATAGTTTCCAATGGTTAATAAGGTGCTTATAATTCTGTAAAGCATGAATATTTATTGCAAACTGTAGGCATCTTAGCATTGGACCAATCTGATCCACTTCCTGCTAAATTTGATTGGCCAATTCCAAGCTGCATACAATTTGCATTACATTTACCTGCTAACAAAAATGAGTACCATCTAATTGAACATCTCTATCACTTTTGTTTAGGAAATGTAAAGTGTATGCAGGGGAACCTAATGTTGCTGGTATCTCCAGTGGTTCCTGTGAAATCTTGCTTTGAAGTTCCTGTGGTGTGCTGTCATTCACACGTCTTCCCCTTACCTCTCCAGTACATACTGCTCAGCCGGGAGTTGGGCATTGTGTCTATACAGCAATCTTTCCAAAATTATATTCTGATACAATCAGTAAAGATTGTTTTGAGTGTCAAAGATTGAAAGTGAACATCTCACACATTGTAAAGTTTTAAAAATCCTCCATTTTCCACCTCTACTTAGTTTCAAGCACTGCACTGCAAGAATCAATAAATAATCATTCTAAACCAATATGTCACCATTTAGCACATTAATTGAACCAATCACACCAATGGCATACTAATCAGGTCACTACTTGTTGTGAACTAATCAGAAGTGCCAGTTTGAACGTTAAAGGGAGATTGTCAGCCATAAAACCAAATTCCATTTACCCACTGCTCTGTGTTTATTATGCAGTCTGGAACCTGACCATGCATTGCAAGCATTCCAATATAATCAAAAATGTTTCTGCTGTAATAAAGCACAGAAATTCGGCAGACACAGCTAATATGTAAACACAGGATTGTAATACGTTGTCTTCTTCCATGAAATCTGTAAATAGACAATGCAGATTTACTGCAGGGATTCTGTAAGCAGTAATCAAGAAATGTTTTTCCTGTAAAGGTTATTATGTTGTTGCTTATCTTTTAGAGCAGAGAGGAAGTTCTGAGTTCAGGTCTGCTTTTGAATTGTAAGATGTGCACCATTTACATTTATTGCTAAGCAATTACTTTGACTGACAGTAATTTAATTTAATAAACTTGCTGGATGATAACATGTCGTATTGCTTTACATTGGTGTTGATTCAGAAACAACATTGTAGGTGTAGCTACTAATAACACTAGACATTGCGCAAAGTTTAAGGCATGCGCAAAAGTGCAATCACATATTTTATCAAACACGAATCCCAGCATTATTTCATGCATTACCTACCATAAACTCTTTATATTATCCCAGCTATGTGTGGGTGTAATTTTGCATTAGTTAATGTAACAAATTTGTATTGTTCACACAGTAATTTTTCAAGATTTTAATCTTTTTACTCTCCCTTCATACTTTTAGTGTTGTATTTTTTACACATGTAAACAATTATTCAACCACAATGCAAAATGTAATAAATAAAATTAACTTGCCTGCAATAAACCTGAAGTACTAAGCCAGGTGTTACAGTCTAATACTGTAATGTTTTCTACAAGTGTACCCAAGGTGACATGTGACATGATGAGATAAACATGTGTATGTACAGTACAAAACATATTAATAACAGCTGTTTTACTTGTATTATATTGCTGCCTGAAAGAGTTAATTTTTAGGCATGGAAGTGACAGCTTCTGGCTCGTCGGTAACTTGTCAGGAATATAGTAATCATCACTGATAAGCAAATTACAGCCATGAAACTTTTTCTGGCAGAATACAACTTGTTCTGAGAGCAGGTAGAGATAGAAAAACGTCAATAGTTCATGTATTTTCATTAAAGGAATAGGCTGCCACTGAGCAGAGACAACAAAACATTCATTCTACTTTGTAAATGTTTAACTATAAAATAAAACCATGGGATATCTAAAAAAGGTAATTTTAGGAGTAGGAGGATAAATACAATTGTTTATCTCATTAGTTTATTTTCACCTCGGGTTCACTTTAATCCTTTAAAGAGAATCCGTACTCTAATATTCTTACAATAAAAAGCATACCATACTATTCCTTATGCTCTCCTGTGCCCCTCTGTGCTGTTTCTGCCACTCCCTGCTGCAATCCTGGTTTGTAATTAACAGTTTTAGGCAGTGTTTACAAACAAAAGACTGGCTTCTAACCAGAGTATCATAGGCTGAGAACTAGCTTACTGTGTGACTCATGCAGAGCTTGGAGGGGGTGTGTAAAGCTTCTGCCAATGACAAGCAGTGCAGCAGATTCCACACATTCCAGCCTCAGCCGACAGACACAACAGAGGAAAGGAGATAATATTTATTACAGAGACTGTGCAACTAGAAAAGGTTGCAGTAAGACAGACCACATTAGAACAGGTATAGGAACTTATAGCATAGGAGAAATAAGGCTCAACATTTTGTTACAGAGTCTCTTTAAGGCCCCTTGCACGCTAGTGGCATTGCTCCGCGGTACTCTCCCCGCCGTAGCTTGTCGCAAGGGAGATGCAAGTCTATGGAGACTTGCACAGTCAATGCGACACGGCTGGACGGACATACCCAAATTGCCCCAATGCCGTCCCAAAGTCTGCAGCATGTTACCACATGAATCGCACTTACCGCACAGATCATGAGGTAATGCAAGTCAATAGTTGACAAAGGCAGTGTGCATGACAGGAGCACGGTGTGGCACTGCGTGTGTGTGGACCATGGGAATTCCAGTGTCGTTCTTCCTGCTCAACAGGGAATACATCACTATCCTATGCATATGACCCTGTGGCCGCACCGTGGCGGTGTGGTGCACACATTGTATCGCACACAACGAGTGTAAAACCGGCCTTATTCTTTATTTTTCGAGTTCTCTGAGTTTAATAAGTGCACTTGGTCACCTATAGATGTGAATTGCACCTGGTACAAAAGTGGGACACCTCAGCATAGGCTTGCATTTTAATAAGGTTAAAGAGAACAAGTCAGGGGGAAGGAACATGGTTTTCGCAATTACATTTTATCGTTGTGTAATTGTGGTGCAAGCATGTTAGAAAATAAACCCCGATACCAACAATAGCAACAAACTTACTGACCTATATAATGGACATCAGTGCTAGATCAGTCTTTAACAGGACAAATATCTCCCTTTAAACAATGACTTCTGAGGGCCATTAGAAATGTGCAGCAGACTGGAGGACAGAAAATACTCTATTATCCTTAGTAAATCTTCAGCTGTTTCCTTCAGATCTGCCACCCTGTGATCCCCACGCATAGACCGCTAATCCCAGACAACCTGACTTAACCTTTTGTGCTACACATCGCCCACACATGCCGGGTATAAACACGGCAATGTGCTCCTAGCATCACTCACTGATACAGGGCAGAAAATAAAAAGGTACAACTCTACCCCCTTTCATTTTTAAGCACTGCACTAACTCAAACTAACATTATTACTAGTGAATCAACTAACTTACTTAAAGGTTAACTATCGCAAAAATCATAAAATTTAAAATACATGAAAGTACATAAATAAAATGTACATTTCTCCCAGATAAAAAATTTCTATAAATGTATTTACTCCTATGTTACTGTCATAGTAGATAGTAGAAATCTGACAGAACTGACAGGTTTTGGACTAGCCCATCTTCTCATGAGGGATTCTCACGACTTTCTTTACTGTCAAAAGTACTTAGGGAATGGCTGTTGCTCAGTTCAACTACCAAAATAGTGTGCAAACAGGTGTTTGTGTGTTTTTTTTTTTTGGGGGGGGGGGGGGGTGCAGCATCTATGTATAGATCCTTTCCATGGAGAGCTTTTGTAAACAATAAATGAAATGCTGAGATTCCCCCATGAAGAGATGGGCTAGTCAAAAACTTGTTGGTTTCCATCAGATTTTTGCTAGCTAAGGTACAGTAAGTGACAGCAACATAGGAGAAAAGTAATTTATAGCTTATTTTACTCGGGAAGAAGCATACTTCTTATTTGTATGTTTTAAAATGTATTTTAAATGTTACATTTTTTGTGATAGTGGTCCTTTAATTAAATGAACTAATATTGAAGTAATTGTGTACTGGCATTTTTTTCTTCTTTCCCAATTTGTTTTTTATATTCTCCTGATTTAATACTAAAATAGATGTAATCATTAAGGGCCCATTCACACTTACAATCGCAGAACGCCGGCGATTACCGCCGGCGTTCTGCGGGAGTGATTTTCCCGCGATTAGCGCGGAAAAATCACTGGACACTGCGGCGGTTTTGGAGCGATCGCGATTAGCGTGCTGTGCACGCTAATCACGATCGCTAATCGCGGAACGCTCGTCGCCGGCAAACCGCTGCATGCAGCGCGGTTGCGGTTATCGCTAACCGCAACCGCGGCAGTGAGAACACTGCCACTCGCTACATTGTGTAGCGGTTCTTGCAGAACCGCTAGCGGTTTGCCGTGAGCGGGAATCGCTCGATTCCCGCACAAGTGTGAATGGGCCCTCAAAATTACTAAAAGTTAATGTAAAACATGACAAAAACACAGCTCTTAGTTAAATTTAAATTTAATGAGACAAGAAATGCAATACTGGAAGTTAACATTTTTTTTAATTTTAAAATTATATTTGGTGGGCTCTACCTGCTGGTTTGACTGGCAATTTTTTAGTACTAGAACAGGTCCTTGGTTTACTACTGTGTAGTACAGATAAGTCTATAGAGGCCCCCTTAACCCCCTTGGCGGTTCAACTTTTTTGCCAAGGAGGCTGCATTACACTTTTTTTGTAATTTTTATTGTTTTGTTTCATGTAGCTACCCGAGTGGTAGCTACATGAAACACCACTAGAGGGCGCATGTGTCCCTCTAGTCCAATCGCCGCCGGCAACAACAGCAAACAGGAGATTGCGTATAGAACGCAATCTCCTGTTTGGCTTCTCCTGTTGCCATGACGACGATCGGAATGACGTCATGGACGTCAGCCGACGTCCTGACGTCAGGCGCACCCGATCCAGCCCTTTGCGCTGCCCGGGAGTGATTTGTCCGGGCTGCGCAGGGCTCTGGCGGGGGGCCCTCTTCCGCCGCTGCGTGCGGCCGATCGCCGCGCAGCGGCGATGATCAAGCTGTACGCGTGGCTAGCAAACTGCTAGCTGCACGTACAGCACTTTGCAGAATGAAAATCGCCCCACCAGGGGCTGAGATATCCTCCGCGGCGGCTTACCCCGTGTCCAGCACGGGGTTAACGCTAAGAAGGTTAATGAAGCAAACTATCACTTTATACTCCATCTCGCATTGCTACTCATGAAAATAGTACACAATATAAATTCTGCTCTGTTTTTTTGTAAAGCTGAAAATTATTATTTGCATTAAGAAATATTGTTTAACTGCACAGTGGTGTTCTTCATTATATGACTGCAATTGGCTGATTTGGGTAATGCGCTGTTGTTTAAAACATTTTGTGAATAGTGGTGGGGGTGCAAGAGAATATCCCATCTCTTCATTATTAATATGGCCGTGGTGACAGGGCAGTGGCGGACAAAGCCAACAATGGGCCCCTGTGCAAAATTAAATAAATCGGGCCCCATGTGAGTGGGTGTGGTCATAACAGATCATGGTTGGATCCAAACAATACCGATAAGATAAAAGTACATGAACCTAGGTCACATTCTCTAGGCACTGTATTAATGTAGCACACATTTTAAACTTGTATATGACTGGTGTACAAGTTATGATCACTGTTTCTCTTAAGTTTCAGAGATAAATACATGGAGAATAGCTTAGAGGATAATCAGGCCCTAACTGGTCCAATGGCATGGGCCCTAGAGGACATGGGGCCCCTGTGCAGCTGCACGGTCTGCACGGGCCTATGTACGCCTCTGTGACAGGGGTTGACTAAAGGCCAGCCCCCAAGGATTCTGCGCTCTTTGGAAGCTCCATACAACTTGAATAGCTTTTGCCACCTAATTTCTGGGGAAACATAATGTGGCACAAAAGATGTGCCTGTCATATTTTCAACAAATAGCCTGGCTTTAAAGAGAACCCGAGGTGGGATTTAATTATGCTAGTGGGGCACAGAGGCTGGTTGTGCACACTAACACCAGCCTCTGTTGCCCCATGGTGTGCCTGCAGGACCCCCCTGCCCGCTGCTATACCCCCCGCAGTGCTGGCGACACGCAGTATGTCACCAGCACAATGTTTATCTTTGCCTGTCTTTTAGCGCCGCTCCCCCGCCTCCTCCGTATCGGCGCTACCCGCCCGCGTCACTTCCCTCCAATCAGCGGGAGGGAAGGGACGCGGGCGGGTAGCAGCGTTACGGAGGAGGCGGGGGAGCGGCGCTAACAGACAGGCAGAGGTAAACATTGTGCTGGCGACACACTGCGTGTCGCTAGCGCAGCGGGGGGGGGGTAAAGCGGCGCGCAGGGGGGTCTTGGAGGCACACCATGAGGCAACAGAGGCTGGTGTTAGTGTGCACAACCAGCCTCTGTGCCCCACTAGCATAATTAAATCCCACCTCGGGTTCTCTTTAACCTCCTTGGCGGTGCTGGGCCGATTTGCGTAATAATTTTTTTTGCTGGACGCAGCTAGCACTTTGCTAGCTGCGCCAGCACACCGATCGACGCCACCCGCGCTCGATCGCTGCTATCCGCGCCGCCATACAGCCCCCCCCCTAGACCCCTGCGCTGCCTGGCCTATCAGCGCCAGGCAGCGCTAAGGGGTGGATCGGGACTCCCTTAGACGTCACGACGTCCATGACGTCGGTGACGTCATCCCGCCCCGTCGCCATGGCGACGGGGGAAGCCCTCCAGGAAATCCCGTTCTTTGAACGGGATTTCCTGATCGCCTATCGCCGGAGGCGATCGGAGGGGCTGGGGGGATGCCGCTGAGCAGCGGCTATCATGGAGCGAGCCCTTGGCTCGCTACATGATTTAAAAAAAAAAATATAGCAAAAAAACTGCAGCGCTGCCCCTTGGCGGTTTTTAATATACCGCCAGGGAGGTTAAAGAGTATTGGTAATTTTACTGATGATAGTAAAAAGAGGAGAAAAATAAAACAAAAAATTGCAAAGTAGGAAGTTAAAAAATAGAACATAGGTCACAAAATCATTGATACTTGCCGTGTAATACATTCATGTTGCTTCATCCACCATGAGGCTGTATGTCAGCATTTGTACTGCTGGCAGATATGAAAAAAAAAAATGAACAGCACAACTGCCCTTATGTCCAAACACACTCACTAACAATGAGATAGGCTAAATGCAAAAGGTTCACAGACATTTAACTGTCAGGACCATGGCCCTGACATCACACTGTGGGAGGGGTTTCACCACAAATATCAGCCATACAGACGTCCCTGATGTGCTAAATGAAAAAAGGTAAAGATTTCTCGTGGGAAAGGGGGTATCAACTACTAATTAAGATGAAGTTCAATCCTGGGTTAATGTTCCTTTTTAAGTATCCTGAACTGTGCCAAGCCACAATGCAAAAAGGTTATCAGACAGGAAGCTGTCAGGGACATGGCCCTGACATCACACAGTGGGAGGGGTTTCACTACAATATCAGTCACACAGACGTTCCTGATAGTGTATTCCAGAAAAGGAAAAGATTTCTCGTGGTAAAGGGGGTATCGACTACTGATTAAGATGACGTTCAATCCTGGGTTAAAGCTCCTTTTTAAATATCCTGAACTATGCCAAGCCAGTTTGACTTATTTATCAAGCTTAAACAAAAAGACCTCTCAGATGTTGTGAGTCTCTAGAGCCGTAAAGCAAAACTTGACAATCGCAGCAGCTAGCGGAGCGCCAAAAGAAGGCATATTTATTGGTACTATTTCATATTTTCCTACTAAAATAATATTATGTTTTTTTTAGTACCGAACATAATAAAATATATAAAAGAAACATCTTCAAAAACTCAACACATTCAGTCCTAGATTCCTAGTCAGTACTGCACATAAGCTACCTACAAATGTCTGTACATTTCCACAGCATCTTTTTACGTGGCGTCAGGTGCTGCTGACATTTCCTTTGTCTTGTTTAGTCAGCAGCCCTCTGATGGAGTTGCTAATTGAGTGTTTCATTATTTTTTCTCTTGCAGGGGTCCTGCGTTGCAGGGAGTGTGAACATATGGAGCTGGCGCTGAGATCTTCAGGATGTGTGGAAGAAATACAACAGAGCCCCCAGCCTCATCAAATATTCATCGGAGCTGCCAGGGAGCCCCTCCCCTCGCTATAAATAAATAATATCACATGTTGGTAGGGGGCAGCCCCTACATGTTGCAGCCGAGCTCTCCATTTGTGAGGTTCCTTGAAGCCAGGCCCAGATTCAGCAGACCTTTAATGCTCAGACTAACCCAACCACAGCTCCTATCTGGGGATACTTCAGAGGATTTAAGGTTACTACACCGTGCTGTTAATATTCCGCATAATGAATTGAAATGAGGCGAGCAGCAAATTGGTACACTAGGCCGCGTTCTGGATCAGCGGCAGGAAAAAAACCCTGCAGATTGCTAATTATTTAGGCTGGGGAAAAACACAGGGGAAGGGAATACTAAGTGGGAAGAGGATAGATTGCAGACACCAAATCCCTGGTGGGTAAACTTTTTCTGGCTCCCTTTTATGAGCAGAACGGTGATTTCCTGTGAAGTATGACACTGGGTTGGTGAGGCATACATGGCTCATAAAAATTGGAGGGCAGACAGTCACATTTTAACAGTCTTCAGGGCACTGTGCTTATGCAGAACAGATAAACAGTATTTTTTTTCTGTTTCTTGTTTTTATTGAGTTTCCAGCGTACAAGAAATAATGATACAATTCATATAGTTGACGCAACAGTAGTAGATTAAACATTGTATATGAATGACTTCATAAAGCAAAAGTACTCAACTGAATACTAACTTGAATATCTGTGTACACATTAAACAGAACTCAAGTGTAGAAAAGGATATTCAAACTGTCCTAGTTGTTGTCCTATTACTGATTTATATTGTGACCACAAGAAGGCCAAATAGTGAATACTAACGACTTTTATTCAATGATAAATCAACATATATGTTTGACAGAAAGCTGCACAAGTTAAAAATGGTCTATCTTACTGTAGTAGATAATTGCTTTAAATGCAAATGATATGCATACAATTGATATGCATTCAAAACTTTTATTCAAATGATCAATAAACATATACTGTATATTGTACACAAGGCTGCACAAGTTAAAATTATCTATCTTACTGCAGTTGATGACTGCTGTAAATGCAAATGATATGAATACAATTGATATGCATACAGAACTTGTTTTCAGTGGTCAATCAACAGCTATATTCTACACCAGGCTGCACAAGTTAAACATGGTCTAGCTTATTGCAGTTGAACATTACTGTAAATACAAATGATATGCATACAAATTAGTATCCTAAGAGGTGATTTTAAGTCACACTCACATCCACACTGTACAGTCACACTCACTGCAGTGAAAAAATAGGTGTCTGAAAAAAAAAGTATATACGTATATATAAAAAAAATTACAATGATATGAATACAATTGATATGCATACAGAACTTGTTTTCAGTGGTCAATCAACAGCTATATTCTACACCAGGCTGCACAAGTATGTGTATATAAAAATATTTAGAAAAATAGGAGTAAAAATATAAAAAGTAAAAGATCAAATATTAAAATTGGAGCATCAAATGCATTTAACATTCAATGGAAAGTTGTTGAGGGTTGCTGTCTCTTTAATTGTATCCAAATCCCTCAGGGAGTGGTGAATCTTAGTGTGTAAAAGTTGAACTCAAGTGTATATGCGGCATAAATAACACTTATCAAGTAAAATGTAACATCAAAACACTTATGTAAAATACCACATCAAAAGTATGGCAGGGAAACAAAAAAAAACCCCACAAAAGTATAGAATCTCAAACAATCCTAATCATTAATAAGCTAAGCTAGACCTATTTCTAGTGGACATTTCCTGCCTAATATAACGAAACTAAAGCGCAAGAATCCTCAGGTGAGTTCTGTTAAGCGGTAAACAGTACTTTCAATCATAAAATATATCCTGTATGTTGTGATTTAAAGGACAACTGAAGTAAAAAGACTATGGAGGCCACCATATTTATTTCCTGGTAAACAATACTAGCTGCCTGGCAGCCCTGCTGATCTATTTGGCTGCAGCAGTGTTTGAATAACACCAAAAACAAGCATGCAGCTACTCTTGTCAATAGAAGAAAACACCTGATCTGCATATGCTTGTTCAGGGTCTATAGCCAAAAGGATTAGAGGTAGAGGGTCAGCAGGACAGCCAAGCAACTGGTATTGTATAAAAGGAAATAAATATGGCAAACTGTCCCTATTGTTACAGTTGACCTTTTATTTTATGTGGAAAGACGCTTCTTCCCTCTCCCTCCAGGCCTTATTGCACAATGATAGAGGGGAGGGAAGTGTGCTAACGTTCACGTGTTCTGTAGGGGAGGGGCTGCCACTCAACCATGTTCCCTATTTGGTTAGGAAGAGGGTGTGGCCACGGAAGCACACCACAGCTTGGCATAAGTAACAGCTTATATCATACATACTGGTGTTCACATGTGTCATGTGTATATTATAGAAAGGGGTGAGGGGTGGAGGGATAGAATGAATAATGCAAGTATATTGCATTATTGATCAGGAACCTTGATGTTTAAATGCACCACCACTTAAATCCACCAAACCTGACAACTTAATGTCTATAGGCAGCTTTAGCATGACTGTTCACGGACCAATGAAAGCAAGTAATAAAATCAGTTCCATCACTAGTAGTGATGCTCGGATACCCCTTTTCAAAATCCGGAACCGATTCAGGTCGGATATCCGAGTTCAAAATTTTCCGATCTGAATGCAAATCGGATATCCGACCACAGTATCCGGGCTATCCGGGCAAATTCGGATATCCGGATAGAAAAACCGGAAGTGGCCTTTACATTGCTGTAAAAACGTTTTTAGGGTATATGAGGCATGTAGCATTGTTATTTTGTAAAGGGGAACACTAATTGATGATGTGGGGACTTAAAATCCCCCCCCCTTCCCCCCCCCAAAAAAAATAGCTGTAAATTAACATCAGGCCTAGGTTCCAGACAGCAGTCGTGCAGCCCACATTGTGTCCAAAGTCCAACCGCACAACTGGGACATGACAGTTTTCACCCCAGACACCTCCAAAACATTACGCAGCAATTGTGTTTTGGGTTAAATATAGGTGGTATCAGTGGCCTGTGGCACCCTGGCCTGGCAGTGGGAGCTGCACAGGCAGCAGGAGCAGGGCAATGCAGCAGCAGCAGCAGGTGTAACGTGTGCCAGGAGCATGCCGGATGTGGCACGTGCCAAGTGCCAGTCAGACAGCAGAGGAGAAGACACTGGTGCACACTAACTGTCACACTGGCACTGCTCACAGCACAGCAGTTCTGTAGAAAGCTAACACAGTAGTACTACTACTCTAACAACTACTAGCACTGACTGCAGTACTACAGTACTAACTAAACAATAGAAGAATCTAGCTAAACAATAGAACAGGTGTGACTAGATTACAGAGAGCAGATACAGGACAGGTATAGCAGTAAAGCTGGGCCTGCTAACTACAAAAGAGTACAATAATCTATCTAACACAGAAGTAGTACAGTAGAGTAGGACAGGTGATAGCACAGGTAAGGTAACTAGACACTAGAGCACAGAGCAGGGCAGGCTGCCTTGCCTAGGCACAGGGCCTAGCTGCTGGCTGCAGCTGCAGCAGCACCAGCGACAGTCTCCCTCCCTAGTCCCTAATCACACAAACTAAACTGCCTAAAATACAATCTATTTACAATACAAAGCAATACAGGTGAATATCAAGTGTTGGAGTGTAAAAACGCTAGGTGTATTGAGCAATAAATGCACTTGCACAGACAAAAAGCACTGGAGCAATCTCTCAGTACAGTCAGTCAGTAAGTCGCAAGCAGGACGAGTGAGGCAAGATGGCGCCCGCTATTTATAGAGGGGGGCTTGGCCAGGCTCCCCCTCTGTGATTGGCTGCAGTCAGAGGGCTGGTAGCCCTCTGATTCGCTTGTGAGGACTCGAGGTGACGTGACGCTATCCGAGCGGATGACGCTATCTGAGCTTGGATAGCCTAGGATATCTCCGGATAGCTGATTGCTATCCAAATGCGTTAGGATAGCACAGCCCGGATAGCTAATACTATTCGAGCTCAGTATTCGAGCTCGGATAGTGAAAAAAGAGCTAGGATATCCGAGTATCTCGGATATCCGAGCTCGGATGAGCATCACTGATCACTAGCAAAGACAACTGAATCCCACAATCCCGCAATAACAACCATTACTTTTCTTCAGAATTTTTTCAAAGCTTTGGACAATGTGCTTGGAATCCACAGCAAAAAGTCCCAAATTCTACAGAGAAAGGCAACAATAATGTCACCATATAGGAGCCACCAAAACTGCCTACAGATACGTCTATATCATTTATAGGTATGCCTAAATTTTGGTCTATTATTTTAATGCCCCTATTGCTAAAGGTCCCTCTACCTCGCCATTCCCAGCATCTGAGCATTTTTTAAACACTTTTGTTTTCAGATATCACAGTGTTTTTTGTTTTTTATGCATGGATCCACTATTAGATCACTTTGAAGCAGGGGCGATGCTAGCCCCAACGATCAGTGGCACATGCCCCAGATATATTCTGGGACGCCCCGGATGTCCCCCAGGCAGAGTCAGCTGTGGTGCCTCAATGGTGGGTATGCTGGGAGCTGTGGTGCATCAATCGAGGGTATTCTGGGTGCTGTGGTGCCTCTATGTGGGCATACTGGGTGCTGTGGTGCCTCTATGTGGGCATACTGGGTGCTGTGGTGCCATGCTGGGTGCTGTGGTGCCTTTATTGGGGCATGCAGGAAACTGTGGTTCTTCTATGGGGGCATGCTGGGAAATGTGATGCCTCAATGGGAGGCGCATGGGAGAGGGTCCACTAGAAGATCAGGGAATGCTATGGGGAAACTGCCAGATGACCTGGCGGCAGGTCAGCCCACCCAGCAGAAAGCCAGACCAGCCAGCACACAAGCCAGGTAACTCCGCCTAGTAATGTTTAAGTGACACTGCCTATTTATGCGATATGCTGCATTTTTGTTTTTCTTTGTATAAATGCAGAGAGCTTCATCCAAATTTTTGCTTGGCAGGCCTATTAAGACTGCTGTTAAGATCATGTAAATTTGCCTCCACCCATGACCACACCCACATTCTGGTGTGTGACCTCCTCCATTTTCCGGCTGGAGTGCCCAGATCTCTTAGGATCCTAGCAACACCCCTGCTTTAAAGTAAAGTAAATGTAAAGTGACTAAAAAAAAAAGTCAGATATTTACCTATGGACAGGGAAGGCTCTGGACCCTATAAAGCGTTCCCTGTCCTCTCTTGCTCCCCTCATTCCAGTGTTGTCACCCCGTTGTGTGTTCTCAACCAACTGGTTGAATACACGTCTGTGAGCTGTTGGGAGGTTTAGGAAGCACTCAGGGCTTCCAAAGATGAGCGGCTCTGTACTGTGCATGCGGGAGCGCCCTTGCAAACACACTCGTGCATACGCAGTACGGAGCCGCCCATCTTTGGAAGCACTCAGGAAAAAGTGCTTCCGAAGCCCCCTGAATCAGCAATTTAAACAGGGGTGACAATGCTGGAATGAGAAAAACAAGATAGGACAGGGAATGGGCTATAGGATCCAAAGCCTTCCCTGTTCACAGGTAAGCGTCTTACTTTTTATGTCACTTTACATTTACTTTAAAACTAAAGTCTAGCATAGCATACAAGTAAAATCTTTCTCCCAACTTCTTATTGACTATATGGTTATCCAATTTGCCTTTGACCAAAAGTTTGCCAACAAAAGTCTAGTGTGTATAACTATCTTACAGTTAGTTCCCAAGTCACATATGACAAAAACTCTGTGGGTACTGGCAGAAAATATGTCCTCGTTCATTCAGTATTATTATTTTTGATTAATTTTGAGTGTGACGTTAAATACAAGTCAGAATTCAGGCTGAGGTTTGCAGCCACTGGCGTAACAATAGGGGATGCGAACCCAGCTGTCGCAGGGGGGGGGGGGGGCCTAGGGCCTGCTCAGGGACTTTTGGGGGGCAGGAGGGGTCGCAGCATAAGAGGAGAGTGTGGCAGATCGGTGGGGAGGGGGGAAATCCCCCCCCCCTTCCTCACCTCGGGCTCTCCTCTCAGCACTCCCCTGCTGCAATCATTGGTGGTGGCAGCGGGCAGCAGCGGCGGCGGCGGCAGGCTTAAATACATTACCTCCTTCTCGCCAGAGGTCTTCCGTTCTCTAAGAGCTTCATGCAACTTCCTGCGTAAACAGGAAGTTGCTCTTAGAGATCTGAAGACCTCCGGCGAGAAGGATGTAATGTATTCAGCCTGCTGCCGCTGCTGCCCGCTGCCACCACCAATGATTGCAGTAGGGGACCGCTGAGAGGTGAGCCCGAGGTGAGGGAGGAGGGAATTTCCCCCCTCCCCACCGATCTGCCACACTCTTCTCTTATGTTGCGACCCCTCCTGCCCCCCAAAAGTCCCTGAGCGGGCCCTAGGGGGGAGGGCGGATTTTTTTTTTGCAGGGGGGGCCGGGGATTTCTAGGTACGCCCCTGTTTGCAGCCCTTTAGTCCAAATTAGGAATATTTGTAATCAATTGTCTTTTCATTGTTATTATTTCACTTATGGTGGCCATACATGGTACAATAAAAATGTTCGATCCTGTTTATTCGATCGAAATGATTGAATCGAGTGAAAGTTGAAAATATTTTTTTTTCGATCAAGAAATTTGAACGATTATTCTGTTTTTTTTTTTTGAGAAAAATCAGATCGGACATGCTGGAAAAATCTTTATATTCGATCCAACAGAATAATCTAATTAAATTATCTAATCGGAAAAAAATGAAAAATTGTACCATGTATGGCCACCTTTACTTTATGTAATAAAAATGGTACAACTAATGCTGTTTACTGTTTCAGTATTCTTGAACTTATGCCACTGCCAATAAAAACTAGATACATTAATAGGGACTCTGATAAAGTTGTATATACAGTATGCAAACGGTAACTTCTGCTCTGCACACAACCTTCTCCTTTTCTCCCCTAGAACCACCTCCTTTCACTGATGTATACAGGATTTCTCACAAGAGTCTCCCCTCCTCTGCAATATTCTTCCTAAACTCATCCATCACTCTCCAACCCTTATAACCATTTTTATCTGACAAACATAGAACAACCTAGGAGATTCTATTTCCAGGCTATGGCCGAGCTGTACTCCTGAATATAATCTGACAAAACACCCCTGGCTGAAAACGTTATGTACCTTCCCACCTCTCCTTTCCTTCCTATTGTTTTAGACTAAAGCTTGCAATGGCAGGAGTCATTCCCTTTTGTGTCTTATAAGTTGCTGTACATTTTTTAAGCACAATATATTTGTCACTATAACTATTATATTCTTCTGTGTTATGTTATTCTGCCTGTGTTTTTATGTACCCATAACTGCTGTCTTACTTTGTACAGAAACACTGAAGATGATGACACTATGTAAATTAATAACAATAATACACATACTATTTCTAATTTCATTAGTTTATTTTAATTTTTTTACTTCTGGTTTGCTATAATAAAGTAAGAAAGCCCTAAACACTGGTCAAAGCGGGATATAAATTCAGTCAAGATACATTGTGACGCTATGGCCCTGTATGCCTGCATGTGAAATCAGATCAAAGTGGTGGTTGCAAGGGTGTCTCAGTCCACACAATAGCCAGTCCACAAGGGAGATACCCAATTTTGAAGATAGATACAATAGCCCAGGGCCAGCCCAACCATTAAGCAACCTGAATCATATGTTTCAGGTGGCAAAATCTAGACCGCCCCAATCTGAATGTCAGAGCATGCAGTGGAGAACAAACAACTAACCCAGTGCTGGCTGGCTTCTCTCCTGCAGTAGCATTTTTCCTTGAGGGGGGGGAGGGAGTGAGAAGGGGGAGGGTACATGATCTTCTGGCTCCATTTTTTACGCTAACTAACCATCCAATTTCCTGAATGATCGACCGTCCCATTGGATCATTGCGATTGTGATCATTTTGGAGCCACTGACGGAGAGAAAATGGTAAGCAATCTGATGAGACTACAAAACTCATTCCAAATGTTTGGATCAATGAAACGATCGGTAGAAAGATCATTCATCATTGATCGGTGCAATTAACGGTACTCCATCTTATGATTGATTGTTCGGAAGATGTAACATAATGGGCACCTTAAGAGGGAAGAGTTTTGGAGGGAACAGACACCACACTTCTTACTGAGGGGGGGAGGGGGATTGCTTCAGGTGGCAAAAAGTGCAGAACCTGCCCTGCAATAGCCTTGCAGTGTCAATAATGTTGGATGAAGACAGATGAGCAGGAAGTCATACAATGAGACATGCAATATCAAGAGATCTGTTACGCACAATCTAATCAATAAGTGTAGCACCTAAAGTGAACTATTGATCCCAAGTACAATTAGTCTCACTGGAAGCTGATGTGATGAGTTTAGTATGCTGGACACATATTAGGCACACATATCAAGCTGTAGATTCTAGCCATTTCTTTTGTAACAGTGGAAGTAGTGCAGTTATAGTCCTCCAGCCAGACATTCTGATGGGTGTACAAATAGGGACCTTTAGAGGAAACCAGAGACCTCCATCATCATATTATAGTCCTGATCATATGCAAGTGTTTGTAGTCTGGCAGACCATTGGAAGTCCCACCACATAGATGCCAGCCAACCAGTGTCCGTCCATACAGGCTGGTGGTCAGCAGCGTGGGCCCCCTCTGCCAGTCTAACTACATTGACATTCCTTTTTAAACAAATGGACACAATTCACCAAGCTTATCTTCTGTCGTTAATAATGCTTCTGAGCTGTTTTTACTGTTATCACCATGGTGATAAATTGTTTAGTATTCACTAAGCAATTTGCCTCAGTCAAACCTTAAATTAAGGATTAGGGAGTTGATTTATTATGAGAGGAGCACGAGTTATACGTGCGGTAGTGCAGCGTAGCATGCGTGTGTGCGCACTATCGTGCGTAGTGTAAGCATAACTTGTGCTCCACTTGTGCTCCACTCATTAAAGGAATACTATCGATACCCAAGTGTTCTAAAATGACAATGTACAAATGTACAAATGTACAATGTACAAATAATGTCTAAGTAGCTGTGTAAACATTTTGCTACTTTTCATGTTAAATATCAGAGGCAAAAGCTGTAATTTATTGAGGGTAGGATTTAGCTATATTGAGACAAATCAATTGCAGAAGGGGTGTCTTCTTCAATGCACAGCCAGAGTTGCATATCAGACTACAGAAAGCAAATATCAAACATATCAAACTCTGAAAACAAAAACAATATGAAAAAGCTGTGACAATTAGTTACATTTCCTCTGCTTTCTTCAGACACGTCAGAAACACAGGACACAGGATCTGCAGCTATTGGGAGCTCTCTCTCTGTCACACACAGAGCTACACATAGAGTTAACTGATCAAGTGTGAGGGGAATTTCCCCTCCCCTCATGGCTCAGTCAGCCGTCAGTTTTGGCGTCAGTAAACTTTGAATGTATTTTGCTAACAGTAAACAAAGAAGTTGCTACTAAAATGTATACACTAGTACTTAGCAGCACTTCCCAAACAATTCCTGTGTCAATTGAAAAAAATATGTGAATCGATAGTATTCCTTTAAGCTGCGCTGCTCTAGCAGTGCAGCTTAATGAATCAACCCCTATGTCCTCAAGTTAAGGAGTGATCCCTAAAGTTAATGATTGAATCCTTAAATTATTGACTGAATCCTAAACTTAAAGACAGGGGCCCTTATTCAATTCACTTTTTCTACAAAGTTTTCTCCTAGTAGATAATTTTTCATCCTCTGTTTAAAATAACTTTTCACCTCTCTGCAATTGAAAAAGTAGGTGAAAAAGTGCTGTCAAAATTATTTTGATTATTTTCTTGATTTCTGGTGACCTAAAAGGCATTTTATTGATAAGGTGTGAAAATATCACCTAGAACTAACAAAAACTTAGGAGAAAAAGTGAACTGCACACTGTCACTTTGATGCCTTTAGTAAGGTGGCCAAATCAGTGCTCCCAGCTCAGCCTGCCAGATGCTGTTATAGCAAATCGGTACTGCTGATCTTTTAATAAACTCTGCATACCATATTTGTTTATTCCCTGCTGGGAAAAAAGCTGACAGATCATCTTTCTGTCACCGATATTGATTGGTTCATCATTCTAACATTCTAAGTCTTAATTTTTCTATGTGTATTCTTATTGTTATTTATTTATATAGCTCTGAAATCTTCTGCAGTGTTTTAACCTCTTGCCGACCGCGTCACGCCAGTAGGCGTGGCCGCGGCGGCAGCCCCAGGACCGCCTAACGCCAATTGGCGTAAAGTCCTGGGGCTCTGTTTTGCAGGAGATCGCGCGCAGGCTGCGCGCGCATCTCCTGCTTGGGGGGCGGAGCTCCGCCCCGCCTTCAGTCTCCGAGCGGCAATTGCCGCTCGGGAGACTGTTAGACGGCGTGATCGCCGTCTATTTACTCTGTGCAGCGCTGCGATCAGCAGCAGCACTGCACTGGGGACAGCCGTGTGACACGGCTGTCCCCCTGGGGGACAAGAGAGCGATCGGCTCTCATAGGCAGAAGCCTATGACAGCCGATCGCCGTAATTGGCCGGCTGTGGGGAGGGAGGGAGCGAGGGAGGGAAGGGGGTTAAAGGAAGAGGGGTTTTTTTTTAAAAAAAGGCAACACAAATATTTATTAAAAAAAAAATAAACATGGGGGAGCGATCAGACCCCACCAACAGAGAGCTCTGTTGGTGGGGAGAAAAGGGGGGGGGATCACTTGTGTGCTATGTTGTGCGGCCCTGCAGCTTGGCCTTAAAGCTGCAGTGGCCTTTTAAACTAAAAATTGCCTGGTCACTAGGGGGGTTTAGCCCTGCAGTCCTCAAGAGGTTAACCCTCTCTGCTCCCATGTCGGACTGTGTCCAACCTTGGCATCTTCCTTCTTTGCTGTACTGTGAGACGTAACTTGCTGCTTCTGGATGGCTTTGTTGCCGGATAAAATCACAGCGTCACTCTCTTCAAATCAAAGTGCTGGAATAGGTTAGACACTCTGATCACAGGAATCCCATCCACTACAGCTGTGTAATGTAATGTAGATATTATGTGGGATCATTTGGGCTTGTTTTAGGGGCACCACCGCGGCATCTGGTCTTGCACGGCGTTATGCTATGTGGATCAAAGTGTCGAACAATGAACTTCATCCCCACGTTGTGCCGCAAATTAACGGTATTATACAGGCCGCATGCAAGGGGGTGAAGCTACAGTGCAGAAACTTGCACTTGCCTATCCCCTCCTCCTGATGCTGGGTTACTCCCTTACTCTAGACCAGGGGTGTCAAACTCAAATACAAAGTGGGCCGAAAGTGTACACTGGGACCTAGTCGTGGGCCAACCTCAATGTCTACTGGTCACTTCCCTCCCTTATAAAGTTCCCTGGTGTCTAATGGCCCCCTCTAACCCCTATACAGTTCCCTGGTATCTAGAGGCCCCCACCCTCCCCTATACAATTCCCTGGTGATCTAGGGCTTCACCAATATTGTTCCCCTGGTGGTCTAGAGTGGGTCAAACATAATGCAAAATGGGGAAACCACTTGAGGGCCAAATTTAATGGCTCTGAGGGACAGATTTGGCCTATGGGCCGGAGTTTGACATGTATGCTTTAGACTGAGTAGGTACAGGCCCACAGTTGCCAGCAGCAGGAGTATTTTCACGATCATCTACATCCTCGATAGCACAAAGAAAATGCAAGTGCTGGGGGGGGGGGGGGGGGGCATTGGTGATCATGAAAATGGATTGGAAAGGATTAAAGAGTATATAGTCATGAGGAGAAGCTTACAATCTAATCCCTACCATCAGGGGCGTAGCAATAGGGGTTGCAGAGGTAGCGACCGCATCGGGGTCCTTGGGCCAGAGGGGCCCCGAATGACCCTCCCTCAACTACAATATTAGCTCTCTATTGGTCCTGTGCTCATAGTAATCACTTCTACAGATGCTTTGAATAGTGGTAATCATTAACAAACTGTTCCCCATTCCCTTCTTACACCTCTGACACTGTAGTTGCCATTGGTAGGTTTTGGTGCGCCTTATCCATTATTATATATAGAGTGCCTGGGAGGCCCCATTGTAAAACTTGCATTGGGGACCACAACTTCTTAGCTACGCCACTGCCTACCATAGTCGTAGACTTTTGCCTGTATTGTACGCTAAAGCCTTGCACGGTACCACAGATCCAATTATGATTTCTTCATGTAGTATGAGAGCTCGCCTACTCAATCTGCTTATAGTATTCAAAATCTGCTGACCCTCATACTACATGGTGGTGGTAAAATTGGCCAGTGATTGGCCAATCAAAATTAGATGTGTATACCAAGCTTTAGGCTGACTTTGGGAGGACCAATTCACGTATCTGTATGTTTTTGGCATGTGGGAACAAACACACGCAAACATGAAGAGAACATGAGGAGGAGGTATCCTGGCCCAAATTTGGAGATCCCAGTGCTGCAAGGCCACAGTGCTATCCACTACCTGACTATTCTGCTCCATTTCAACATATACTCTAACGTACGCTGTGAATTGGTGTGGAGAGGGAAGCAGAGTAGGGAACGATTGGCGCAGGGACAGGGAGATATTTCCTTTCACTCTCATTCCTTTAAAAGGGGCTGTTTGGGGGCATCTGCATATGCTTATAGGACCACAGTGTTACTAATCCAGCCAGGGGCACAACTACAAATCATAGGGCCTCCCTAGCAAACTTTGATGGGGTCCATTAATATTCACACACATTCCGGTGCCTCTGCTTGATGACCCTCACAGCCTGGGGGACCATCTTACAAGAGTCATTAAACAAGGTGGCCATCATAATCTTCATACCCATAACATGTGTAGCCACAAAAACACCTGATCTGGGGTATCAGAGGGAGGGAAGGTTAGTAGTTTGGGGGGGGGGGCACACCTCTGGGCCCCCCTGCAGTCGCAGGAGCTGCTCCGCTGTAGTTACACCCCGGAATCCAGCCATCACTTCCGAGTAACTTCTTCTTTGCTAAGCAGCAACTCCTGAGAACACAACCTCCCCAGCCTCACATACCTCTTAGTGATTGGACAACAGTATGGGGGAGGTGGAGCTGGTAAAGGTGCCCATACACTAGTCACTTTTCCCCTGCATATTCAATCACCGTGGTCCCAGAATTCCTGCCCACCCGATCATAATTTAGATCAATTTCCATCCAAAATCAATAGAAAATTATCAGTCAGTCCAGATGGAAGATCTTGCTCATGTGGGGGCAGGGCAATAGCGGCAGTAGATCGATGGTGATGGCTGTAGCACTGAATTGTGGTTTAATAAATCTGTAATAAATTACAAGCTGAAATGTATTAAAAACCTGTTTGCAGTATGTAGCAAGAATAGATCCCTCTCTAACCAGATTCCGATCAGAGAGGGTTCTATCTATTAGGCATGCCGGGTGACTAATCCCTGGCAGAGTGATTTAGGTGCTGTTGGACCGTTTCACAGACTGGACCAATGGACATGCAGAACAGATCTATGCTTTCCTATCATCCATTCACACATGTACATTTTCACAGTGTCCAGATTGTCAGTTGCATTTTTTCAGCGCACAAATTTGAGCTGTACAGATGCACAGTTTTTTATCTGATTGTGGTTGATTCACAAATCTTTTCTGTAGAATTATCTCACCTTACTTACCAGCTCACAATTTCTCTCGCCTTAACTGAGTTAACTCATGATTTATCCCTCTTTATCTAACTTAACTCATGACCGTGTTAAAGTGAACGTTGCTATGGTAACGTACAGTGTAAGGCATGTTACCGTAGCAATGCACACGTTACCTTGTAACGTTCGTGGTGCTAACGGGTTAATGTGAGTGGCTGTATCAGTAGTAGTAATGGTTAAATTGCTGTGCGTAGTACCTTACAGTTTACTGCATCTGGCCCCTTATCTGTTTATATCATGATTTATCTCTCCTTACAGTTAAGGGAAAGAATAAATGTGACCATACATCTCTGGACTTGGTAGCTGATCGACCATCCACTTCGATAATTGTTATCGAATCGGATGAAAATCGGTGCTGCCAAGAGCATGCCTGATCGACAATGCAACCAATTTTGGTCCAAACTTGGCATGTATTGATCGGGCATGCTGCAAGGTGTTAGGTCATTGTGGTCGATCGGGTGGCGATCAATATCGGGACGAATGCGACGAAAACCCCAGACACTGTTCCCCCTAGTGTATAAATGTGCCCCCGTGCAGGGGCCTAGCTAGAAATGGCTGGGCCCCATAGAAAATCTTTTCTCTTGCCCCACTCACAGCTCCTCCCACGGAGGGGTAGCTTGGGGGCCCTAACGGACAATTGTAGGACAGGGAGAGGAGAGTGTGCTAGTAAATCAGATAAAGTGGGGTCTGAGTGGCACTCCCTGTGCTATTGTGGAGCAGTGTGAGTAGCAGGAGGAAATAAACAACGTTCTCACCAGATCACCGGCGCTCCCTTGAGAGGTCTGCTGGGACGTGTGCTCCACGGCTGTGCTTGAAGAAAGGATTCAGTCAATGTCTATGAGGTAAAGCAGCGTGACCAAGCGTCTAGAGAGACGGCCGTCGCAAGCCCCAACTAATGCCCGGTATCCCCCCACCTCCACCACACCACCACCGGATGATTTGAAATGATGATTTGAAATATGGATACATTTTCAACAAGCTACCCTACGTTGTATGCACTGCAATAAATGAATATGGACGGAAGGTGCCCGGCATTTTTTTCTTTTTTTTCTACCTCATAGACAGGGAGAGGAGAGTGCCACTGGTTGGGGAGGAGGGGAAAGGAGGGTGCGATTCGCGGGAGGAGGGTGACACTGGGTTGGGAGAAGGGAAGAGGAGGGTGCAACTATGTGGTGGGAGAGGAGGGTGCCATTGGGTGGGGAGGAGGGTGCTACTACGTGGGGAGGAGGGGAGAGGAGGGTGCCACTGGTGTGTGGAGGAAGGGAAAGGAGGGTGTCGCTAGGTGGGGAGGAGGGGAGAGGAGGGTGCCACTTGGGTGTGGAGGGAGGGAGAGAAGGATTCCACTAGGTGGGGAGGAGGGGAGAGGAGTGTGCCACTTGTCCGGGAAAGAGGGCAGAGAGGGTGCCACTAGGTGGGGAGGAGGGTAGAGAAGGGTATTATTTCTCATGGAAACAATATCAAACATAATTCTGTAAACCTGTGGACTCTAAAAAAATGACATAAAACTGACCACAAAATAGTAAATTGTCCCTGTAAAACCCCGGCCAGGGGGGAGTCCTGACCTCACCCAATAACAAGTGAGGTTCACACAGCTGTGATTATAATCACCAGTTATCATATAGCAAAGCGGACTAAAATGAACCATATTACAGGACCTTCATTTCCTCTGTAATCTTTCCTGCTTTTCCGGATTTCACAGAGTAATTCCCCAAGAGGGAGACACTTTCCCCGCTGGATTACATGACTCAGATGCTAATCCCAACCAGAGGTCAGCACACACACAAAAACATCTCAACCTTTATTATCCTCCATGCACAAGAGCCTAAGGGTTAATGAAATGCAGCCCAAAAAAAAAAAAGGGTTAATGAAATGCAGCCGACAGCCAAAAGTTGCTTCTTAACTAGAGTGGTTCAAAGGCGATTTAAGATATTCAGTTTTTGGTCTATATACTATATACTGCAAGCATAAATGGCAGCTGTTATAGCCTTTTTGTTTTATGTGCATCTAAAGCTCAGTGGCTCCCCAGCAGGGGCAAACCCAGGATTTTCAAGAGGGGGATATCCCTGAAGGTCTAAATCAGCCACGCACAATATAATAATAATGTAGGGACTTTAGAGCATGACTATGGTAGGGATTAGACTGTGAGCTCCTCTGAGGACAGTCAGTGATATGACTATGTACTCTGTAAAGTGCTGCAGAAGATGCCAGTGCAATATAAATATATAATAATAATAATAATAATAATAATATGGTAGGGCATATGACTATGGTAGGGATTAGACTGTCAGTGACATGACTGTGTACTTTTTAAAGTGCTGCAGAAGATGTCAGTGCTATATTAATATACAATAATAATAATAATAATAATAATAATATGGTAAGATACATGACTATGGTAGGGATTAGACTGTCAGTGACATGACTATGTACTCTGTAAAGTGCTGCAGAAGATGTCAGTGTTATATACTTTAAATACATAATTAGAATATGAATATGGTAGGGATTAGATTGTGAGTTCCTCTGAGGACAGTCAGTGACATGGCTATGCAATCTGTAAAGTGCTGCAGAAGATATCAGTGGTATATACTATGACTGTGAGTGGTGTTGTGGTTGTGGCTTTGCCACTCCACCTTATACTTGGGTCAAACATTTTCCAGTTTTTTATTGTAAAAGTTGGGGGATCGGCTTATACTCGGGTAGGCTTATACTGGTGGTGTATATACGGTAAATACATAATAGTAGTTAGAATGATGACGGTGAGACAGGAGAGTTGGAGAAAGAGATAGAAGAGAGTTGGGGAAAGGAAGAGGTAGAAAGTGAAAGGCAGCCTGTAGACATTCAGGTGTCACCACTTGTGACTGTCCCCAGACTAGAGATGGCCCGAACGGTTCGCTGGCAAACGGGAACTGGCGAACTTCCGTGAGTCGCGATCGCAGAGAACCGCAAACTTTTTCGGAAGTTTGGTCCGCCCCTATACTACATCATTAGGGTCAACTTTGACCTTCTACATCACAGTCAGCAAGCACATTGTAGCCAATCAGGCTACCCTCCCTCCCGGAGGCCCCCCCCCCTTATAAAAGGCAGGCAGCGTCAGGAATTGGACTCACTTGTGTGCCTGCAGTAACCAGAGAAGGGAGAGCAGCTGCAGAGAGAGATATAGCGAAAGCTTAGTTAGGCTCTTGTAGGCTTGTTAGCATGCTCCTTGCTGATTCTTATTGCTAAAAGAGCACCCCTCAACAGCTCTTTTTAGAGCTAATCTTGTTCTTGTGATCTATTTTTTTTTGTGTGGCCCACTTGCATTATATGCAGCTCTGTCAGTCAGTCCCAGCTGGCCTTTGGCTCCTTGGTGGTAATTCCTACAGTGCCACTGCCAGGCCCAGCACATTCAGTGACTACCTGTGTGTGTGTGACAGGCAGCTGCATATTTGTAATCCCAATCACTGCACCTGTTCACTGTTCAGTGCACCTACCTACCTACCTACCTACGTGAGCGCACGCATTTTTAATACCACCAGTCATTACACCTGTTCACGGTACCTGTGTGTGTGACAGCTACACATTTCTAATACCAGTCACTGCATACCTGTTCACTGCACCTGTGTGACCGCACGCTGTTTTATATACCAGTCTGTGCATACCTGTTTACTGCACCTGTGTAACCGCACATTGTTGCACCAGCAGTCACTGCAACCTGTTCACTGCAGCTGTGTAACCATACATTGTATTATTCAAGTCAGTGCATACCTTTCACCTCATCCCCCCCAATATGGACAAAACAAAAGGCAGAGCCAGAGGCAGGCCACCTGGCAGGTCTGTTCGAGGTCACGCTGTCGTGATTTCGTGCGGCCCTCGACCAAAGTACAGTGTTCAGAAGCAGGCACGTGCCATCAACCCCCAATATTGTCAGGATGTAGCTGACTATTTAACACAGAACACCTCATCTTTCTCAGCTTCCGCACGGAAGCGTGACATATCTTCCTCCTCCTGCTCTGATTCTGGCACCCCACTTAACACTCAGTCAGCTGCCACCACCAAAGTGCCATCATCCCAGGGCTCAGTGGTGTGGAAATTTTTTTGTGTGTCTGCCTCAGATGAGAGCAATGCCATCTGTACAAGATACAAGATACAAGATACAAGATAGTTTTATTCGCCAAGTACGGTTGTTGCCGTACTCAGAATTGCTTGTGGTACACATGGCTTGGGCAAGTAGATAATGACAGTTGTACATTTTACATATACGGCGACAGGTTACACATACTAACAGCATTTACAATACATTAGCGGCTACAGAGAAGAGAAGGCAGAAGAGCAACATTAAGGCAGGTATGCTGGGTTTCAGGCTAGGACGGAAGAGTCAGGGGTCGGTGTTGTTGAGCAGCAGAACTGCCTGAGGGAAGAAAGAGTTTCTGCGCCTGGTTGTCTTGGATGGGATAGTTCTGAAGCGGCGGCCGGATGGGAGGGGCTCAAAGAAGCGGCTGCCAGGGTGGGCGGGGTCGCAGGAAATCCTGGTGGCCCTCTTTCTCATCCTAGCCGCGTGGAGGAGATCAAGAGGTGGCAGGGGCGATCCGATGATCCTTTCTGCCTCATTAATGATTCTTTGCAGTTTATGTCTGTCGCTGGCCGTTGCGCGGGCGTACCAGACGATAACTGAGGAGCAAAGTATGGACTCCGTGGTGGCGGTGTAGAAGCTGGTCAGCAGCTCCCAAGGCATGCCGAATTTTTTCAGTTGGCGCAGGAAAAATAGCCTCTGCTGTGCCTTTTTCTGAATTTTGATGGTGTTCTGTTCCCACCTTAGATCAGTGGATAAGGTTGTGCCAAGGAACCGGACCGATGATACTCTGGAGACTTCGGTCTCGCCTATGTAGACTGGTAGGTGGGTGGGAGGGTACCTCCTGAAATCAACAATCAGCTCAACAGTCTTTGTTGCATTGAGGACCAGGTTGTTGTTCTCGCACCACTTGCAGATCTGTACTCTCTGCCACCGAAAATTGAGCTGTGGAAAGACCAAGACCCGCATAGGGACAACTACCTTATGAAGACACATGATTACAAAGCACAAACTGCAATGGGATGACCACCTGAGGAAAAGCAGCACACAAAAGCAAAGCCACACACCGCAGTGGAAGATACCAGGCCACAATTATTTCTCAAAAAAGCTAGCAGTGGCCGCTATAATAATTATTCTGGTGCGTGTACATGCCTGCCTAATTTTTCTGGCTGCACTGCAGCTGCAACAACAAAACAAAAGGTATGTACATGTGTCAATTCCCCTCCATGATCGTTACCTTGCCACGGTGAAGGGGCTTGCGTATCACAATGAAGCAATGACCGCCGGTTATATGAGTGTGTTGGGGTTGGGGGGCACACCTGACCCAAGAAGATAGATAATAAGGTTGTTGCTTCATTGTGGACAGACCAAATTCGATCAGCTGGACACTCAGTCACTGTTGTTCTGTCATTCAGCTACCTCAGCCCGGCGATCATATGGGCTTGAAAACCGCCATAGCCATGGTGCGCACCAGTCCAGCACGGCCGTCACTACACAAACAGCTGTTTGCGGTGCATTACACAGTGAGTTTAGTCTGTCAGTGTGAATCAGTACACTAATTACACTACCTGATTGATGTATACACATGCAAGATGTTTTAAAGCACTTTAGGCCTCCAATTTAGCAATAAAATGTGATTTCTGCCCTTAAAACGCTGCTGTGCGTCAAATCCTGATTTTTCCCGGGGAGTTTTGGCGTCTATCCCACTCCGCCATGCCCCCTCCAGGTGTTAGACCCCTTGAAAGATCTTTTCCATCACTTTTGTGGCCAGCATAAATGTTTCTAGTTTTCAAAGTTCGCCTCCCCATTGAAGTCTATTGCGGTTCGCGGAAGTTCGCATGTTTGCGAACTTTTGCGGAAGTTCGCGTTTGCAGTTCGCGAACCGAAAATCGGAGGTTCGGGCCATCTCTACCCCAGAGACTGCACCGGTCATGGTCTGACGGGGGATTCTGAGCACCAGTAATCCCCCCCTAAATTTGCCTAAGCCCAGTATGTGTATCAGAAACTGTGGAGACTCAGATTTAGCTGGTGTTAAAATGCATAACAATAGCATCTGCTTTGTGAAGCTAATTAGTCATGCAGCAAGACTGAAGTATAGGGGCAATCTGGAATCCAAACAGAGCAATGTTGCCATGGTTGCAGCACAGGGTATTTGCAGCTTACCATGTGTTTTTGGAAAGTCTAAAGAGGCACTGTAGAGCCATATAGTAGAATGCAGTAAACTATTCTGGGTACCCACTCTCTTACGTTAAAGTGAACCTAAAGTGAACCAAAAAAAATGCAGATGATCGGTGCCCTCGCAGCCCCGCTCAGATGCTTCTGCACCCGCCGGTGAGCACTTCCGGTTTCGCCGTCACCGGCCGACAGGCATGGGAACGCGAGTGATTCTTCGCGTTCCCAGCCTGTATATCGCCCCCTATGCTGCTATTGCGGCCAGGAGGTCGCAATAGCAGCATAGGGGGCGATATACACGCTGGGAACGCGAACAATCACTCGCGTTCCCATGCCTGTCGGCCGGTGACGGCGAAACCGGAAGTCGTCGCCGGCGGGTCCAGAAGCATCTGAGCGGGGCTGCGAGGGCACCGATCATCTGCAGGGGGCTAAGGGAAGCCCCAGGTGAGTTAATCTCATTTTTTTTTGGTTCACTTTAGGTTCACTTTAAATAGTCTGGTTTCAGCCACACTACCTATAGCTATATATTGCTGTAAAATGGTACATAGCCCTGCCCTCCCACTGAGGATTAACCTAGGCTGTTTATTATGTGGAATTCTCCACCCCAAAGCATTCTGAGAGACCAGCTATGCCCTTGTAATGGCTTTAGAACTCTCAGGCTGGGAGCACACTCTGTGTTTGCATTTTTGAGTGTGTGGTTTTCATGCAATTTTGGTGCGTTTTGCAGTAACATATTTAAAAAAAAATCAAAAAACGCATGTAAAAATGCATTCCCCTGTGTCTCCATTGAGATACGTTATGTGCGTTTTACATGGTTTTTTAAAATCATGCAGCAATTTGTGCGTTTACAAAAATGCACAGTGTAAAACGCACATATATTATTATTATTGCATTTTTACATGCGGCCCATAGACTTGCAACGCTAGCATTTCTAGTGTGTTCCCTGCCTCAGTAACCAACGCTCTGCAGAGATCACCTGGCAGTACTAAAGATGTTGCCACCTGTGATACTTTCAAAAAGTAAGTTATTTGAATTTATTTGTTTTAAAGGGACTCCGAGCAGTGCAGAAACTATGGAAAGATACATATCATTTTAAAGCTCTCTTTCTCCTCTTTCCAATGATATATAAACCACCACCCTACGTCTTTTAGTTTTCGCTATTTTCGCGATTGAAATTGCCGCGGCCGCGATTTCAATCGCGAAAATAGAGAAAACTAAAAGGTGTAGGGCAACGATTTAGGTGTCGTCAGAAAGAGGAGAAAGAGAGCTTTAAAATGATATCCATCAAGCCATAGTTATATTGTATTACACAGGACGACACTTTCCCCAGTGTCAGCAGCTCCATTCTGCTCAATGCAGCTGCTGACTTTGACAAAAAGTCGCCCTGTGTAATACAATATAACTATGGCTTGATGGATATCATTTTAAAGCTCTCTTTCTCCTCTTTCTGACGACACCTAAATCGTTGCCCTATGCCTTTTAGTTTTCTCTATTTTCGCGATCGAAATCGCGGCCGCGGCAATTTCAATCGCGAAAATTGCGAAAACTAAAAGGCGTAGGGTGGCGGTTTATATATCATTGGAAAGAGGAAAAAGAGAGCTTTAAAATGATGTGCATCTTTCCATAGTTTCTGCACTGCTCGGAGTCCCTTTAATGAAAACAAATTACAAAAAGACTTGTGTAGTGCTGTTGTGTGTTTTTACGGTGATTTTAAGATGAAAGTGCATTTCCCCCCAAAGATAAATAACAAAATCAACCCGACAATACAATATGTCATTAAGTCATAGGAATAGGAATGTCTTACACTGCATACACATGCCAGTTGGAACTTGGTCGAGGGGGTTGTGTGGGGCCGACCCTGTGTGCAGGTGTTTCCCAAGGTCACGCAAAATTTTGGCAATTCTTTCAAGTGAATCTGAAGCCACATGTGACATGATGAGATACACATATTCCCATATGATCCTAGCCCTACTAAGAAATTATGTGAAGTCCCTTTCTGTTTTCCGCTATAGGAAGAGTTAAAACATTTGAGTTGTTATCTATGCAAAAGAGCTCCTCTGAGCTAGTTAACCAACTTGGTCAAAGTCCCATTTTCTGAAGAACTTAAAGGGTACCTAAACCGATGAGTTTCACTTACTTGGTGATTCGACCAGCCCCCCGCAGCCATCCTGTGCCCACGACGCCGGTCCTATAGGATCCTGCATTCTCCCGCCGCGGCTACGTTTCCTTCTTCACCGACTGGGAGTCGACTGCGCCTGTGCGGCCCTCGCCGTGCGTAGTTTAGCTCGCATTCCTATCTCCAATAGCGTCCTGCTCATGTGCAAGCGCAGTGGTTCCCCGACAACCAGTCGGTCAGGAACTAAACTTAGCCGCGAAGGGAGAACGGAGGATCCTAGAGGACTGGCACGGGCACAGGACGGCAGCGTCCAGAAGCACGCAGCTTGGCTTTCGTTCTTACAATAGAATCCAACACACCGCAGAGGCAATGCGAAAATGTAAATGTGCCAATTGCAGGAACATTGTATCTCATTGCTGTGCGATTACAACTTGCATTATGACGCAACCACAGGTATTGTGTGAATACAGCCTTACTAGGCGTGGACCGTATTTAGCTACTTGTACACTGCATAAAGACTGGCTGATCTTGTTTAATGTTGCCAATCTTTCCTTGACGATGCTACAGAATATAACTCATCATTATAAAGATAACTATGATTTCTTTCTCAGCAATGATCTAAATAGACAGCATTTATTCTTATCTTTATTTTTTTTTATTTCCTATCTTCTTTTCTTTTTTGTTATTTAGTTCAACACTTGAAATTGAGACTTTTCAATTGGGGTACTGACACAGCTCAGTATCTAATTAGTTCTCCAATCTCTCTTATCACTAAAGGTTTATTAATGTTTTTTTGATTCATCTCTCTGTAGAGATGGATACGACACCTGGGAATTCAGCAGGGTGGTTTTGGTCCCCCCAGTTCCCAGGAGGATCTGCTCCATTCAAACATTATACATCCAGAAACTTTATTTTATTGAATATAATGTGATAATGAGTTTTTACATACTATGTTATACTTATTCATCACAGATGCAAACCTTGTGACCAGTTATATGCATAAGTATTTCAAATGTATCAAACTGTATTATATATATGTTTATGTAATTATTTGATTATTTGACAATTATTATTTGACAATTTGCCTTCATATGGCTGTTAATAATTTGAAAAACCCCAATAAAAAACTATTGAAACATGTTGCCAATCAAACCCCTCCCTCATCAATTATATCATTAATCTCCAGATACCACCCACCCGGGAATGATAAAACTCCAAATCCCAGCATGCATTTGCCTTTATTAATCATGACTGTGGCTGTCAGACTCCTGCAATGCATTGCGGGACTTGCAGTTCCTTAACAGCTGGAGAGCCACATTCTCACAAGGGCAGGGACCGCCTCCTAATTTTTCTTATTTTGCTGTAATTTATCATATGAATGTGTACCTACCAACATTGGTGATGTCTCAAGTCACTCACCAACAACTATGTATTTGTACCTATGTTGTTGGATGTCCTGAATGGACAGAGATTTGAACGCCTCATGTATACACTATGGGCTTGATTTACTAAGCGGTGCTAACCTACTTAGCACGTCTAAAGTCTTTAGGCGTGCTAACCAGGGTGCTAAGTAGGTTAGCACCGGTTTTCTCATTTAGATCGTGCGCTAAGTACCGCGCGCGCTATGTCCCATAGGCTTTAGTGGGCACTTCGCGCGGAGCGTCCTGCGCTCTGTGCAGTGCGTGCGCAAAACTTTGCGCGCTGTACTTTGTGCACGATCACTACTTCTCACATTTCAACTGAGTTTAGACGTGCTAAGGGCCAGTGCTAAAGTTAGCACCATTTTGTAAATCAAGCCCAATATGTTCCCCAATATTTGTTTGTACTATGTACAGTGCTACAGAAAATATTGGCGCTATATAAATACATAATTATAATTATACTCCTTGCTCAAAATACTGATGTAGATGTATTGCTGAGTGAGTGCCCTGCTATTCAACCCCTTCCTGGCAAAATCCAGCTGAAAATGAATGAAACCGACAATTATATTACACTATAGTTTTGTAAAGTTTTGCAGCACACTATAGTTTTGTATTGCTTGCTGCAGTAAAAAACTATTAATACACTAGTTAACTGGAGTGAAATTTCTCACACTGCCCAGTCACATTCTCTACCCTAGAAAACGTTCAGAGATTATCGATTGATTTTTAGTCTGTCGACAGATTTCTGACAGACCCCATGAAAAATAATTTAATCTGGCTGAAATCAATCTATATAACCAAAGTGTGTGTGGTGGATTCTAGACAACTAAACATTGAATTTGAAACTCAATGTCTCCATAGAAAGCTACCTTGTGGCTATCAGTCTTCAAAGAGTACCTTGTTCACATTTAAATCTCAAGCTTAAGAGCTTTTCTAAGCGCTTTTGCAGAGCGATTCGTTTTTTCACTTCCTGATGTCAGTCAGAAAGTGAACTCTTTCACCCGGAAATGAATAAATACAATGGGCTTGATTCACAAAGCGGTGCTAACCCAGTTAGAGACTTTAGGCATGATAACCATTGCACCACGCTGGTGAAAAGTTAGTTTAGGCGTGATAAGTTTAGGCATGATAAGTTTAGGCATGATAAGTTTAGGCGTGATAAGTTTAGATAAGTTTAGATCGCGCGCAAAGTCCCGCACGCAAAGCAGCGCCGTTAAACTCTATGCGAAGTACATCAGACTTTGCTAGCGCAAAACTTTTGATCAGCTGTGCACTGCGGTGCTAACCCAGTTGGTGCTTAAACTTATCACTCCTAAACTTATCACACCTAAACTTATCACACCTTAACTTATCACGCCTAAACTTATCACACCTAAACTTATCACACCTAAACGTATCATGCCTAAACTGAGTTTAGGCGTGATAAAGGGCTTTTCACCAGCAAGCTAACTGTTAGCACCGCTTTGTGAATCAGGCCCAAGGGCTCGATTCACTAAAGTGTGATAACGCTTATCATGGCGCGATAAGCGCTTTTGCGCGCAATTGCAAGCACGCAAACCTTTACGCATGATAACTAATGACTTCGCACACAAAGGTGTGATAAACATCAGTATCACGTGATATCACTGCACACAGCACATCATGCGATCCGCTTGAAACTTTGCGCGCGATCAGTGTAGCACCATTGTTGATTTCTGTACCAAACTATATCTGCTTAGCCATAATTATCACGTGAAAAGCGCGTGAAGCAAAACGCCATACGCACGATAAAAATTAACACGCGATCACTAAACTTTTCACGCACAACAAGCGCGCACAATGGTTTGTGCATGAAAAGCTTTAACACGTGATAACTGTGTTATCACGCTTTAGTGAATAGCTCTTTTAAAAATCACCAGTGCTTGAAAAAACACGAAAACGCTCTAGGTGTGAACAAGCCCTTAGAGCTTAGCAAAGCAAGCAGAGGAAAGCGGACAGTTGCCCAGAGCTACAGGTTGCAGATTTATCAACACCAGTTCAAGAAGAACTGGTACAAAACATGTAAAATTGCACCAACTCGGGTATTAAAAAAATGTCTTACCTAGAAGAGAGAAGCCTCTGGATCCTATAGAGGCTTCCCACGCCGTTCTCAGATCCCCCGTTTGAGAGCGTGGTTCCTCCCTAAAGATTACCGGGCTTGCCGATAGGAGCCTTGGGGCCACTCTCCTCTGCAGGCGCTTGCTGTGACTATACTGTGACTATACTGCGCCTGCACAAGTAAGGCCACGCCTGCACAATAAGCAGGAGCCGGTTGTGCACAAAAGGATTTCCTTCCATCTCCATGGCAGCATTACTACGGGGTTAATCCCGCCCCATTAACACCTGCAGGACATGTCAGTATAAATTCTTAGACCTGCCCCCATGAAAGTGCTTTTTTTCCTGTCCTCCTGCAGGACTGTCGTTTGTTTTGTAAGGCGGAGATTATGGACATCTACCTATTTATTTATTTTTTCTTGTCAGTCCGTTTTTCATTTTTTGCCCTACCTGCTGTTATCTTGGCAGCCAGCCACACTTTTGCCTCCAAGTGTGAAGCCCTTGCTGTTTGGTTTTAAATAAACCTAAGCAAGCGGTGTCCCCTCTTTCTGGCTGATCTTTCTGGGGACAAAGTTCAATTGGTCAGCAGCTGCGCTGTAAATCAGCGCTTACCTGGATTGGGCAGCAGAGTGAATGCGGGGGATGCGCTCCACGCCGGAGCGCTGGATGTCCGGCGAAAGTGACGTCAAACGTCGCTCTTTCCGGCGGGCGGGGCAGAGCAGCTACTTAGGTCGGAAGGAGACGCCGACCAGCGCCATTACGGAGCCTCAGTCCCGCCGCTTGCAGCAACAGCTACTGCTGACCTCCCGCACAGTACAGCCAAAGAGCACGTCGGTCACATAAGGTAAACCTCTCTGGGGAGGTTATTTTCCATATTACCTCATACGCATGTGTCTTTGATTTGGTACTATTTTGACTCTAGTCTGCCTGTTGTCTTGCAGGCAAGAGCCTGGGGAATCAAAGGAAATATTCGTTTTGCTAAAGGTATAGGTACACACACTGTGAGCTAATATAAATTTTGTTTTTTCTATACAATTACATATACATTCATAGTTTCATCTCTCATTTAAGACTACGATTTAGCTGTGGAGATGGATGAATCCTCTGCTGCCCAAAAAACAGATCAGCCAAATCATAATAGGTAGGGCACGGTTTTGTTTATTTTTGACGCAATCATTGCTATGTTTGCGCTGAGGCTTTATATATTAACAGAAATATTTATTTCTGTTTTCTCTATGCAGCCTCTCACAACCAGAAGATAATCCTTCTACCTCTGCAAGAGCTTCTTCCGCAAGATCAAGCAAATCCCATAGAGAACCGTCACAACAGTACAAACCTAAACCGTGCTGGGCTTGTGGGCAACGACCTATGCCCGGGAAATTAGTGTGCGTGGACTGCTTTTATTCCATCCCTATGGAGGAGGAACCTGTTCAGGATATAACGGCATTAGTTAAGGAAATTGTGCAACAGTCATTAACTGAGCACGCGTCAACCTCTGCAGCGGCTGCAGGTCATATTCAGCAGGAAGACCGCGAAGACACGGAGGAGGCCAACAGAACAGACGAGGAAGACGGTCTGGCGGTTGGTTTTGACTTTTCATTAGTGACACCTTTCGTAAAATCGGTACGAGAAGCAATCCAGTGGGAGGAGGAGGAGGAGCCTCCCGCAAAGAAACGTTTTTTTCCCCACCTTAAAAAGAAACTTGTAGCGTTTCCAGTGATGGAAGAAATTTCAGAATTGATCTTAGACGAATGGTCTAAACCAGAGAGAAAGGTCGCGATGAGCAACCGTTTTTCAAAATTATATCCCATGGAAGGGGAGATCATCACACAGTTAGACACCCCCCCCCCCCCTTCCCACAGTGGATGCATCCGTTATGCGCCTTGCCAAACATATAACGCTACCATTAGAGGACGCAGTTTCTTTTAAGGAACCCCTGGAGAGAAAGGTGGACAATGATCTCAGGAAAATTTATTCATCAATTGGGGGAGCATGTAAACCTGCCATAGCCCTAACCTCGGTGTCCAGAGCACTGAAGACCTGGACGGATAACCTGGATGGTGCAATACATTCGAATGTAGACAGGAAGACCCTTTCTCTGGCCCTACAGGAATTTCGTCTAGCTGCTGACTTTATCAGTGAGGCCGCGATTGATGTCATCAGAGGAATATCTAAGGGAATGTTACTAACGGTAACCGCAAAGCGAGCACTATGGTTAAGACCCTGGCTAGCCGATCAAAATTCCAAAACATCCTGGTGCAGAATTCCCTATGACGGTAAGAACCTGTTTGGCGCTAAGATGGATACGGCCATATCCAGAGTCACGGGGGGAAAATCGGGGCTACTTCCCCAGGAGAGTCAAAGGAGGTAGTAGAAACGCTTTTGAAGGCACGCAAGTCCTCCACGAACTCGACATACCACAGAACATGGAATCGGTTTCTGACTTTTCTGGAACAGAAAAATATAAGAGTTGAAGCGGTTCAGGTTACTACAATACTGGAATTCCTTCAAGCAGGATTGAATCTAGGTCTCAGCCTTAGCACGTTGAAGACCCAGGTGTCGGCCATCTCAGCCCTTACACATAAGCGGTGGGCATTGGAGCCACTGGTGATCCAGTTCATGCAGGCCACCATAAAGCTGAGGCCACCGAGAAAACCCTGGTATCCGCAATGGAGTTTACCGTTAGTATTGAAGGGAATTGTAAAGGAACCATTCGAACCATTATCAGACTGCACTTTGCTTAACTTAACTTTAAAAGTAGTCTTCCTAACAGCCATAACATCGGCAAGAAGAATTTCAGAGCTGCAAGCGTTAAGCTGTGAAGCTCCCCATACACAGTTTTTTCAGGATAGGGTATCACTGAGACCGATCGACCAGTTTGTGCCTAAGGTTGCTACATCGTATCACTTCAACCAGGAATGGAGCCTACCTTCCTTTCAGGACCCAAGTTTGGATAGGCCAGAATCCCTGGATATTCCAAAACTACTCATGAGATATGTGGAGGTCACTAAGGACATTAGAAAGACGAAGAGATTATTCGTTATCCCTTTGGGTTACAGGAAAGGAGAACCGGCAACTACTAGGACGATTGCTACTTGGTTGGTGAGAGCTATTAGAATGGCGTACAAAATAATGGGCGAAGCACCACCAGATGAGATCTCAGCGCACTCAACAAGATCCATCGCAGCATCATGGGCGGCATTCGTGAGAGTCTCGCCGGAAGTAATATGCCGTGCAGCCAACTGGTCATCAGTGAATACTTTTATATCGCATTACAAAGTAGACCCCGGGGCGTTAACGACGCTCCAATTTGGAAAGGAGATACTTTCTGCAATTAAAGTGAATGTATCTTGATAGACTTACTAGTCGAGTGGAGTAACTCGGCGTAAGATGTATTTTGAATACGGTATTATTAAACCATTTAGCAGCAAAGACCTGTTTCCCTCCCTTATTTTTATCTAGTTAAATCCCCGTAGTAATGCTGCCATGGAGATGGAAGGAAAACGGAAAATTGAATACTTACCTGCCGGTAATTTTCCTTTCCTTTCAATATCCATGGCAGCATACGGAGCGCCCACCCAGGTATTTACAGTATGTGGGAGACTATCAAAAAAAGCACTTTCATGGGGGCAGGTCTAAGAATTTATACTGACATGTCCTGCAGGTGTTAATGGGGCGGGATTAACCCCGTAGTAATGCTGCCATGGATATTGAAAGGAAAGGAAAATTACCGGCAGGTAAGTATTCAATTTTCCGTTCTCTGTGCTACTGTGCAAGCTCAGCCATGCTTGTGCAGGTGCAGCACAACCAAGCCAGTGTCAGATGAGGAGCTTGTCCCTGAGGTTAAGCAGCAGCGGAGGGCCAGAGGACAGTGTTTGAAACCTCCTTAGGGATGCATCTGTTTTTTTGTTTTTTTTTAATTGTACCCTTTAAAAGCAGGAATGAAATGCAACTGAATGAAAAAGTCACATCACACGTTATGCACATGTTGCTTCACATACAGAGAAGCATACAGTCAATGAAAAGTATGCTTCACTGCCACTGTTATTTTGCGGTAACACACTACATGCAGTGCATTGGGATGCTGCACGCTGTTAGATCGCACCGGACGCACTGTGAACATTGCATAGCGATAGAAGTGTCAGATAAGGAGGTGCTCATGCCAGCTAAATAAGCTCCTTTTATTGCCTGATGAAGCGGCTTGCAGCCCGTGACACGTGTTGCATAATTTTGGAGTACCTATAAAGAAATTATTTTCAGTGAAAACAGACTGTCAAATCTACTTGGGGAGGTAAGTCCACCGCTACCTCCCTATTTTGCACTGGCATAACAATAGGGCCTGCAGCCCCTGCTCCCGCGGGGGCCTGGGGCCCGCTCGGGGTCGTTTTGTGGGGGTTGGAGGGGACGCAGCATGAGGGGAAAGCCATGGCCACATGTGAAGTCACAAAGAAATCGAGAGCCCAAATAGTGCAGTAGGTCAATTCAACAGTATTAACAGTATGTATGTATATTATTATTATTATTATTATTTTTAGTATTTATATAGCGCCGACATATTAGCAGCGCTGTACAATGTATATATATATATATATCTTGTCACTAACTGTCCCTCGAAGGAGCTCACAATCTAATCCCTACCATTGGCATATGTCTATATTATGTAGTGTAAGTACTGTAGTCTAGGGCCAATTTTTAGGGGGAGCCAATTAACTTATCTGTATGTTTTTGGAATGTGGGAGGAAACTGGGGTGCCCAGAGGAAACCCACGCAGACACGGAGAGAACATACAAACTCTTTGCAGATAGTGCCCTGGCTGGGATTCGAACCAGGGACCCAGCGCTGCAAGGCGAGAGAGCTAACCACTACGGCACCGTGCTGTATGAGATTATACTCACAAATCTGGGTTACGCCACAGGTAACCACTTAAAGAGAGTCTGAAGCGAGAATAAATCTCGCTTCAGACCTCATAAATAGGTGTGCCCCTGCTAAAACGCCGCTATAGCGCGGCTTAACGGGGGTCCCTTCACCCCCAAATCCCCCTCGATACACCCGGGGAGCGCTTCCTGGTTGGGGCAGGGCTAACCGCCGCAGCCCTGCCCCACGCGCGTCTGTCAACGCGTATCTCCGCCTCTCCCCCGCCCCTCTCAGTCTTCCTTCACTGAGAGGGGCGGGGGAGAGGCGGCGATGCGCCGCTGACAGACGCGACTGGAGGCAGGGCTGCAGCCGTTAGCCCTGCCTCCAGGAAGGGAAATTCTGCGACCTTTCTACGACACAATTTTGCGGGGGTGGGTTGGGGGTGAAGGGACCCCCGTTTAGCCGCGGGATAGCGGCGTTTTAGCAGGGGCACACGTGCCCCTGCTATTTATGAACTCTGAAGCGAGATTTATTCTCGCTTCAGAGTCTCTTTAAGTAGCAGGTGGGGGATTAGACTCAACCCCACTCGGGTTAAGTATGTCACTCTCCATAGATGTAGAAAAAGGGTAACACCCCTCCACCAAGGGTGGATTCACGAAAAAGACAATTTTGGAGCAGAGGCGCCAGATAAGGATAAAATCATTAAAAACTGTTCAAAATAGCCGGGGCGTAACTAGGCCCCACTGGGCCCCCCTGCAGAATTTCTGAGCGGGCCCACGTATAAACAGGAAGTCGCGTCAGAGACTAGAGAGAGGAACGCACGCTGGAGCGCATGGAAGGTATGCATCAGTCCGCTGCCTGCCGCTGCCCGGACTCTAATTTAAGCTGGAGGGGAGCGCAGAGGGGAGAGCCTTGACGTGAGGGAGGGGAGGGGAACGTCCCCCCTCCCCGCTGAGTGTGGCCATGGCTTTCCCTCATGCTGCGACCCCTTCAGCCCCCCAAAACGGCCCCGAACAGGCCCCGGGGGGGGGGGGGAAGGGGGTCGGGGGCCCGCTCAGAAATTCAGCAGGGGGGCCCGGTGGGGCCTAGTTACGCCCCTGCTATTTTGAACAGTTTTTAATGATTTTATCCTTATCTGGCGCCTCTTTTTCGTGAATCCACCCTTGGTGGAGGGGTGTTACCCTTTTTCTACATCTATGGAGAGCGACATACTTAACCCGAGTGGGGTTGGGTCTAATCCCCCACCTGCTACTTAAGTGGTTACCTGTGGCGTAACCCAGATTTGTGAGTATAATCTCATATACATACATACTGTTAATACCGTTGAATTGACCTACTGCGCTATTTGGGTTCTCGATTTCTTTGTGACTTCAAATTGCACAGGGACATTCCGCATTACAGCGCGTCCGTTACGTCGCACCGCAATGCCCCAATGTAAACGGGGCCTCAGCAGATGAATCCCGGTCCACAGGCCGAGGCAGAAATCTAGCTGTTAGCCCTGGTAGGGGGGAAATGCTGCAGAGGCACTAGGGAAGCGCAATGCTAATTATAATTCTCAGCATGCGTAGGTCAGTCTGTCCCCGGCTGAGAAGAGGGATCTCCTGTGATGTCTTTATTTCATAGGTTTCCATACAGAGTTCCCCGGAGCTGCTTGTGTTAGGCAGACGGAGCTCTATCCATGCCTGATGGGCGACACTGTCTTCCCAGGCAATGGTTTCACCTAACAAAGGCACTGACTGCAGTGCTGGATCCTAACTCGTATCATATTCATGTATTATTTATAGCATGCATCTAAAAAATAAACCCCATCTTACACAGCGTTGTAGAACAACAGCACAAGCGGGAGAGATGGGGGCATAGAATTATATACTGCATACATATATTTTTCTTCTGCTAACAAAAATGACAAGAGCAAACAACGGTCATAAGGATAAACTGGTTTAGCGCACACACATTTATACATGCATACACACATACATATATCTAGATTGTAAGCTTGCAAGGGCAGGGACCGCCTCCTTGTATTTTTTATTCTGCTGTAATGAATCATATGAGCATGGACCAGTATTAGTGATGTCTCAAACCACACATCAATTATGTACTTGTATTGTTGCATGTCCTGATTGTACAGTGTTTTAAACATCTCTTTGTATGTTCTCCGTGTCTGCGTGGGTTTCCTCCTGGCACTCAGGTTTCCTCCCATATCCCAAAAACATTTAGATAAGTTAATTGGCTTCCCCCTAAAAAAATGTCCCTAGACTATGATCCATACGTAGACATATGACTAGAGTAGGGATTAGATTGTGAGACTGTCCCTGACGGACAGTTAAGTGATAAGACAACATACTCTGTACAGCGCTGCTGAAGATGTTGGCACTATATAAATACTTAAAATAATAATAATCTATGCTCCCCACTAGCAATAGGCGAAAATGCTAATATTCTTTTGGCATAAAATAATGTAACATTCGACTTTGGAGCGAAAATGCCTTTGAAAACCATTTTGTAATACATTTGTGATTTTTTTCCCCTATTTTGCGTTTAAAGAATCGATCTTTGCACTTTTTGAGCATTTTCACTGTAAAAATTACAGATTTTTGCTGGTTTTCATTTGTGAATTTTCGTATTAAACATTTGTTTCCTTTGACCATATTGTGAAGGTACAATGTATTTTTACGGAAATTTTCTCGAAATCCAAAACAGCATTTTCGATGCAAAAATGACTTCTGCAAAAATGTGCAAGCAACACTGTGCCCCGCTATTTGTTTTGTACTATGTACAGCACTACAGAAGACGTTGGCGCTATATAAATAAAGAATAATAATACATACACAACCTAATACTTTCACCTCCAGTCATTCCATACTCCCTACTCTGTCTCTCTCTTTCCACAATAAATGTTGTTTATTTTGATATTTGCCCCTCCCCCCTCCATTATTTCCACCCCTCTTCCTGCTCGTGTAATTGGCACAGGGGTGTCAGGTGGCCTCTCTAATAAATGGGTTGTTAAACCAGAACTGGCTCCCCCGTGTATTGCTCTGCCAGTCACAATGGATGAAGTCACTTTGAAATATCTCCAGCATTGATAATCAGGAGAATTAATGGGGGCTGCTACTTTCTTCATTGAAAAAGGTAGCCCCGGGCATATAGAGGATTTCCTAATGTTACCGATACATCAAATCCTACCATCCTTTCTTGTATGGGAGCTGCTATTATTATTATTACACGGGTACCTGCTGTCTCCCCTCTGTATGAAGCTGTGTATGCACTGCGTTCACTGACAGTGCGTGCAGATCAGTGCGCTCAGCTGACACACGGATCTCACAGACGTAATCTTATTAGGGGGTCTTCTGGGTAATTAATGCCCTGTTTCTAGACTTGTTTCATTATAAGCTGCAGATTGAATTTTCCACCCATATCTGTGACAAGGTGCTGATTTCACGCACTCCTCTAGCAATTGAAAGCAATAGAAGAATGACCTCATTCAACGCAGCCATATTGCATCACAATGTCATGTGAGGTGTATTCATCCAATCCATGCTAAGAAAACTGGTGATGTGGGCAATGCTACAACTGCAGCAGCCAACCTAATTTCAAGTCAGATCTGTAAATGTTTAACCCTGTTTGTTTGTTTTTTTTGTTAGTTAATGCAGCAATGTACACAATGTGCTTCCCCTCATTATATGCTTATTTTGGTTATTGTATTCAAGATGAATATGGATTTATTAAAGAATTGCAAGGCTTTAAACCTCAAATCTGTTCCCTAATCTGTATTCCCTGTTGCAAACTCTCAATGCGGCATAACCACAGGAGGAGGCATATAATGCAGGTCTTTTCTGCTGAAATGATCTATGGGGCAAATTTATCAAGACAGGTGCAAAGAGAATTGGAGCAAAAGGCAGCAGATGCCTAGAGGAACCAATCAGGTTTCAGATGCTACAGCTAAAATAAAAAAATGATGATCTAGGCAGCTACACTACTTTTGCTCCAGTTTACTTTGCAACTGTTTTAAAGGGAACCTGAGATGAGAGGGATATGGAGGCTGCCATATTGATTTCCTTTTCAGTTGCCTGGCAGTCCTAATGCTGTGTCTCTAATACTTTTAGCCTTAGACCCTGAACAAGCATATGCAGATCAGGTACCCTGACTCAGCTGACTCAGGTTTTACTGGATTAGACATATGCTTTTTCCAGGGTTTTGACACTGTATGTGCCAGATGATCAAAAGGACTGCCAGGTAACTGGCGTTGTTTACAAGAAAATAAATATGACAGCCGCCATATCCCTCTCACCTAGGGTTTCCTTGAATACATTTTTTGCTCTGTTTATGTGACTGTATTAACATAAATAAATAGTAGCAGTAGTAACATAGTAGTAATAGAAATAACTTTTAGCCAGCCAAGGAAGTCAGTTGATTAAATGACAAAATACCTCCTACAGTACAAGAATCAGTAAATGGTCCGCTTGAAATTATTTTTGATTTCTGTGCCCAAAATGAATTAGCACTTACAAAAAAAAAAATATATATATATATATATATATATATATATATATATATATATATATATATATATATGAAAAATAACTTAGCATACTAGTGATGCTAACTACAACATTAAATCTATTTTGAGAAATATTTTAATGATAATGTGTATGCGTGTGTGTGTGTACATGTGTATATTTGTGTGTGTGTGTGTGTGTGTGTGTACGTGTGTGTGTGTGTGTGTGTGTGTACGTGTGTGTGTGTGTGTGTACGTGTGTGTGTGTGTGTACGTGTGTGTGTGTGTGTGTGTGTGTGTGTGTGTGTGTGTACGTGTGTGTGTACGTGTGTGTGTGTGTGTGTGTGTGTATGTGTACGTGTGTGTGTGTGTTTGTGTGTGTGTGTGTGTGTACATGTGTATATTTGTGTGTGTGTACGTGTGTGTGTGTGTGTGTGTATACGTGTACGTGTGTGTGTGCGTGTGTGTGTGTGTGTGTGTGTACGTGTGTGCGTGTGTGTGTGTGTACGTGTGTGTGTGTGTGTATACGTGTACGTGTGTGTGTGTGTGTGCGTGTGCGTGTACGTGTGTGTACGTGTACATGTGTGTGTGTGTACATGTGTATATTTGTGTGTGTGTATACGTGTGCGTGTGTGTGTGTGTGTATACGTGTGCGTGTGTGTGTTTGTGTGTGTGTGTGTGTGTACGTGTACGTGTGTGTGTGTGTGTGTGTACATGTGTATATTTGTGTGTGTGTGTACGTATGTGTGAGTGTGTGTGTGTACGTGTGTGTGTGTGTGTGTGTACATGTGTGTGTACGTGTGTGTGTGTACATGTGTATGTGTGTGTGTGTGTGTGTGTGTGTGTGTGTACGTGTGTGTGTGTGTGTGTGTGTGTGTGTGTGTGTGTGTGTGTGTACGTGTACGTGTGTGTACATGTGTATATTTGTGTGTGTGTGTACGTGTGAGTGTGTGTGTGTACGTGTGTGTGTGTACGTGTGTGTGTATATGTGTGTGTGTACAAGTGTGTGTGTGTGTGTGTGTGTGTGTGTGTGTGTGTACGTGTGTGTGTGTGTGTGTGTGTGTGTGTGTGTGTGTACGTGTACGTGTACGTGTGTGTGTGTGTTTGTGTGTGTGTGTGTGTACATGTGTATATTTGTGTGTGTGTACGTGTGTGTGTATACGTGTACGTGTGTGTGTGCGTGTGTGTGTGTGTGTGTACGTGTGTGCGTGTGTGTACGTGTGTGTGTGTGTATACGTGTACGTGTGTGTGTGTGTGTGCGTGTGCGTGTACGTGTGTGTACGTGTACATGTGTGTGTGTGTACATGTGTATATTTGTGTGTGTGTATACGTGTGCGTGTGTGTGTATACGTGTGCGTGTGTGTGTTTGTGTGTGTGTGTGTGTACGTGTACGTGTACGTGTGTGTGTGTGTGTGTACATGTGTATATTTGTGTGTGTGTGTACGTACGTGTGAGTGTGTGTGTGTACGTGTGTGTGTGTGTGTGTACATGTGTGTGTACGTGTGTGTGTGTGTACATGTGTATGTGTGTGTGTGTGTGTGTGTACATGTGTATGTGTGTGTGTGTGTGTGTGTGTGTGTGTGTGTGTGTGTGTGTGTACGTGTACGTGTACGTGTGTGTGTGTACATGTGTATATTTGTGTGTGTGTGTACGTGTGAGTGTGTGTGTGTACGTGTGTGTGTGTACGTGTGTGTGTATATGTGTGTGTGTACAAGTGTGTGTACGTGTGTGTGTGTGTTTTTTGGTGTTTCATCTCAGAAGCTGAACATTTTCTACATAGTTTTAATTGTTTTTGTTCCATTGTGATGATGCACCCCTTTTATATGTGCACCCCCTTCTATGTGTGCCCCTCATGCTTTTCTCTACGTACGCCTCTAAGAGCTCTTTACCAAGATAATCAATTCAGTTTATCCCCTACAAGGTCGCCTGTGCAGCTATTTATTGTCTGTTAGAATACAACAAATGTTACACTTCACATCATAAAAGGTGAAGGTAACTATAGTTTCCAATCTCAGCCAAAGGATTCTGTACAAATAAAGCTTTGTATTCAGGTAATGAAACAATAATGAAAAAGGAAGAAATAATAAAAAATAAAACATAATAAAGAGGAATGATGAAGATGACGAAGGAGAAGGAAAAACAGAAGAAGACAAAAGCAGAATATCTCTATAATTTTATAACATACAACACTTTTATAAATGTGAACCCTTTAGATTATGATCCCATGTGCACAGTGAAGCACTTAAGCAGAACACACAAAATGGGTATCAATTTAACCAAGTTCTAGATATTTTTACTTAAACCATTTTGAGGTTTCAACATCCTGTTAGAATCACATAAATCAATCATTTGGCTTTTTTGGTATTATTTATGCATTTGTATCCTCTGAAATGGATGGAATGTGCACTGTACAGTCCGGCAGAAGTTACTCTGCTCTATGGACCAAGTGGGCAGGGGAGAGGGTAAATCTTGTTCATCATCTGTACCTTGTGATCAGTCATCATCATGATACAGTTATCAAAGAGGAGGTTATGTACAAGGTGACATTGAGAGCATGGGCCAGTCCTGCATCACATGATACCCTTCACAAGGGCAGTGCAGACTCAGGAGCATAGAAGACAAATGGAGGCCCATGACACATTAGTAACAATACTCAGAATACTAACTGACAGGATATGTAGATGCATAGAAGATATAAATGAAAGTGTTGTAATTCAGGACCATGTGGCTCAGAACCCAAATTCAGCACCGGACAGCACCGGACAGCAGGGCAGGGTGCATTCCATTTACAGTAGCTCTGATACTTCCTCCCTCCTGCTTGGAACCAGGAAGTATCAGAGCTAAATGAAACACACTCAGTCCTGCTGTCCGGTGCTGAAACGGTGCTGAATGCTGAACGTTCAGGCTCTAAACCATGTGGTCCTGAATTCGAACAACACTAATAAATGATAAGCTATCGAGGTAGATGATAGATACATATATAGGAATGTAGATCCAGCAGATTGGATAAGCATCAACCCCACGTTCCACAAGAGAGCTCAGTTGATTCTGTGACATTGGGACAGTCCTCTATATGTCCCCCCTATTTATTGCCCCTCCATATAACATTCCATGCATCCCTCCTGCACGTGAGGCCTCGAAACCGTCGATATAAAAGCCCCTGCATCAAATTATCCCTAACCTCACTGCGGGATTACAGGATAATATACTTTGCAGGCCATCAACGTAATCACTCCTCCCTGCGTTTCACCCTGCTAAACCCATAAGCACATTATGGTCCACTATGCCCACTCACATGACAGGCACCAGGCATAAATTAATCTGGGAGAGACAGCAATAAAAATGACATGGACTGTGAATGGAAAAGCCGCTTTGATTTTGTTGGGATTATCGCTCCAGGAGAAAATGAATGAGCGGACAGCAGCATTTAGGGGGGATGTTCCTGCGGCCCCCCGCTCCTGGGACGTACCCCTTGGGGTTACACTGCTGTACACACAGCATTAAAGCACCAGTGATGAATGACAAAACAAGATTTTCATTACATTTACAGCTAGAGGCGTGCACTGAGAATGGATCTCTGCAGAATAAACACGAGACAGTTTACCTACATAGGGCAAGATTAAGATTCCTGTTTTCTTTAATGCCCAATTAACAGTGTTCAAACAATAGTGAAAACTCAAAGCTGTTTTAAACCATCAAATGATAGGATGAATGCCCCCCAAAAATAAATAATAATTATAATATACAGTATATGATATATTAAAGTTGTGATCCAGTAATCCTGCAGTGATTTTAGAGATCATTTTCTGAAGGGGTTTTATATCTGTAGTTTGATGAGGACCCAAAGACTGCAGGGGAATTGTTACATGTAGGGATAATAGTACAATAGGCTGGCATACAGATGGTTAATGACTGTCCCAATGCTGAAGATTTAACTCAGAGCTCTTTTTGAAAATGTGCTTTGAGCATATGCTGTCTGTAGGTGTTTTCCTCTCTACCAGGTATAATTTGTCCATCTATCTATGTATTCATCCATCCATCCCTCTCTCCCTCTCTCTCACACACACACACACACCATGCGCACGCGCACACACCAAACACACACACACACACACACACGCACACACACACACGCGCACACACACACACACATGCTTAATTCACTATCAGAAGCATATCTTACTGCACCTACATTAATGTGTAGGGTACAACCTATCTTTCTATCTATCCATCTATCTATCTATCTATCTATCTATCTATCTTCTATCTATCTATTCTCACACACGCACACACACACACACACACACACACACACACACACACACACACACACCATGCGCACGCGCACACACCAAACACACACACACACACCACACACACGTGCGCACACACACACACACACACACACGTGCGCACACACACGCGTGCACACACACACACAGACGCACACACACACGCGCACACACACACACATGCTTAATTCACTATCAGAAGCATATCTTACTGCACCTACATTAATGTGTAGGGTACAACCTATCTTTCTATCTATCCATCTATCTATCTATCTATCTTCTATCTATCTATTCTCACACACGCACACACACACACACACACACACACACACACGCACGCACGCACGCACACACACACACACACACCACTACAATCACCATTACAGGTTTATCTCACTGTATCTATATTTCTCTCAGAAGGCATTTCTAATGCCCCCCCCCCCACACACACACACACACACACACACACACACACTTCATTCACTATCATATGTATAGCCTACTGTATTGGCATTTCTGTCTGAATGCATTTCTTTCTCTACCATAGTTTCTATCTATCTATCTATCTATCTATCTATCTATCTATCTATCTATCTTCTCTCATTCATACACACACATCTCATTCAATATTACAGGTATATCTTACTGTATTTTTATTGTTTTTTAATACCGAATATGCTTGTCCATCCCACTCAAACATGCATTCTACAATATATGAACTAATGATCCCCCCCCCCCCCCCCCAAAAAAAAAAATCTATCTATATCCATCCATCCTATATTTCCATTTTCATTTATAACTACAACATACTCCCACCATTTGGCCTTTTGCATGCTTATCACTCATCTTACATGGACCCCCAGCCTGGGCAGTCCTAGTCAGGGGTATCAGGCCTGTACTGCAGGAAAGGTGCATCCCCTCAATGTCACCTTGTGCATAACCTTCCCTCATTGATTGCTGAATCAGGACGATGACTGATCACAAGGTGTAGTGGCCGGTGCATCTTTAGCTACGCCCCCTCGTGGCCCCAACTATAGCATAACTTGCTGCTGACTGTACAGCCCACGTTCCCTCCACTGCAGCCCATTCACATAGATACAGACATGAGAATCATTTAAAAACAACTAACTGCTTTATAGGCTTGTAAAAGGACGTTGAAACTTCAAAACAGTGTGAGCAAATATGATTAGGACTTGTTAATAATGGCATATAATTTCCCAATGATTAAATGCTTTGATGGTGAATGGTATAAAAATTATAAAAAATATAATAATAATTATTATTATTACTTTTATTACTTTTATTATATAAAGCTCTATTTGAGTGACATATTGACATTTTACCTTGTCTGGTAGTTATTATTAGTATTTGGTTACTTCACCTTTTTTTGTCTGTTGTTAGATGAAATATGTAACATTTGGTTTAATCTAACAGACAATAAATAACTGCACAGGCGACCTTGCAGGGGATGAGCTGAATAATTGATATTCTCACTTAATAGAGGAACAGCCCTCAGAAGTGCACCTGCAGGGAAGCATCAAGGACACACATGAAAAGAGGACGCAAATGGAAAAGGGCGCATTGTGCCTCCATAGAACAAAAAAATAATTATGCCCATGTGTGTCACCCACTTGAATCAGATACAAGTTTTAAAATATGACCAGTGTTGACACAGAGCAATTCATAATACTGAGGCTGCACTGCAGAAAGACATTGTTTGCAGGCTGCTTTCAAGGTTTGGTTGAAATTTGGCTACAGTGAGGTGTAGCTTCAAGTACTTTAGGAAGTCGGATTTATTAGTTATAGTTTGGAATAGCCTCACTTATATTTCATTGATTTAAGCATCGCCTTTAAGACTCTTTATAAGCTGCAAATCTACTTTACTTATTTGGTAGATAGGTAATTTAAAAAAAAAAATAGGCAACTTCCATTGATGCAGCAAAAGAATATTAGTGCTTCAATAAAGGGCATTCCAGTCCAGGAATCACACCGCAGGGACAAGGTGACATCCCATCCATAACAATATGGTGATGTCAGAGCAAAAAGGCACCAGCAGTCACGTTTTGGGAGTTGGGGGGCACGGCTTTGATGTACTGAACTTATTTTATTTAGTGTTAAATATTAAATGGTCTGAAAAAATTACCTAGAGCAAATGTGATAATATATATATATATATTTATATTATTACAAAGGATTGTTCAAATATAGAATAGTATCAATCTTGGGGGAACTTGCATGTATTTTCTTTTTTTTTTTTAGATTTGCTCCCTCATATTGTCTGTTTTAGGTTGCATTCCAGTTAATCTGGAATTTAGAATACAAGCACTAACTTCAATATATTCATCATTAGAATTAATTCCAACAAGAGCTTTAAAATGTTAGCTATTGAAATGATTCCGTTACATAAATGTACACTGAATTATTATTATTATTTTAAGGCTCACATGCATCCAAGTATATTGTATATGATACATTCTATTCTTTGTTTTGTTTTGTTTTTTTGTTAAATATACATATTTTACAAAATGCTTACCCCTAAACCAAACGATAATTCAAGTGAGAATATTATTAATATTATTATTACTATTACTACATGTTGTTACTATACTCACAACTATATATATATATAATATATATATATATATATATATATATATATATATATATATATATATATATATATATATATATATATATATTCAATTTTTTTGAGCAGCAAAGGTTTGCATCATATGTGTCCTTCATGCTTTACATTTTGACATTTGTAGAGATTGCAGCAGGGGGTTCATCATGGTAAGCTGGCAGAAAGGAGGTTTCAACAACCTCTGACACATTATCAAATTGTGCTTTATTGTGATACAATTTAAAGATAATAGCAGTAAAAATGTTCAATAAGGCAAAGATTAAGAGCAACGTAGATGTCACTGCATGATCTAATAAAGAAGCAGGGTGAATCCTTTACGGTCCTGACTGAAAATCTGATTGGCTGCCAGAAGTGGGAGCATTTGACACGTCATCACACGAAGGTTTAAAACGACAGCGATGAATGACAAAATTAGATTTTGGTTAATTTTTTATTTTCTTGCTATAGACATAAAACATAAACGAATTTCAGCAAAATAAACAGATTACATATCTTTTTTTTTTTTTTGTTATGCCCAATAAACACATAGAGAACAATAGGGAAGACACAAAGCTGTTTTAAAACAACAACTGATGGTATCAATAGGGGGGAGGGGGGGGAATATTCTCAATCAAATATTTTTTATGTTTCTCTCTATCTTGTCTGCAATTTTAGAACAAGCTTCAGTGGAAAATAAGTGCCATTTGAAAACAATTGACCAATTATATTTGTCCATCTCTATCAGTATGAATAATAATAATTAATGTTGAGCTTAAATTTCACAAATCGCAATTTCATATAAAAAAATGAGCACTTACTATGTGAATAGTACTGTGTTCTTTCCAGTAAATTCATAATTAATTTTGCGTTTAACTGTAATGTTCCGTAATTTCGAGGATTACATGTAATTAAGTAAGCAAAATATGTCATTTTTTTTTTTTTAGGAACAAGTCAAAAAATGTTTTAAAAAAGAATTGTAGTTTTTGAGAAAATTGATTTAAAAAAACTCTAAGAAAAATTGGTACAATGACATTTAGATGTAGAACACTTCAATATTTTTTGAGTTCCATGTACCCTTTTTATACATTTTAAGAAAACGGACACTGTAAGGGTCCCCCCACCAATGCCTCTTTAACCCCTTGTCACCTATGCAGGCTGGTATAGCTAGAATGCAAAACCTGGACCGCTTGGAGCTCTCCACCCTGAACTGTACTCCCCCTCCCCCCAAAGCCCTTTCCCACTTCTGGTTCCCTGTATATAATAAGTATACAGAACTTAGAATTCAGTATCTATTAAAGTGCACCGCAGAGTTTTTAGATTTTTTTAAATCGACTTTCTTAAAAACTGCAAGGTCTTTTTGATTTTTTTGCACTTGTTCACACTATTCCTCCTTTTAACTCAAACAATTGTGGTTCACTCAAATGTTTTTTTCACAATATATGCAAGAAATTCTTTACAACTGCCGCATTCATAATTCCATGTAACGTGCAAAATGTATGAATGGATTACAGGAAATCAATTTAGATTCAAAATCGTATAACGAGTAATCATGATTCCTAAATTTTACGTGGAATTTCACGTAAGCGGAATTAGCACATTTTAATCATCACTAATAACAATCTGTCAGTCGGTTTACATGTCTGCAAGTCTCCTGTATACATCACATACCTGTGCAGTTGTCCCAAGGTGTTCCCAGCTAATTTCTTGAACTCATCTTTCCTAAATTCCATCATGATTGCGGCAGTCTCTGGAAAACGTCCAGGTCTTAAATTCTGTGCTTTTAGGAAAAAGTTCTCATTACGACTTTATAGGTCTTCAGTCAAAAACAAAAGAGCCCTTTTCTTCTTAGTGTTTACCTCCCCTTTATTTTTTTATATTTAATCGTGACACGTAAATAAAACACAGCGGAAGGTCTGGCCTTGGGAGAGCCGAGAAGATGAAGTCATGGGCTTATGTAGTAACGAGAAGAGCCATAGGAGTGATGAGGGGAGATCAGGCTGTGCTATGCAGTATAATATCCAATAAATATTCTTCTTTCTTGCGTGGGACGGCCATGAACCAGAGCGGAAAAAAAAACTCTGTAGTCAGACTTTTAGGTAGGAATGTTGGTTTGGAAAAGGGTTTTGATGCAAGCTTGGGAATAGCATTAAAAGGCTGGACTTGAGTTTCAGCACCTTGGACAGCAGCGGGGCTGGCCACTCGCTACAATGGAATTCCGCAGCTTCAGCACCAACTTCAAAGGAAGCTCCTGAAACTCTGTCTTGCAGCCGTTTACACCTCTACGGCCATTGCCCCTATAGCTAGGCAGCCTGCACACCTAGTGCCTGTCAGTGTGTAAGAGGATGAGATCCCTGCTCTGTGATCAGCTGTAGCCGCCTCAGTTCCCCCACCTCTCCCTCCCATCTAGCAGCACCATAGACAACTCCACTCCAATTGCTATATTTGGAGTAGGATTAGAAAACATTTTCCTGCTTGTCCCAGCTGAATTCTGTAGAAGGGGGTGAGGGGGGGTGAGGACCAGTGGGAGGGGATAATGTAGAAGCAAGAAGACATTGCTTAATATAATCTGTAAAGGTACTTAGAGGAGGGGGATGGGTGCAGGTGGTGGGGGGGGGGGGGGGGAACAAAAGGTTTGCATTGTGCAGTTTAGGAATGCATATGTTCAATTTACAGTAGTTAACCCTTTTCGTGTATTTCTTTCTCTCTCTCTCTTCCTCATCTCTCACTCTCTGTCTGTCTGTCTCTCGCTGTCTTTCTCTCTGTCTGTTTCTTGCTCTCTTTTTTAAATCCTAAATGTGTCCATACACTCATCGATTTTCCCACTCGATTCCCTGCAGATTCAATAATCTGCTGGGAATCAATTTCCTAAAATGTCAGAACGGTCAGATTTTTGATAGATTTAGACCAAAAATCTACGGAAAGTATCGATCGGAAGGGTGGAAAAATCTACGTCGGCAGGAGCAGCAGTAGATACATCAGGCGACTTGGTGGTTAACATCTGATTTGAGTATTATAATAATCCTAATTATAATCATATCGGATTAAAATCAGTACCGCCAAGAGCATGCCCGATTGATGATGCAACCAATTTGGGAACAAAACTGGTTGCATGTATCGATCGGACATGCTGCATGATGTAGAGCTGACATGCTCAATTGGGTGCGCTGCGGTAACGGCGTGTGATATTGGGATGAGCCACAAACGCAATGGAACCCCCGGTGCCTTCCCCCCTAGTGTACATATGCCCACCGGTGCCCCGTGCAGTATACTTTACCTGTCAGTGTACACCACTAGCTCCGCTCTCCGTCCATACATGCGCCCCCCATGGTTGCTATATGTGGGCGTGTGTGTGATGTCACATACACGCCCACTTTATGCTGGCAACCACGGGGGGACAATGTATGGATGTACTACAGAGTGCGGAGTCAGTGGCGGATACCAACAGGTAAAGTATACTGCATGGGGCACTGGGGGCATATTTTACATTAGTGGGGGACAGTGTCGGGGCCGGCAAGGTGGCGGATGCAGCATCACAAGGCCAGTTCCCAATAGATTTCATGATGAAATTGATCAGCAATTGGCCTGCCATATATATGGGCAGGCAACAGATCTCTATCCAATCAGATTTGATCAGAGAGATATCTGTCTCTTGTCTTGGTCAGAGCCGAGACAAGGTGCTCCAGCGCCCAAGGCTGAGACACTAGAGTGCGCCCCTCCATACTTTCCACCCCAGCCGTCACACACTGATTGCTATTAGACTAAGAGGCGCCCCAGGGCCCCTAACTCCCCCAACAACTTAATATCTAGTTATCTGGCTTGCAGTCACTGCCATGTATCCCTTTTTCTTATTTCTGCTGCAAACACAATAGGGGAATGATAGCTAAGTGAGTTGTGCGCCCCTTCCTACACTGCGCCCTGAGGCTGGAGCCTCTCTCACCTCTGCCTTGGCGCGGCCCTGCTCTTGGTCTATCTGCCCATGCATCGTCTGATGTATAGGCACCTTTAGACTGCATTGAATAGTGCAATGCTGCACTTCATCAAAATGGTTCTCTGCTGAAATCTATTAAAAATTGATGTGCTGTGTGTGTTTGAAATCAATTCATTCTGAGTCATTGCACACTCATTCATTCTGACTTCACACGCGCCAGGTGCTATATGCTTGTGGCATGTTACCGCCAATGGAAGACAGTGGGTTCCGAAGACAGATGGGCAACGCGCGATGGGCGACACAGGACAGGTAGTGTATAAATGCACACACAGGGGGAAAATTAATACACTAGGGGGCAAGAGGAAGTGTGCTCTTTATGTATCTCTCCAGCAGCCACCGGAGAGATATGTAGAGGGCGCACTTCTCTTGCGTAGACTAGCCGCGACTGGAGGAAGTTGCGGGACCCGGTACAGAAGACGGAGAAGGCTGAGGACGGCGGCATGGGAGCAATCTGTGCACATGGGGCTGGAGGAAGCCCCAGGTATGTATAAAACTGTAATGCTGGATACACACCATGCGTTTCGGCGTCGAATGCGTCCGTCGATAAGCGTCGATTCGATTATTTCCGAGCATTTCCGAATGAATTTCGATGATTTTTAGGTCGATTGCCATGTAAAGTATGGCAAATCGACCTAATGATCCATCGAAGCTTAAATCGGACATGTCGGAAAATAATCGAATCGACGCGTATCGATGGACGCATCGAACGCGGAAACGCATGGTGTGTATCCAGCATTAAGGTAGCCATACACTGGTCGATTGCCACCAGATTGACCAGCAGATAGATCCCTCTGCGATCTAATCTGATCACACAGGGATCTATTGGCTGCCTACACTGCAAACAGATTTTGAATCGATTTCACTATGAAATCGATTTACAATCTGTGGAGCTGCCGCTGCCGCCTCCCCCAGCATACATTACCTGATCCAGCCAGCGCAAGTCCCCCGGTCTCCGCTGTCTTCTTCTCCGCTCTGGGCTCTGGCTTCACTTTACTTCCTGTCAGGGAAAGTTTAAACAGTAGAGGGTGCTTTAAACTTCCCCCAACAGGAAGTAAAGTGAAGCCAGCCAGAGCCCATTGCGGAGAGGGGACCTCTGGGACACGCACCGGCGGAACAGGTAATGTATTGCCACTAGCGCCAGTTCTCGGACATCTGATCAGCGTTTGCATATCAATTTCACAGCAGATTCGATCACAGAGATCGAATCTGCTGTCTATCAGTGGGAAATTGAGTAAGTATATGGGCACATTTACAGTCATTCAGCGCTGGTACACCTTAAGTATATGGAGAACTTAAAACTTTGGGGAAAAAAAACGTAGGTCTGTCCTCCTCAGAAATCTGAGCACTACCATCTGTTTTCAGAGAGAGGTGCAAGAAATATGGTATAGGCTCATGTGACAAGAGGCTGTAGCTCAGCCTGGAAGAACAATGGCACATTTTTCTGTAAGTGCTAGTATTATTTTTATTTAATTTTAATTATTATTTTACACATTAATGTAACACTGATTTTTTTTTCCAGAGTGGTGTGCATAGCACACTAACAAAAAAATAAATATGTATGGCAAAACTGGAGATACACCAGCATTAACTAAATGCGTGTGGCTGGCACTATCATTTTTCTCTTTTGTCATGGACTGTCCATCCCTACAGTAACCTGCCACAGCATTTATGGGGTGCCTTTTGCCTTGCAGTTCTATGGTAAGAGCTTAATCAAAAGCACTAATGCTGGGTACACACTATGAGATTTTATGGTCGATTTACTGTCAGATCGATTATTTCCAACATTTCCAATTTGCTTTCCGATTAAAGGGACTCCGAGCAGTGCAGAAACTATGGAAAAATGCATATCATTTTAAAGCTCTCTTTCTCCTCTTTCCAATGATATATAAACCGTCACGCTACGCCTTTTAGTTTTCGCTATTTTCGCGATTGAAATTGCCGCAAAAATAGAGAAAACTAAAAGGCGTAGGGCGACGATTTAGGTGTCGCCAGAAAGAGGAGAAAGAGAGCTTTAAAATGACATCCATCTTTCCATAGTTACATTGTATTACACTGGGCGACTTTTTCTGCTGAATGGAGCTGCTGACACTGGGGAAAGTGTCCTCCTGTGTAATACAAGTAACTATGGAAAGATGGATATCATTTTAAAGCTCTCTTTCTCCTCTTTCTGTTGACACCTAAATCGTCGCCCTACGCCTTTTGTTTTCTCTATTTTCGCGATTGAAATCGCAGCCGCAGCAATTTCAATCGCGAAAAATAAAAGGCGTAGGGCGGTGGTTTATATATCATTGGAAAGAGGAGAAAGAGAGCTTTAAAATGATATGCATCTTTCCATAGTTTCTGCACTGCTCGGGATCCCTTTAATTTCAGAGCATTTTCCGATCGATTTCTGTTAACTTTCATAGGAAATCAATTGGAAAATGTTCGGAAATCGATCGGAAAGCCAATCGGACATGTTGGAAATAATCGAACTGACTGTAAATCGACCATAAAATCTCATAGTGTGTACCCAGCATAAGCGCCACCATCAACCCAAGGGGAGGCATTGATCTCTCTGGCCCCTGAACACATCGTACATGGCGTTCTGGTGCCCAGCGCTCACTCTGCCACCACATAAATTTGGGGTGGTGTTAAATACGGTCCAGCATTTGCCGGATCCTCGAATTTACCCACGTCATGATTCGGTGCTCCGCGGCATCACAGCAAGTATTGAAAACAGTGGATCAGCAGGATAACCAGGCAATGTGCATTGTTTAAAAGGAAATAAATATTTCAGCCTCCATACGTCTCTCACCCTCGGGGCCTCTCTGGCCCAAGGGTCCCGGTGCGATCTCAAACCTCTGCACCCCCTGTTGCTACACCACTGAAACAAGCATGTGGCTAATCTAGTCAGACTTCAGTCAGAGCACCTGATGTGCATGCTTGTTCAGGGTCTATGGCTGAAGTTAATGGAGGCAGAGGATCAGCAGGACAGCCAAGACAATTTGCATTGTTTAAAAGGAAATCATTATGTCAGCCTCCATATTCCTCTCACTTCAGGAGTCTTTTAATTCACAAATAGTACGCGCCACCTAGAGGGTGAATTCTTTTATTTCAGCCAGAAAGTTTCAATATCTAATTTATCATTCACTTTTTATTAATTAGATGGGATGGGATGTGAAATAATAACAGTGGGGTGCGTTAGAAATGGAAAATGAAAAATATTTTAATTACTTTTATAACAATGTATTATCCAGGTATCAGAAGAATTAGCCAAAACTTCATACTCCTGGGTTCAGTGGCGTAGCTAAAGAGCTGTGGGCCCTGATACAAGTTTTACACTTGGGCCCCCCAAGAACTCTACTTATAACAATTGTGGCGCACCGATTCCGAAACCTGAGTATGGCAACTATTGTGTCGGAGGTGCAAGAAGGGAATCGGGAGCAGTTTGTTAATGATTACCACTATTCAAGGTATTTATAGAAGTGATTATTATGAGCACAGGACCAATAGAGAAGTAATACTGTGGTGAAGGGAGGGCCTCTCGGGGGCCCCAATGCTGTCACTACCCCTGCAACCCCTATCGCCACGCCACTGGGTTCATTCAGAAAGCAGCGGTATGCTGCAATACACGGACTCACACATGCTATTTTAGCGCACTGTGAATATATAACAGATTATACATATTATTAGGCTCCGTCCCCAGCCACACATGTTAAGGATCCGCCCCCAGCCACATGTATAAAGAGGACAGTGAAAGCCCAGAGCAAGGAAGAAGGCGGGACTGAAAAAGCCTGCCTGCACCATGGCCCAGCAGAGTGCCACACTAACAACCAGGGTAAGTAAGAGCTGTAACTCCCTGTTGTCTTCACTCCCGGTCATCCCTTCCTGCTGTCTTAGTTCCCATTTGCCCTTTCCTGCTGCCTTCATTTCAGCCTCCCCTTTCCACAGTCTTTGCTCCCAGTCACTCCTTCCCCGGTGTCTTCGCTCTCGGTTGCTCTTTCCTGCTTTATCACACCTGGAGGTTCTTAAAGAGGAGCTGTCAGCCATACTATCTCAGAAAAAAACACATATATAAAGTAGATAAATACTTGCTCTACTATGTATTGCACTGTCCACATTTTGATTTTAGTGATTATTTCTACAGTAAAGAAAGAGAAAATCCTTCTTACCATTTCCCATTTTAAGTGTGACTATTTTGAAGCCAATCCTGGTGTAATTTCCTCCCTTACTCTGCCTGATTGTTTATGCATTGCCCGCCCTCCACTATATAGTAGAAAGTGCATTGTCTCAGCATGAGAAATATTGGCCAATCAGAGAGGAACAGAGGTGTGGGAGGGGAAAACAGGAGGGAAAGAGGCTTCAGCCAATCAGACTTCATTACTTAAGTCTGAGGGGGAAGTAGAGAAGCAAAAAAGGACAACCCAGCACACCCTGCAACTTCCTTTTGGCGTACCAAATTTTGTGGTACACAAAGGGCTTGATTCACAAAGCGGTGCTAACTGTTTAGCATGGATGTGTTAAATAGTTAGCGCGCGAAGTGCCGTTCGCAGACTTTTTCGCGCGCAAAGTGCCGCGATTCGCGCGATCGCGGACTTTTGCACGCGCAATTTGCCACAAATTGCGCGCGCAAAAGTCCACGGTCGTGTGAATCGCGGCACTTTGCGCGCAAAAGTCCACGAACGGCACTTCGCACGCGAACTATTTAGCACACCCGTGCTAAACAGTTAGCACCGCTTTGTGAATCAAGCCCAAAGAGTCAGGTAAACTGGGGAATGATCATTTATCAAAAAAGAAAAGTAATAGTGATTTTAATTTTTGGATTGCCTGGTTAGCATCCTTATTACTCGTTTACTAGATACTTTTATTCCCGACAGTTACACTTTAAGATTTGGCAGTGGGGGTGGAGTGGTTAGGCACCTGGGGGGTCTTAGGGTTAGGCATAGGTAGAGGGTGGGTTCAGTGTGAGAGTAGGCAGAGGTGTAGGTATACCTTCACTTCTCCTCCACTTCCCAGTTACTTTGCATCTGTCCTGCAGCCAACCAATCACTATGTGGCTTTAGTCCCCACATATTGATTGGCTGACTCAGTGGTGTAGCTATGAAGCTGTGGGCCCTGCTGCAAGTTTTACATTGCCCCCCCCCCCCCCCCCCCCAAGCACTATATACATAGCAATTGATATGGCACACTAAAACCTGCCAAGGACACCCACAGTGTCAGAGGTGCAAGAAGGGGATGGGAAACAGTGTATTAATGATCACTACTATTCAAAGCAGTGACGTTCCTACCATCAAACGGCAAGAGCGGCCCGCCCCGGGTGTCTTCATGGTGGGGGGTGACACCTGGAGCCCTGTGCTGTCGCCCTTGCCGCTGTGCTCAGCTTGCCTGTGACCTCAACTCCTGCAGACTGCCCCTGTATTCCCCTCCCTCCCATCAGACCTGCAGATCAGCGCGGCGAGCGGGACAGACGTACAGACATCACAGGACTTGACTACTTCATATGCGGAAGTGACATCAATCATCACTTCCTGCATGGAACTGACTTGCGTGGCTGCATACTGTGTGCTGCTCTGTCAGTCGGGTCCCACGCTGATCTGAGGTCTGCCCCCACTCGCCGCGCTGATCTGCAGATCTGATAGGAGGAGGGGGGTGGGGAGAGAGAGAGAAACTCTACCTACCTACCTACATACATAACCACTCACTGCTACCTACCTAAACCCACATATTGCTACCCATCTACCTATCTAACCACTCTACCCCTACCTAACCACCCACTACTGCCTACCTACCTAAACCTTACCAACCTACCTAACCACCCACCAACTGCTACCTAAACCTTACCTACCTACCTAACCACCCATCAAAACCCACACACTGCTACCGACCTACCCACACCCTGCTACCTACCTACTTACCTAAAACCCCACAAGCTCATACCTACCTACCCACACACTGCTACCTACCTACCTAAACCCACACACTGCTATCCACCTACCTAAAACCCCACACATTGCTATGTACCTACCTAAAAACCCCACACACTGCTACCTACCTAGCTAAACCCACACACTGCAACCTACCGTCCTACCTAAAACCCCACAAGCTCATACCTACCTACCCACACACTGCTACCTACCTACCTAAACCCACACATTGCTATCTACCTACCTAAAAACCCCACACACTGCTACCTACCTACCGACCCATACACTGATACCTACCTACCTACCTAAACCAATACACTGCTACCCACCTACCTAAAACCCCACACACTGCTACCTACCTACCAACCCAACCACCACCTGGGGACACCCTACTACCTATACTGGGGGGGGGGGGGGCACCTTACTACCTATACTGGGGACACTTACCACCTATACAGGGGACACCTTACCACCTACACTGGCAGCACCTCACTCAATGGCGTAGCTAAGGAGCTGTGGACACGGATGCAAGTTTTACATTGGGGCCCCCTAAGTACTCTATACATAACAATTGATACAGCGCACCAAAACCTGCCAATGGCAACTACAGTGTCAGAGGTGCAAGAAGAGGATGGGGAACAGTTTGTTAATGATTACCTGTAACAAGTAGAAGCTGGGCCACTGCTGACACGAGGAAGGTGTCTGCAGCCGCCTTCCTCCCTGGCTCTCAGGGGTCTTCCATTCCTTCGGGCGTCTAGTACGCCGGGAACGGTCTTGTCTCCAGCTCACAGGGTTTCTGTCTCGCGCGGGCGCGCGCGGAGACAGGACCTTTATGCGGGCAGAAGGCGCGTCAGCTGACCTGCTGGTCGGCTGACGTCACGGGTGACTCTCGCCCCTCGGATTGGTTAATTCCGAGATGGGAGTGGCTGAGAGTCTCCCTCTGCTTCTTAAGCCTTTGCTCGGCATTCTCTCACTGTCTGCTGTCGCGAATACACGTGTTAGCGCTCAGACCTTAGACTAGTATCCGGTGTGCTTTGATCTGGGAGGAAACCAGGGATTTCACACAAGACTAGGACTATTGTCATTATATTGTATTGATTACCTGTGTGTATGAATCTGGCTATACTGTGACTTTGCTTCTGCTTAACGTTTCTGTACTTCTGCCTATCTGACTAGTTGCTGAACTTCTGCCTGATTACTGATTACTCTCCAGCCTCACGATTCTGTTCTGATATTTACCTCTCTGTTGCCAAACCTTGCCTGTCTGACCTTTCTACTCACCATTGGGCCCTTGCCACTGGTGAGGTGAATATTGCCCACCAGCTCCTCTAGTGAGGTGTAGTCTAAGTAGTCTGTTAGTGACTGTTAGTGCCTTTCCAGCTCCACTGGAAAGGTCTGTACACAACTATACAGTCACCTTCCTTGCTATACCTTGCCAGCTCCTCTTGCAAGGACAAGTTGTACCTGTCTTATCATCATTGTTAGTACCTTTCCAGCTCCTCTGGGAAGGTCTGTGTTATCTACTCTATATTATTACTAGCCTCTTGCCAGCTCCTCTGGCAAGGATTAGTTATACTATTCCTGTACTTTCACTGTTAGTACCTTTCCAGCCCCTCTGAAAAGCTCTGCTCAAACTTTACAGTTAGTGTACTGATAGTACCTTACCAGCTCCTCTGGTAAGGTCTCGCAAAACTATTAAAGTTACGGTTGCACCAAGCACTATTCTCGCACTCTCTTTGTCACTATACCAGTATTATTGGTGATTCTGCAGATCACCACATAATCAGGTATAGTGTCTGCATTATTGGTGATTCTGCAGATCACCATATAATCAGACATCTGAGTTGCTACACCCAACCGTTACATTACCGCTATTTAAAGTATCTATAGAAGTGATTATTATGAGCACAGGGCCAATAGAGAGCTAATACTGTAGTTGAAGGAGGGCCCTTCAGGGCCCCTCTGACCCAAGGGCCCCGATGCAGTCACAACATCTGCACCCCCTATTGCTATGCCCCTGACCTCACTACCTATATTGGGGGCACCCTACATACTTATGGGATATCTTGCCACCTATACTGGGGGTTGGTACCCACATCTGGCTATATAGTGCCCACATCATGCTATGGCCACACCCACTTTGCCTCAGAGGATCTCACACTCTAATCCTACCATAGTCATAGTCATTAGAACTGCCATATTATGATTATATATTTATATAGCACTGACATCTTCTGCAGCACTTTACAGAGTACATAGTCATGTCACTGACTGTCCTCAGAGGAGCTCACAATCTAATCCTACCATAGCCATACTCTAATGTACTTCCATATTATTATGTATTTATATAGCAGTGACATCTTCTGCAGCACTTTACAGAATACATAGTCATGTCACTGACTGTCCTCAGAGGAGCTCACACTCTAATCCTACCATAGTCATAGTCTAATGTCCTACCATATTCTTTAAAGGATTTGTATAGCAGTGACATCTTCTGCAGCACTTCACAGAGTACATGGTCATGTCCCTGACTGTCCTCAGAGAGGCTCACAATCTAATCCTAGCATGGTCATAGTCTAATGTCCTACCATCAGGGCCGGTTTAAGCAACAATGGGGCCCCAGGGCAAAATAAACCTGGGGGCCCCCCCAACATATACCACGGGACAAAAATCGGCATTAGGGGACCTTTTTTGCAGCTGGTATAGTCAGGGTGGGAAGTCCCAATAGGTCGGAGCTCCACATTCTGGCTATCCCAGCCTGCATGGGGGACAAGGGGTTAAAAAGTTTCAGGAGGGGGGAACCCACATAATTTAAAAAAAAAAATCCTCACACTCTAAACATTAAAAAAAAATTGGGAAAATAGGAAAAAATGCCAGGGGATCTTTATACAGCCATATTGCGGCTGTACAGCGAACCCTGGCCAAAGCGCTGCAGCTGCGTATAGACCCCCTGGTAACCCCGTCAGGAAATTTATTGCGCTTTCGTTTGATGCATGTAAAATTACACTACCGTTAGGTTTGCTACTAAAAGTGACATTTACTGCATTTAAAAGTATACTTTTTTCCTTCAAAACTTTAAAATCGATTTTCTCAAAAACTATAAGGTCTTTTTGAAAAATTGTTTTTTCCTCTTATTCCTAATGATCTCCTTAGCATATCCTGCAAATTTAGGGTTTCTAGAATTTAAGGTGGATTTGCTATCAACCATTAAAGTCGGCAGGTTTTTAAATGTGTATTTTTTTTCCTTTGAAACTTTAAAATCGATTTTCTCAAAAACTATAAGGCCGATTTGAAATTTTTTTTCCTCTTGTAGCCACTGGGGGCCCCTACAAGCTCTGGGGCCCTGGGGCAGCTGCCTCCTTTGCCTCTATGGTAGCGCCGGCCCTGCCTATCATGTTATTATTATGTATTTATATAGCAGTGGCATCTTCTGCAGCACTTTAAAAAGTACATAGTCATATCACTGACGGTCCTCTGAGGAGCTCACAATCTAATCCTACTACCAATGTCTCACTGTCACGCTCACTAATTTTCCTTTTTTTGGGGGGGGGGCTGCAGATAATCAGCACCGGGTGTCCAATATCCTAGGTACGCCACTGATTCAAAGCATTTACAGAAGTGATCATTACCAGCAGTGGTGCTCAGCAGAGCTCGAATATTCGAGTAGCTCGAATATTCGAGCTCTTTTTCAGCTATTCGAGCTCGGTATTCGAGCTCCGAATAGCTGGAGCTATTCGAATGGGCTATCCGAGTACACTCGAATAGCCCATTCACTATTCGAGCTATTCGAGCAACCCGGCGCTATTCGAGCTCGGTACCGAGCTCGAATAGCGTCATAGCCCAGATTGATGTCCTTAGAGCCAATCAGAGGGCTCCCAGGCCCTCTGACGGCAGCCAATCACAGAGGGGGACCCTGGCCAGCCCCTACCCTATAAATAGCGGCCGCCATGTTCCGTTTCTCCATGCTTGCCTGAGACTTGTACAGAGAGAGAGTTGCTCCTTTGTGCTTTGGCTTAGCAAGTGCTCTATTGTGATCATTTACCTAGCGTTTTTGCTCACCTACACCTGCCATATACACCTATATTGTTGTTAGTTAGATAGACATTGTATTTTAGTTAGTAGCTTGTGTGTTACATTAGAGACAGGCAGCTGCTGCAAGCTTACAGGTTTAGGCCTCAGGGGGGCCTTGCCTTTGTGGGCAGCTGTCCTCTGTTTATTTCTCTCATCTATACCAGTATTTCTGCTGTCCTTTACTAATAGTATTGTAGTTATACTGTACTAGGAGTAGGACACTCACTGACTGTCACTGTTTATAGGCTACTAGCTAGCTCCTGCGTGTGTGCACTCACTCACTGTCTGTGTGTACACACACTCTATTTCCTTCTGATTACTGATAGATTATTGTTAGTTAGTTGTACTTACTTACTACTTACTCTTACTGTACCCGTAGGGACACTCACTGTCACTGTTCATATAGGCTACTAGCTCCTGCGTGTGCGCACTGCACTCACTGTCTGAGTGTACACACACAACACACACTCTATTTCCTTCTGATCGCTGATTGATTATCGTAATTAGTTAGTTGTACTTACTGTTACTACTTACTCTTACTGTACTAGGAGTCTAGGACACTCAGTCACTGTCCATAGGCTACTAGCTCCTGCGTGCGTGCACTCACTGTCTGAGTGTACACACACCCACACTCCATTTCCTTCTGATCGCTGATTGATTATCGTAATTAGTTAGTTCTACTTACTGTTACTACTTACTCTTACTGTACTAGGAGTCTAGGACACTCAGTCACTGTGTTCATAGGCTACTAGCTCCTGCGTGCGTGCACTCACTGTCTGAGTGTACACACACCCACACTCCATTTCCTTCTGATCGCTGATTGATTATCGTAATTAGTTAGTTGTACTTACTGTTACTACTTACTCTTACTGTACTAGGAGTCTAGGACACTCAGTCACTGTCCATAGGCTACTAGCTCCTGCGTGCGTGCACTCACTGTCTGAGTGTACACACACCCACACTCCATTTCCTTCTGATCGCTGATTGATTATCGTAATTAGTTAGTTCTACTTACTGTTACTACTTACTCTTACTGTACTAGGAGTCTAGGACACTCAGTCACTGTGTTCATAGGCTACTAGCTCCTGCGTGCGTGCACTCACTGTCTGAGTGTACACACACCCACACTCCATTTCCTTCTGATCGCTGATTGATTATCGTAATTAGTTAGTTGTACTTACTGTTACTACTTACTCTTACTGTACTAGGAGTCTAGGACACTCAGTCACTGTCCATAGGCTACTAGCTCCTGCGTGCGGTCACTCACTGTCTGAGTGTACACACACCACCCACACTCTATTTCCTTCTGATCGCTGATTGATTATTGTAATTAGTTAGTTCTACTTACTGTTACTACTTACTCTTACTGTACTAGGAGTCTAGGACACTCAGTCACTGTGTTCATAGGCTTCTAGCTCCTGCGTGCGTGCACTCACTGTCTGAGTGTACACACACCACCCACACTCTATTTCCTTCTGATCGCTGATTGATTATTGTAATTAGTTAGTTCTACTTACTGTTACTACTTACTCTTACTGTACTAGGAGTCTAGGACACTCAGTCACTGTGTTCATAGGCTTCTAGCTCCTGCGTGCGTGCACTCACTGTCTGAGTGTACACACACCCACACTCCATTTCCTTCTGATCGCTGATTGATTATTGTAATTAGTTAGTTCTACTTACTGTTACTACTTACTCTTACTGTACTAGGAGTCTAGGACACTCAGTCACTGTGTTCATAGGCTTCTAGCTCCTGCGTGCGTGCACTCACTGTCTGAGTGTACACACACCCACACTCCATTTCCTTCTGATCGCTGATTGATTATTGTAATTAGTTAGTTCTACTTACTGTTACTACTTACTCTTACTGTACTAGGAGTCTAGGACACTCAGTCACTGTGTTCATAGGCTACTAGCTCCTGCGTGCGTGCACTCACTGTCTGAGTGTACACACACTAAATTTACTTGTGATTACTACTGATTATTGTAACTGCTAGTTGTACTTCCTGACTGTTACTACTTACTTACTGTACTAGGGGACACTCACTCAGTCACCTCACCAACCAACCCACTCCATTAAAGTACCCCACTTTTCACCCGCCCTTTTAAAAAACTTTTGTCTATACGCCCAAAACATTGAAGATGTCTGGAAGTGGCAGCCAGCGCGGTTTGGGCAAGGGGAAGGGCAGCAAGGGAATCAGGAGGAGAGGGAGCAGCATTGTGGCAAGCCGCGGCCGCGGGCGCGCCACCATGCACAGTTCCGCAGCAGCAGCAGCAGCGTCAGTGGCTAACATTCCTCCCATAGCCACTGGCCGTGGACGCCTTGGGCGCCGCCCAGCAGGAGCATCTGCAACTCACGCTGCAGAGACACAGCAGCAGCAGCGTGTAGCACCTGCTCCCATTTTCCTCCAGCCGGGTCGGAAACGTCCCATTGAGGAAAAGCATGCAGACACTGTGGTGCAACTCATGACGGAGGATGAGCAGCCCGCCATCAGCTCTGCATCTGAGGCCTCCACCCTCACCACCACCACCACCACCCCTGTTCGCAGCAGCCGCCCAGCAGGGTCTGGGGAGGAGGCCAGTTCACCGTCACTCGCCGACCTGTCATTCAGCAGTCTTTTGACCCCAGGCATCATGAGTAAATTGTCTGCTGTTGTTGGCGATCTTGAGGAGGAGATGCTGATGGGCACTTTGGGGGATGAGGGATTGGACAGCAAGACTGTGGCGACAGTCAAGCAGCCCATCCATGCATCAGGAGAGGAGTTTGGGGGGTCCTCATCCCAGCAGGACATGTTTCAGGAGGGGGAGGATGTTGATGACCCGGTGACAGACAGAGACTGGGTGCCACCACCTCCAGGGGATGTCGTCCTCAGCAGCTCTGAGGAGGATGCTCTTGTGGGCCTTGCAAGGAGGCGCATCATTGCAAGCATTGGCAGCAGCAGTAGGCAGGTCCCACAGCCTGCTGGTGTCTCAGGCTCAGCAGCAGCAGCAGCAGCATCTGCCAGTACCACCACCAGCCGCACCCAAGCCCCCCAAGCCCCACCCCCAACCACCACAGGGAGACAGGCAGCAGCGCTTCCATGCCGTAGGGGGATGTTTCTGTCTCCAATCTGGCGCTTTTTCACCATGCCCACAGTGTACAGCAAGTACGCCACTTGCAACCACTGTCAGCGGAAGTTGAGCAGAGGTGCAGACCCCTTAAAGTTCTGCACCAGCTCGCTCATCAACCACCTTGCTGCGAAACATTTCCACCAGCATCAGGAGTTCCAGAGGCTGAAGGCATCTGGTGCTGGCAGTGGCACCACACCCATCACTGCACAGCCTTCAGCAGCAGCAGCAACAGCAGCCACCCGCCCTCCTGCTCCTCCAGCAGCACCAGCAGGAGTGCGGAAACGCACTGCTCCTCCCCCCTCTGCAACTCCTGCCGCCGACACTGAGGCCTGTTCTGGCAGCCAGTCCTCAGTGGCCTCCTCCGCTGTGTCTGCTGATTCCCGTGCCAGCAAAAGGCCACGCCAGAGCCTTTTGAGCGAGTCCTTCGAGGGGGTGGTTAGGGCTCTGCCTCCCAGCAGCCGTCGCGTGCGGCAGCTGAACGGCTTGCTGGCACGGGCCATGTGCTCCCAACTCCTGCCGTACACGCTCGTGCAGGAGGGGAGCGACATTCGTGCGCTGCTTGCTTGCGCAGTCCCAGACTGGCAGCTCCCCAGCAGACACTTTTTCTCCCGCAAGGCCATTCCTGCACTGCACCGCTTTGTGATGGCCAATGTGGAGCAAGGGCTGGAGCACGCGGTTGGTGAAAGGGTCCACGTCACCATGGACTCCTGGAGCAGCCGCTTCGGGACAGGCCGCTACCTGTCCTTCACTGTCCACTGGGTCAGCTTGGTGGAAGGGGGTGAGGATGGGAGAGCAGCAGCGGGCACAGCAGCAGCAGCAGCAACACAGTGGGTGGTGCCACCCCGCAGGGTCAGGGGAACTGCAGCAGGTTCCTCCGATCCTCTGCCATCCTCTGGCACACCTGGCCAAACCCCCCGCCTCAGCAGCAGCGTGAAGGCCCGCCACTGCCAAGCGCTGCTGCACTTGGTCAGCCTTGGGAAGACCAAGCTGACGGCAACCCATGTGTTGGCCAAACTCCAGGAGCAGGAGAGGATTTGGCTGACCCCCAGAGGCCTCAGAGTCGGAGAGGTGGTGGCCGACAATGGGGCCAATCTGGTTGCCGCAATAGACAGGGGAAACCTGACCCACATCCCCTGTCTTGCCCACGTGCTGAACCTGGTGGTGCAGAAGTTCCTGCGCACCTACCAGGGGATGGGCGAACTGCTGGAAACGGCAAGGAATGTTGTGCGTCACTTCCGGCGCTCGGCTGCAGCCTGTGCGAGCCTGGAAGACGTGCAAAAGGAGCTGGATCTGCCACGCCATCGGCTGATCCTTGACGTTCCGACTCGCTGGAACTCCACCCTGGCGATGTTGGAGCGTCTGGTTGAACAGAGGCACGCTGTCAAACAGTACCTTGCCCTGGCCACTGTTTCCGCAGCTCAGAGAAGGGACAAGACCAGCAACATCCCGTCCATCGTCCCCGATGATGACTGGAGGCACATGCAGCAGGTGTGCTTTGTGCTGGCTCCCTTCCTGCAGGCCACAAACATGGTGAGCAGGGACCATGCTATGGTCTGCGAGTGGGTGCCCCTGGTTTCTCTGCTGAACAGGGCCCTCGATGCTTTGCTGGAACAGGGAGCGGCAGCCTTGGACCAGCAGGAGCGGCAACCAGCTGCGCAGTCCACCTCTGAGGGGGAGGAGGAGGAGGACTTGGTGGAGGTCCCTGACCTGGCTGCTGATGAGGGGGATCAGCACAGCGCAGCTGAGTTGGTGCGGGGGTGGAGAGAGGATGAGGCGGCAGAGGAGGAGGATGAGGACAGCACTGACGTCGATGTGCCAGCAGATGTGGCCCGCCTCTTCCCAATGGCAGCGCACATGCTGACGTGCCTGCGCAGGGACCCCAGGGTGATCCAGATGAAGCAGAGGGAGGACATCTGGATCAGCATGATGTTGGACCCACGCCTCAAGGGGAAGTTGAGCCAGTTCCTGCCGCCTGCAGGAGGAGACCCAGCGCAACAAATAAGGAGCTTGCAGCAGGCCCTTGTTGAGCGCTTGGAGGAAGCCTTCCCCCAGCCTTCCACCCCCACTGTCCAGCAGCCAGCACAGAGGCAGCAGCAGGTGCCTGCATCCAGCAGCAGCAAGCGCCCCACAGACCTGCTGTCTCTCAGCCACGAGCTCTACAGGACTGTAGAGGCTCCGGCAGCAGTGACTAGAGAGGAGATGCATGCAGCAGCATCCTCCTCCGGTCACAGCCAGCGCCTGACCCGCATGGTGGCTGACTACATGGGGTCGTACAGCGGGCTTGACAGCGATGCCCCTGTTGATCCCATGGAGTATTGGGTCAAGCGCATGGAGATCTGGAGCGAGCTGGCGCAGTACGCCCTGGAAGTGCTGTCCTGCCCCCCTTCCAGCGTGCTGTCCGAGCGCTGCTTCAGTGCAGCTGGTGGCGTGGTCACCGAGAAACGCTCACGTCTGTCTCACAAGTCTGTGGACAGACTGACGTTTCTCAAGATGAACCAGGCGTGGGTGGAAGGCGAGTTCCTGGCCCCTGTTGTCGGCGAGAGGGGGACATGAACTGGCTGCCGGAACCATCGTTAATGTGCCTTACCACCCTTTACCACCTCCTGGCTCCTGTTCACTAAGCCAGCCTGGTTCACTTTGACTATTACGTCGCCTGCAGCCACACATTTTACACCTACAGTGGGCTGCTGTGTACTGCCCTTCTGCTGTCTGTCTGTGTTTCCCACTGCCAGGGTACACAGAATTACCTTCTTCTGCTGCCACTCTGCCACCAGCTATTACGTCAAACAATAGCTATATTGGTTGTAAAACCAATAACCAAAAAATTATTAAAAAAAAAAAAAGGTTTAATTTTTCTGAGGTGCCCGGGTTGAAAACTGTGTTGTCCCAGTTGTGTATTGGACACAATGTGGGCTGCACGACCGCTGTCTGGGACCTCCTGTTGTGTTTATTTACAGCCCTGGTATCACCGCTAGGTACCAGGGCTATTATGTCACGCTGCCTACCTGCTGCCACACTCACACTGCTCCTCCATACCTCCTCCTGCTGCTGCTGCTGCTGTCTGTCTGTGTTTCCCACTGCCAGGGTACACAGATGATTTACCTTCTGCTGCCACTCTGCCACCAGCTATTACGTCAAACAATAGCTGCTCGCCTACTCCTCCATTCCTCCTCCTGCTGCTGCTGTCTGTCTGTGTTTCCCACTGCCAGGGTACACAGAATTACCTTCTTCTGCTGCCACTCTGCCACCAGCTATTACGTCAAACAATAGCTATATTGGTTGCAAAACCAAAACCAAACAAACCATAAAAAAAAAAAAAAAAGGTTTAATTTTTCTGAGGTGCCCGGGTTGAAAACTGTGTTGTCCCAGTTGTGTATTGGACACAATGTGGGCTGCACGACCGCTGTCTGGGACCTCCTGTTGTGTTTATTTACAGCCCTGGTATCACCGCTAGGTACCAGGGCTATTATGTCACGCTGCCTACCTGCTGCCACACTCACACTACTCCTCCACACCTCCTCCTGCTGCTGCTGCTGCTGTCTGTCTGTGTTTCCCACTGCCAGGGTACACTACACAGATGATTTACCTTCTGCTGCCACTCTGCCACCAGCTATTACGTCAAACAATAGCTGCTCACATTACTCCTCCATTCCTCCTGCTGCTGTTGCTGTCTGTCTGTGTTTCCCACTGCCAGGGTACACAGAATTACCTTCTGCTGCCACTCTGCCACCAGCTATTACGTCAAACAATAGCTATATTGGTTGCAAAACCAAAACCAAACAAACCATTAAAAAAAAAAAAAAAAGGTTTAATTTTTCTGAGGTGCCCGGGTTGAAAACTGTGTTGTCCCAGTTGTGTATTGGACACAATGTGGGCTGCACGACCGCTGTCTGGGACCTCCTGTTGTGTTTATTTACAGCCCTGGTATCACCGCTAGGTACCAGGGCTATTATGTCACGGCGAGCTGCCTGCCTCATTGACTGCCTGCTGCCACACACTCATCCTCCTCCTCCTGCTGCTGAATTTACCTCCTGCTGTCTTTGTGTTTCCACTGCCAGGGAGCACATACAATGGCGCTTCCAACATGCGTGCGCCCACCAGCTATTTGTTACGCTCAAAAATAGCTGCATTTCTGTAAAAAAAAAATTGAAAAGAGAAATACGTGAAGAAGAAGAAGACGATATTGAAAAAGAAGGAGAAGGAGAAGATGAAGATGAAGAAGAAGATGAAGAAGAAGAAGAAGAAGATGAAGAAGAAGAAGAAGACAATATAGAAGAAGAAGAAGAAGATATAGAAGAAGAAGATCTAGAAGAAGAAGAAGAAAGATAAAGAAGAAGAAGAACAAGTATATACAGTAACACTACTGAACAAAATTAAGGACACAACTTCTCTTTCCACATTTTTTTTTAAAGGAACATCCCCACATAATCACTTGCTGTTGTTACTTGGAAAAAAAGATGTTTCTTGCATCATTCACCCTCAAAACAAGTGTTGGAAGCTATTTAAGGCCAATTCGAATAGTCAGCTCGAATAGTGAGCTCGAATACCGACTCGAATAGTGAGCTCGAAGTCCGAGGTCGAATCGAATAGTAAAAATTATTCGACTCGAATATTCGACTGACCTCGAATAATTTACTATTCGAATTCGACCAAACTCGAATTTTAAAAAGGGGTATTTGAGCATCACTAATTACCAGCACGGGACCAATAAAGAGCGAATGCTGTGGTTGAGAGGGGGGCCCCTTGGAGCCCCTCTGGCCCAAGGGCCCCGATGCGGTCGCAAACTCTACACCCCCTATTGCTATGCCACTGGGTTGACTGCAGGACGCCTGCAAACTAACAAGGAAGTGAAGGAGGCACGATCCCCAGGAACAGGTAATGTAAGGTAGACATCTTGACATCTTGCTACTAATTTAATGTTTTAGGGCATTTCTAAAATGTTTGATAACCTTAGTAGACATAACATTCAATAAAAATGTGTTTTCCTACTTGTTATTATGTATTCAGTTATCATATTTGCTTTCCTGCACAAGTAATATTGTCCATTTACAAATTACAAGTTCCCAAAGTACAGTTTATCAGCTCTAAAAGCTGCCATTGCATTGTATTCATAGTTGCTTTTATTACATATTAACATCTTCTAGTGAGCTCTTCTGAACTGTGTGCATGCTAGAAGAAGAGATAGCTCCATCTCACTCAGCACAGCTAAGAATGTAACAACAGGGGAATGTAAACAAAAGATAATGTTATCTCTGGATGCGGATCATAAGCTGAAGGGGCTTTCCATTGCAAAACAAAGTGTTGTGTTTAACTGTTTGAATGCTGTTCTGCTACAATTGTTTGTGCTAGTAGGTTTAAGGCTGTAAGGAATCTTTTAGAACAAAGAAGAAATGCTAAGTTTCAGACCACTTTAAAGTGACACTGACGCGGAAAAAAACTTATGATATAATGATTTGTATGTGTAATACAGATAATTAATAGTACATTAGTAGCAAAGAAAATAGTCTCATACTTTTATTTTCAGACATATAGATTTTCTTTTATAACATTATTGCATCATTCTCTAATATTTGCAGTTTACACACTACACTAAGCATTGTAAATGATTTCACAGAGCAGGCTTTTTAACTTTTTAACTTTCTTCTGCAGAAAAAAACAAAATACAGTGACAGACACTTTAGATAATAAGCTTCAGAAGACAGAGCTCTCTGTGACTTTGAAAGTCTAAAGGTGCATACACACATCAGACTATAGTCTTTTGAAAATGAAAGATCACAGACCTATCTTACCACCCTTCCATGTAGTATGAGAGCATTTCTACACAGTCTATTCTATGGAGCTGAACTCCCCATCAGAAAAACATCTTTGCAAGATGCTGCACACACAGATGCTGTACAGACACAAAAGATCAGTATCTGCAAAAGATCTGTTCCTGCCAAAGATCCGTTCCTGCAAATTGCATTCATAGTCTATGATATCTGCAGATCCTCATACACACCTTGTTTAACAGACATTCATCTGCAGATCAGATCCACCAGGATGGATTTTCAGATCTGCAGATGATTGTCTGATCTGCAGATGAATGTCTGTTAAACAAGGTGTGTATGATGATCTGCAGATCTCATAGACTATGAATGCAATTTGCAGGAACGGATCTTTGGCTGGAACAGATCTTTTGCAGATACTGATCTTTTGTGTCTGTACAGCATCTGTGTGTGCAGCATCTTGCAAAGATTTCTGTCTGATGGGGAGTTCAGCTCCATAGAATAGACTGTGTAGGTATGGCTCTCATACTACATGGAAGGGGGTAAAATTGGTCTGTGATCTTTCATTTTCAAAACACTATGGTCTGATGTGTGTATGTGGCCTGAGAGATCAGTGGCTCTTTTGCATAGATAACAACTGGAATTTCTTAACTCTTCTTGTACTGGAAACAATATAAGACTCATATCTCTGCTGGTAATGTTTTATTTCTTTGCAGAACTACACATACAAATCATTATATCATAAGTTTATTTTCACTTCTGATTTCCTTTAATGTATGCCCTGAGAGAGCTTTTTCGTGTAGTAGCAGAGGATAGTAAGGAGGGCCAGTAAGTTTGCGCATTATGGCACCCATGCTTGTCTAATGGCAGCCCAGTGCGTAAAGCCATGCGCTACAGCATAACGTGGCTTTGTGAATCAATCACTTCTTCTCGCAACTGGACTTCTGCAAGTGTCCTCTTGTTGGAAATAGATTTCTTTTAATTCCTTAAAACTCTGCCTATGCCTGTAATCTGCATCCGAGGGTCCAGTGTAGCACGCAGCTCATCTGTTTCCTCCCACTACTGTGATGACATGCTCAAGATTTACATCTCAGCAACATTAAATGCAAGTAATGCAATTGGAGGAAGATGCGTTGACTGAATATCCATCCCAATTTAATTACGGGCCATTACAGAAGTCATCCAGATTTCAGGAGCACATGGCCCTCCCGATCATAGTCTGTTAATACTGCCAAGTGTGGCTAATGAGATTTGCCAGCTACATGTTATTGTAATTCACATGGATCACTGTCAAAAAGACAGGTACTCACAAATTGCATAGCTAATTCCTGGCTCTCTGCCAAGGGGGGTTTTAAATGAAAGGAGCGTGAATATTTGGTTAGTGTGGTAATTAGTGACAATGAATGAATAACAGTAAAGAATTAGAAGTAATAACTGGTTACTCTAGTGGTTAGCAATTGTACAACCGTACTTAATAAGAAGTGGAAATTAAAGAGATTAAACAGAATGTTTGTAGTAGTGGCTGGATAGTGTACTGGTCAAAGTGGACCTGAACTCTTGCACAGAACAGAAGGAAAACATAGAGAAATCCACCTTGTATATATTTAGAGAGTTTAGCCTGTCTAATTCCACCTCATCTGTGACTAACCACAACTTTAATTTGATCTCTCAGCTATGTCAGCTGGCTGCCTCTGCAGAGCAGCTAATTTGTAAACACAGGATTTTGAACCTTATGTCTGCTTTCATGAAAGCAGGAAGTAGACACACTGCAGATTTATTGCAGGATTTGTATCATCTGAAGCAAAGAAACGTTTTTCTTTAAAGGATAACTGTCGAGAAAAGAATATGAAGGCTGCCATATTTATTTCCTTTTAAACAATACCAGTTGCCTGGCAGCCCTGCTGATTTATCTGGCTGTAGTAGTGTCTGAATCAAACCAGAAACAAGCATGCAGCTAATCTTGTCAGATCTGACAATAATGTCAGAAACACCTGATATGCTGCATGCTTGTTTAGGGTCTATGGCTAAAAGTATTAGATGTAAAGGATCCGCTGGGCTGCCAGGCAACTGGTATTACTTAAAAGGAAATACATATAGCAGCCTCCACACATTGTTCTTAATATAGTTGTCCTTTAAGGCTACTTACACACTAAGACGTTGCGTTAGGTGCTACGTTAAGGTCGCATAACGTGCACCTAACGCAACGTATGGTGGTGCGGGAGAGGACGGTAGAGTGAGCCGCGTTAGGCGGCTCTATCCGTATAAGGTCTCCCAGCGTGGCGCTGATTGGCCGGCGGGACCACGTGATGCGGAGCGAGACACTCCGCATCACGTGGTCCCGCCGGCCAATCAGCGGCCGCCAGTGCAGTGCATATTAAGTAGCCATGTGCACGGCTACTGTAGCTGCATCTCCCCGCCTCCTCTCCTCCCCCCACTGAGCATGTGTAAACAGTCTAACGCGGCTATAGCCGCTCTAACGCCGTAGCATGCTGCACTTTCGACAGAACGTGCAGCGTTACATGTAACGCAACATGGGCTGTGTGAACAGCCCACTTGTGTTACATTGCTGTGCATTGGGGGAGCGTTACAGGCGCACTAACGTGCGCCTGTAACGTCTTAGTGTGTAAGCAGCCTAAAGGTCATTATGCTGTTGCTTATCTTTTACAGCAGAGAGGCAGTTCTTAGTTCAGGTCCACTTTAAGCACTCTGCCTCTGACGCAGGATACCAGGGTTTGAATCCCGTCTCTTTCTGTTCAGTAAGCCAGCACCTATTTAGCAAGGAGTCCTTGGGCTACACTCCCTAACACTGCTACTGCCTACTGAGCGCGCCCTAGTGGCTGCAGTTTAAGTGCTTTAAGTTCACCGGGTCAAAAATGCTGTATAAATGTTATTTGTCTCGTCTACGTTTGAGCCAGATGGCAGTGATGGCAAGAAAAACATGGCAAATCAGGAGAAAGCACAGCAGTGTAGTTATGTTTTTATTGTAGTAGGTTTGGGCATAAGTATCTGCAAGTTGAATACTGCTAGTTTCGTACTTTAGCTTTGTGGTGCTGTTTTTGCCTGTATTTTCAGTACTATTTCCCTATTGTCTATTTAACCCTATCCAATTTCCATAGTGAAACCCCTTTTCTAATGCCTATCCTTTGTAAAAAAAAAAAAAAAAAGCCCCCTCTGGACCTGCAGGCTCTGGCCCCTCAGCGGTAACTCGTGGTAGCCGGAGGGAGGCATATGCACAGCGTACGCTTACAACTCCCCGGGATCCAGACGCTTGCAGCCATTCTTCTTCCGCAGTCCTCAGAGTATCTCGGTCCCTTTGATGAGATTTGTCTGTTGCCATGATTACAGATGGCAATATTACTATAGGAGTAGTGCGCCACCCGGTGAACGGAGGGAGAATTGCAGTGCTGAATGCAGCGGTGAGCCACACTCCACGCCATCTAGGGACTCGCCCGACTAGTTTTGTCACAGTCCGTGACTCATCAGGAGCTGAGCTCCTGATGAGTCACGGACTGTGACGAAACTAGTCAGGCGTATCCCTAGACGGCGTGGAGTGTGGCTGACAAGCGGGGTAAACGCGGAAGCGAAATGGACAGCTGTGCGCGCGGCAGCCGTGGTGGATAGCTACGCAACACTGGGAGAGCCCTCCGGAGGCCACCAATACGGGGGAGAGCCCGTTTATAAAACTCAAAGCTGTGAATTTGTGGAGAAATTTGTAAGAGCAATAAATTTTATAATGTTTTAAGTGGTAATGGTTTTACGCTATGTGGAGTTCTTTATTTGGAGGTCAAAGTTATCAGCAGTTGTGATCATATCTGAACCTGGCATAATCCAAGGAGGGAACATTAAAGACACAGATCATAAGGGTCGGGGGTGACCTGGGAATAACCCCAAGGCATAACTAAGACCTAATTGGGGGTCTTAGTAAAGGGTGAGTCCCTTTCCAATACTTGGTGTGGTGGTGGTATGAACTAATTGTAGAAGATTCCATTGGTAAAGTAACAGCACAGAAGAGAGGGAATATCCTCATTTGTGGCAGCAGGACTGTGTGGCGCTATTACATAGAATATTTTGCAGACTTTTAAGAAAGTATTGGCGCACTGCCTGGACTATTTTAACATTTGCGCATCTTAAAGTGTTGTGAATGCAGGGGTGAGTTTGTGCAAGGGCTGCCGCAGATCTATCCAACAGTATAATTTTTTTTCCTGCTTTTAGGTTCTAAAAGCTTGTGAAAAAATTGCACCGCTTTTTAGACCTTAATATCTGAAAGTAATCAGATGGCTAGGGTTATTTTTTTCGACTTTGACTGGTTCACAGTGATCACAGGGTCAGACACCAATGAAATTGGCTCTTGATCGGTGCTTGCAGCTTAGCTGTGATTGGATAGCTGAGTGTAGCGGCGGTGGAAGCATGAACATGGTGGGAGTGCATGGAGCTTGGCTACGGCAATCTACTCCCTGCCAGAGATAAGAGGCTCCAAAGTGGGCATAACTTTTAATAGCCACAGTGTTTGATGCCTAATCTAAACCCTCCCCTTTAATGTGAAGCCCTTCCTGATGCCTAACCCTAATTTTTCCCTAACAGTAACCCCTTCCTGATGCCTAACCTTAACCTGGTAACACTAATTACTATAGGTAACCTCCCTTGCCTCTCTTTTAACAGCCATGCATTGCTCGATTTTCCTTCGGGCGATTAAGCAATCGATTTATTGGGCATCTAACTACAGTGTGTATGATCGAAAGTTGTTCGACTAATGGCCCCCACACTACAAGTGAGATCCTATGTGATTCTCCTTTGCTACTGAACTAAATTATGTTGTGCCTCCATGCTCTGAAACCAAAAAAACGATTCTGTGTCAATCGAAATCATGTGAACAGTAGCCAATTCTTTTACAATCGACCGATGTCTTCCATACTGTTTGATTAAGTAAACTGGTTGATTCGACAAGCTATCGGCCAATTTGCATCAATCAAGCAGAATGGAACATAAACTTCTCCCTCGATCCAATAAAATTATCGAATGTAGAGGTTGATCATACAGGAAATCAAGTAAAGTATAGCCACCTTTACCCTCTTAAAGAGGAACTTCAGCCTAAACAAACATGCTGTCATTAAGTTACATTAGTAATGTTAATTAAAATAGATAGGTAAAATAATCTCTTACCCACCCTGTTTTAAAAGAACAGGCAAATGTTTGATTTCATAAGGGCAGCCATCTTTTTGGTTAAAAGAAGATGACAGGGAGCATGAGACACAGTTCCAACTATCCTGTGTCCTGATCACCCCACCCAGTTGCTAGGCAACGTGAATAACAACATAGGAAATCCCACCATGCTTTGCACAGCATCAGGGGAAAAAAGCCCGGGCAGTTTTCTTTGATGGGGCGGAGCTTAGCTAAAAATGCAGCTAAAAATGAGACTTCTATAAGAAAAACAAAGTTCTGATGCTGTGAAACTGTTAAAGAAACACCAAGCTTTTTCAGTGCTGCTGAGTAGATTTTTAGTCTGGAGGTTCACTTTAAACTATGCTTACCTTAAGGCTCCTTTTCCACTTGGTGCGGTGTGATTTTGAACAGTCGCACCGCGTTTGAAAAATCGCAACTGCCGCTAAATGTTATAGCCATGGTGCGACTAAGTCAACACAAATCAGTGAGGTATTCTTTCCTCTACGCTTTGTTTTTGCTTGGAAACTCTATTCACTTTAAAGCGGACCTGAATACAGAACTACTACTCTGCTCTAAAAGATACACAACAGCATAATAACCTTTAAAGAAAAACATTCCTTTGTTACAGCTGATACAAATCCTTCAATAAATCTGCAATTTGTTTACTTCCTGCTTTCATGGAAGCAGACATTGGGTTAACATCCTGTGAATTCAAATTAGCTTATCTGCAGTGGTAGAGGAGATTCCTGAGCTGACAAGCCTGAGAGATCAAATTACAGTGGTGATTAGTCACAGATGAGGGGGAATTGGACAGGCTAAACTCTCTAAATACATACAGTACAGGGTGCATTTCTGTATGTTTTCCTTCTGTCCAGTGCAAGAGTTCAGGTCCACTTTAAGGATTTGTGCATGACAACTCTTGTACTGGCTCAGGGAAAAATGAAAAGCATCCATGCCTTGTGGCAGATTCATTTCTTTTTTATTTCCAATAGACTCTTTTGCTTTTTGGTGTATTTTACAACCTGTTTGGACGCACGCAGAACAGCTATAAAATCCATAAGAGGATACCCGTGTGAATGATATCTTAATGAAAAGAACCATAAAGCTTTTCTTTTTTTTCCCCTTAGGCAAAAAAACAGGTCTAATTATTTTGAACACATTTCTACCATGAAATATATGACAGTAGTAGATAAGAACAAATACCGATTTTGGCAATGGAGAGTATGTCCCCTCCTCCCCTTCAAACACACTATTGCATACCTCACAACTTTTTTAGATGAGAAAGAGGGACAATTAAGCCACGCCCCTGCCACACCCCTGACCACGCCCTGTCACACCTCTAGTCACGCATACCATAAAGATTTCCTAAGAAAAATATGTTGGTTTATAATTCAAACCACACTGGTCCTTTCTATCCTGGTTCATTTTCCTTCATATTAACATTTTAAAATTAGTAATATATCAATTTAAAGGATGGGAATAAAGTTTAGAGTCAATCAAGCACATTTTTTAGTAGAGAAATATATATATTTAGATAGAAAGAGGGACAAAGTCCTGAAAGAGGGACAAATGAAGAGGAAAAAGGGACAGAAGGACGCCCTGTCCCTGTTTCCTCCTTATTTGTCCCTCTTTCAGGACTTTGTCCCTCTTCCTATGTAAATATATATATTTCTCTACCAAAAAATGTGTACCAAAGAGGGACTGTCACTCCGAAAGAGGGACAGTTGGGAGCTATGCTATTGTCATTTATAACAAACAGCAACAATCAAATATGGATGAAAAAAATCTTATAATCCCTTACTATAACATTTTTATGTGTACCTGAAGTGACATGGGTACATATAGTACTAATCCTACTTAAAGGACAGCTAAAGCTAGAGGGATATGGAGGCTGCTATAGTTATTTGCTTTTAAGCAATACCAGTTGCCTGGCTATCCTGCTGATCCTCTGCCTCTAATTCTTTTAGCCATGGACCCTGAACAAGGAAATTCAGATCAGATGTTTCTGACTTTATTGTCAGATCTGACAAAATAAGCTGCATGCTTGTGCAATTTCGGATTGGAAATTCGGAAATTGCATTTCCGCGAAATCCGAACGAGCATCCCTACTCTGAGCCATCACATTTTGTCCGCAGGTGGTTTTCCCACTTTGGATTATGTTTGGCCCGCTCTAGACCAACAGAGAAGCTATATTGGAGGCTAAGCCCTAGATCACCAGGTAAGCCATATGGGGAGGGGAAAAGCACTAGATACGAGAGAACTGTATTGGAGAGAGGGGCCACTAAACACCAGGAAATTGTTTAAGAAAAAGAGGCAGCCAACGACACCAGGGAACAGTATAGGGGAAGGAGGGGGACACTAGACACCAGGGAACTGTATAGGGGGAGGAGGGGGTTATTAGACACCAGGGAACTGTATAAGGGAGAGAGGTGGTCACTAGACAGTGAGGTTGGCCCGTGATTTGGCCGGAGCTCAATTTCGTCCCACTTTGTATTTAAATTTGTCACCCCTGATCTAACGTGTGGTAATCCGGTGTCCCTTCAAGGCAATAAACTGCTGGCCGCTGCACGTCTGTAGGCAAAACTTCCACGTTTAATTCAGCTCAAAAAACTAATAAAAAAGTGTAACGATTGTGGAATCGTCTCCGTGGTCAGCGCACCAGACCTGTGCTGACGCGGCGGATTTCCTCCACACGCGTATAATTGAGAGCACCCGCAGAGGGCAATTTCCACCGGCAGATGGCGCTGTGGAGTGCAGGCGAACACAGCCGCTGCACAGCCACAGATGCCAAATTGGAATTGTACAGATCCAGGACAAGGTACAATCAGGCAGGGCTGGATAGCCCACAGGGAACAGAGCAAAGGGACAGAACCAATGTGTGCCCACCAAACTAGTCGCCACCCAGCAACGGCTAACACACAACGGCGGAAACGAAGTAGGAAACGCAATCGCAAGAATGGCGATTGCCAATAGCGACACAAGACTGACCAGGACAGAGCACAAGGGTAGCAAAGGCACAGCAAATCATAGAAAGAGAAAGATAAGGAAAATAACAAACGCTAGCTGAACGCGAACACCGCACTCATTCGCAACAGTGCACGGGTTCGTGCGCGGTCTCCGCATGTTACGCACAACAGAGACAAGCACGCCTAACTAACCAAAGACAGACAAACACGAAACAGAGAACGCGAGCGCTTGCTTAACGGTTACCTCACCGAGCCTACAGCAAGCGTTCGTATCAGACAAGACAGACAATCGTGAAACAGGAACTAGGCAGAAAGGATCCACCGCTCTTCCGTCAGAGCAAGTGTGATCCAAGCAGAAACACAGATCAGAAAGATCCACAGCCGCTACCGCTAGCGGTTTGTGCGATTCAGGAAGACAGATCAGAAGGATCCACAGCACTAGCGCTAGGCGAGTGCGATCCAGGTAGACAGAACAGAAGGATCCACAGCACTGGCGCAAGGCGAGTGCGATCCAGGTAGACAGAGTAGCAGAACAGAAGGATCCACAGCACTAGCGAAAGTGACTAGAGCGATCCAGATACAGTGTAGCAGAACAGAAGGATCCACAGCACTAGCGAAAGTGACTAGCGTGATCCAGGTACAGAGTAGCAGAACAGAAGGATCCACAGCACTAGCGAAAGGTGGCTAGCGCGTTCCAAGGAGACAGAACAGAAGGATCCACAGCGCTAGCGCAAGATGCCAGCGCGATCCAAGTGAGGCAGATCAGAAGAGATAGCTGGTAGCAACCGCTGCACCAGCTATACTCCAAGAACAGAGATCAGAACCATTTCCTGTCGACCACCGCTGGGACAGGACAATAGCAACAGAACAAGCAAACAGATAAGCAATCCTAACTGCACTAAGGAAACCTGCCTAGTGCAGTTTTCCAGTAATTACTCTAAGATAACTTCAACAAGAAGTAGCATGGCAGACACTCTCTAGGAGTGTTTACTACAAACCCTGAAGGAATGACCAGCAAAGGACTGTGGGTAATCCCCACCTTTATACTGCCAGTCATCACAGGAGGCAGGTAGGGGATTTGCATAACGAATGTATGCAAATTCCTCAGCAGCAAGCTGCAATACTGACAAAAAGTCTCTCTTAAAGAGACCTGCAGAATGCAGACCTGAACAGTGGTCAAAAAGCTGCCTGTCTGCACAGGCAGCTGAGCAGATTCGCACAAAAAGACCATAATGTAATACATTCGGCAAAGGACTTACTCGCACTGCGTATAAAGTTGCACGTACAGGTCCTGGGGAATTGAAAGCATATAAGAATGTAGGCTGTCCACCTGAGATAGGTGATTCTGTGGCGTCCCACTACTAATACCGCTTGTTTTTTTAGCTGGAATTAATCTTGGTAGTTTTAGAAACACATACAAAACTAATGCCAACTGTCAAAACCTGACAGGACAGGACACCTTTTTATGTGCGAAACAAGCCTTTCTATATAGGCTGTGTTCACACATAAATCTGTACATTTCCAGTCTGGATCAGTCCTGTCAGTTTTGTATCAGTTTGGTATGTGTTTCTAAGGATGTGTTCACACATAAAAGGTGTCAATTTTTGGTCCAGACCAGTCCTGTCAGTTTTGAATCTATTCTGTATGTGTTTCTATAAGTGTGTTCACACATAAATGTCTACATTTCCAGTCCAGTCAGGAAAAACTGATAGAAAAATGATGCAAAACTGACAGGACAGAACAGGACTAGACTGGAAATGTGCAGATATATGTGTGAACCAGGCCTAAATAAGTCACAAAAGAGTCATACAAACATGGTATTTAATGGATAAAGTAACACAGTAGAAATATAATAAATGAAATATATAGTAACTTCCTGCTATATGTTATGTACGCTGAACACAGGATCTCATGTCATTGAACATCTAAACATCATCTCTGCAATGCTTGTAAAATGGGCCTCATTAAAAAAAAAGGCGGAGCCCCGCGCATGGCGAGGATTAATGGCCTTTTCAGCGGAGCCAGGGGAAGATTCTCAGCAGCGCTCCTGCCCGCCTCTATTTGGTCTTCCTTTGATTGATCAGAAGGAAAAACGGTTGAGAGGATAAAAGCGTAAGGTCAGCAAGAAGCAGGTATTTTCATCCTCTCGCTTCTCTGCGCAGGATAATCTGCTGATCTCTACACTGAAAAGAGAAAAAAAATTCTAAAAGAACAAAAGTAAAAGCAAAGTATCGAACTGAGCCATGTGACACTGCGTGGCTAAAGCACAATCATTTTACTGCATAGAAAAATATTTTGCTTTTATGTAATCATTCCAAATGATGGCACTTTTTTCTTTTTTGTACTTAACCACTTCACCACTGAGGGGTTTTACCCCTTGAGCACCAGAGCAATTTTCAACTTTCAGCGCTCCTTCCATTTATTCGGCTATAACTTTATTATTACTTATCACAATGAAATGAACTATATCTTGTTTTTTTCGCCACCAATTAGGCTTTCTTTAGGTGGGACATTATGCCAAGAATTATTTTATTCTAAATATTTTTTAATGGAAAAAAAGGAAAAAGTGTGGAAAAAATGCATTATTTTTCAGTTTTCGGCCATTATAGTTTTTAAATAATGCATGCTACTGTAATTAAAACCCATGAAACTTATTTGCCCATTTGTCCCGGTTATAAAACCGTTTAAATTATGTCCCTATCACAATGTTTGGCGCCAATATTTTATTTGGAAATAAAGGTGCATTTTTTTCAGTTTTGCGTCCATCCCTAATTACAAGCCCATCCTACTAATATAATAAATGGGAAAGTTTGGATGTTTGGATGCTTGGATGTTTGGATGTTTGTTACTCGATCACGCAAAAATGGCTGAACGGATTTGAATGAAATTTGGCACACACATAGTACATTACCTGGAATAAAGTATAGGATACTTGTTATTCCCATAACCAAAGAGGGGGCAGAGACAAATACAAATTTCACTGAGAAAATGTAAACTGCAGCCATTCTTACACTGTTAGTGGTAGGGTTCTCAAACTTTGCACAGTTGGTCACTGGGTGACTGGGATTAATATTCAGAAAGGTGGGAGGAGCCTACAAAAGCCAATCCTAATTCACCTACTGATTTTCAAGGGGAATATTTACATTTGTTCAAAAGACAGCAAGCAATGGGCAGCGCTCACAGGCTGCAAGTGAAGTGAAAGCTCCAGAGATATGCCCAGCCCCTTGGGGCTAAATACATACCTTGAATACAAATCAGATGCAAATTATGTGCTAACACTAATCTAAATTCTAAAATTTGAATGCAAGCTGACACCCCTGGAGGCAGCTAGCCTGAAGTATACTTAAGTTTTGTACAGCAGAAGGAAATGGCAGCGCTTCCAAACAGACGCTGCACCTGAATTGACTACCTGCACAAGTATGCAGAGCTCGACTAACGGGCAGGTTACACACCTTGCATTCAAAACAGGTACAGGTAACAGTGCCATTCTTGCACTGTTAATGGCACAAGCCTCAAACCTGGGACAGTTGATCATTGGGTGACTGGGGTTCAATTTGAGAAAGGGGGGTGGAGCCACAAACAGCCAATTAGATTTGTTTCATTCCATTGCAAATTATTGATGCCAAACACCGCAAAGCTCACAAAATTGGTAATTGAGTAATTGATTAATTGATTAATTGTGTGTGAGGGTTAGAAAAGTGGGCACAGACAACACCAGCCAAATACATAAGCGGGCAACACGGGGTCATAAGTGGGCGAGACAAATACAAATTTTACTGGGAAAATGTAAACTGCAGCCATTCTTACACTATTAATTGTATGGTTCTCAAACTTTGCACAGTTAATTACTGGGTGACTGGGATTAATATTCAGAAAAGTGGGTGGAGCCTACAAAAGCCAATCAAAAATTACCTATTGATTTTTCAGGGGAATATTTCATTGCTGCCAATTCTTGCACTGTTAATGGCACAAGCCTCAAACCTGGTACAGTGGATCATTGGGTGACTGGGGTTTAAATTGATAAAAGGGGGTGAAGTCACAAACAGACAATCTTATTTGTTTCATTTTAATGCAGGTTATGGATGCCAAAAACCGCAAAGCTCACAAATTTGGTCATTGAGTAATTGAGTAATTGTGTGTTAAGGTTAGGAAAAGTGGGCGCAGCCAAAACCAGCCAAATACATAATCGGGCAATACCGGGTCATCAGTGGGCGGAGACAAATACACATTTCACTGAGAAAATGTAAACTGCAGCCATTCTTCCACTATTAATGGTAGGGTTCTAAAACTTTGCACAATTGGTCATTGGGTGACTGGGATTAATATTCAGAAAAGTGGGTGGAGCCTACAAAAGACAATCAAAATTCACCTATTGATTTTCAAGGGGAATATGTAATTGCTGCCATTCTTGCACTGTTAATGGCACAAGCCTTAAACCTGGTACAGTTGGTCATTAGGTGACTGGGGTTCAAATTTAGACAAAGGGGTGGAGCCACAAACAGCCAATCAGATTTGTTTAATCTCAATGCAAATTATTGATGCCAAAGACCGCAAAGCGCACACACTTAGTCATTGAGTATTTGTGTGTTAGGGTTAGAAAAAGTAGGCGGAGCCAACACCAGCCAAATACATACCCGAACAATGTCAGGAAATCAGTGGGTGGAGAAAAATACAAATTTCATTAGGAAAATGTAAACTGCAGCCATTCTTACACTGTTAATGGTAGGGTTCTCAAACTTTGCACAGTTGGTCACTGGGTGACTGCCTGGGATTAATATTCAGAAAGGTGGGTGGAATGTACAAAAGCCAATCAAAATCCATCTATTGATTTTTAAGGGGAATATTTAATTGCTGCCATTCTTGCACTGTTAATGGCACAAGCCTCTTGCACTGTTAATCACCTGTACCTGGTACACTTGGCCATTGGGTGATTTGGGTTCAAATTCAGAAAAGGGGTGGAGCCACAGCCAATCAGATTTATTTTATTTCAATGCAAATTATTGAATCCAAAGACCGCAAAGCTCACAAACTTGGTCATTTAGTAATTAAGTAATTGTGTGTTAGGGTTAGGAAAAGGGGGCGGGGCCAACACCAGCCAAATACATACCCGGGCAACGCCGGGCGTCCAGCTAGTAGTTTATAAAGTAACAGTGTTATACCCTCTTGACGTAAATATTTAAAAAGTTCAGTCCCCGAGGTAACTATTTATGTATTTTTTTAATTGTAATTTTTTTTTAATTATTACAAAAAAAAAAAAATGGGGAGTGTGGGAGGTAATGAGTTAATTTTTTGTGTAAAACTATGTATTTGAATATGAAAAATGCTTTCAGGGTGTAGTTTTACTATTTGGCCACAAGATGGCCACAGTAACTTTTTGATTATGCGACCTGCAAGCGTCAGAAGGACGATTGCAAGAAGTGCTATGAGGCTGGGAAACTTCTTTTTTTTCTTCATAATGAACGCTGCTTCTCATAGAAGCAGCGGATCATTGCGGGGCTTAGATCAACGAGCGGGAACGGTTTTTCCCGTTCATTGATCTCCAGGCGAGCGGGTGGCGGCGTGCACGAGAGCGGGAGAGCACGCACGAGTGAGTGGGATATCTCCGTCCCTGGGGGTGAAAGGATGAAAAAAGGGACGGAGATGTCTGTATGGATGGGGGTAAAGTGGTTAAAGAGGAACTGTAATCAATGGTTGAATTTCATCCCAATCAGTAGCTGATACCACCTTTCCCATTAGAAATTTCTACCTTTTCTTGAACAGATAATCAGGGAGGACTGTATGGCTGATATTGTGGTGAAACCCCTCCCACAGTGTGATGTCAGAACCTAGGTGCTGACATCACACTGTGGGAGCCTTGTTGCATTGTGAGAAATAACGGCTGTTTCCAACTGCCAAGCAACCAGTATCTACCTCTGTGCATATGTATCCCACATAATAAAACCCCTGCGTCCCTGCGTCCTCCTGTGTCCGTGCTTCCAGACCAGTTTGCTGTCTGAGAAACTCATTGCATTGTGGGAAATAACAGCTTTTTCCATCTGCCATGCAAGCAACATCTCCCTTAGTGCATATACATCAGACAGCGGTGCAGTGCATGCATTGCGGTGGGGGAACGGGGGGGAGGCGGCCGTGGCCTAGCACCTGTTTTTTAACGGGCGGGCCTTTTTACTTACTAGTATCTATATAAAAAACAACCCTTTAGGCTATCACATAGTTAAGGGGTGTGGTTATAATGACAGTTGGTGCTAGTGGCGTAACTAAGGTTTTACATGGGGCCCCAAGCACTCTATTAATATGGAGCCACAAAATCGATTAAGGACAGCTGCAGTGCCAGAAAGGTGTATTAAGGCCCCGTTCACATCTGAAATCACAAAACCCTAGCGTTTAGCAGGATGTGGCAAATCGTAATGCACAGAACCACGTCCCCATTATTTTGTTATGAATTCTTTTGTTATGTGTTATTTGAATGGAATATGAAATACAATGTGTTCATGCAATTAAGGCGCAAGAAAATGTAGGCGCAGGGTAAAGCCGAAAAAGCCCTGCTCCTACAAAAGTCTCAGCGGCATTAATTACTATCCCCTCTCCAGGCCACCATTGACTCGGGGGTAAGATGTTACCCCCAGCTATTGCTAGCTGCAAAATTACGCAGTTTTATTGTAATTTGAACTCCGTCTTTTGACGATACCCAAATTATTGACTGAGCGGCCCAAATTATGGTCTATGGCAATACCTGGTGCACCCAAATTTCCAGCACTGTTTTTGCCGGACTCAACACACAACTGGTGTCAACACACAACTGTGAATGCGCCATTGTCAGACCATGGCGTTGTTGCATGAAATATAACTAGCAGGGCCGGATTTGTACTTCTTACCGCCCAAGGCCGACTATTACCAGCCGCCCCAACCGAAACCGTATCCTACCACCTCTCTCCACACACACCCAAACATTTTTGTGCCGATGGTGTCCACTATTGTGGCTAGTGCCGAGGTCTCCATGGCAACATGAAGTGAATCAATCCACGTCACACGGGGGAACTGGTCAATCAAGCGATCTACAGGTGATGGGCGTGCTGGGAGCCATCCACCACACACACAGTCAAAAGTGGCTCACAATTGGAAATTGGGTGGGGTCAGCAACACGTAAAAGTGAGTCCTGTACCCACTGCTGTCTCCAGGGTAACAGCGCTGGCCAATCAATAATTAAGAAATGGGTACTGTGAGACGCTGCCTTCTGTATTCTGTCCTATTTGCTGGTGCTGCCCCTGGTCCTTTCATCCCCCACACCAAGTACGTGAGAACCAGCCTTCTGTAACTGCCTGCAGCTGCTGCTATGTCATTGGACAAGGTCTGGCTTTTTGCTAGTCACACACTGTTCACAAACGTTTGGTTAACGGACTGCAGCTGCCTGTAGCACAGCACAGGCAGATGCCAGCTGGTACTAATAGTGCAGTTATCCTGACCACTTTCATTTGTTTGGACACTTGCAAATAATGCCCACTGTCTGCAGGCCGCCCCTTGTTTATCTGGTGCCCTAGGCCATGGCCTATGCGGCCTTGCCAGAAATCCGGCCATGATAACTAGTGTTATTTGCAAAGTGCATAGTATGAATGAATGTAGCCATTCATATTACTGCTCTTTAAAAAAAATGTAACAACTTTAGGACCGCAGTGATTGAATCTACGCCCTGTTTTGGTGGTTACCTGGCTGGAAGGGCGTAGATTTCAATCAACCGACACTGCGCGCATCCGCTGTTTTCGCCACTCCCGCCAATCTTGCCGCTGAATCCCCACCGTGTCCCGTCGCAGCTCACTTGCTCTGCCTGTCTCTATGATGGCAGAGCCCTGTGAGACGGAAGGAGCTGATTTAATTGGCTCCTGGTCCTGTCTTTCAATCTAAGCAACTCCCATTGGCTTACATTTAAAGACAGGGTCAGAAGCCAATGAAAGCGGCTCCTGACCGGCTCACAGGAATTCTGCCACCATAGAGACGGCAGCAGTGGCGTAGCAATAGGGGGTGCAGAGGTAGAGACCGCTTTGGGGCCCACCCTCAATCACAGTATTAAGCTCTCTTTGGTCCTATGCTGGTAATAATAACTTCTATAGATGCTTTTATTAGTAGTAATAATTAACAAGCCGTTCCCCAACCCTTCCTTGCACTTCTGACACTGTAGTTGCCATTGGCAGGTTTTGGTGCGCCGTATCAATTGTTGTGTATAGAGCGCTTGGGGGCCCCATTGTAAAACTTGCATCGGGGCCCACAGCTCCTTAGCTACGCCACTGGATGGCAGAGTGGGTGCCCCAGGTTCCCGACATGCAGTGGTGACGGCGATTGCGGCGGGTATGTGCGGCGACTCGTCGTTATATGTCGGGATTCTGCCGTTTCTGTACCGCTGGTACTTAAGTGGTTAAAAAGCACATATCATTTTCATTTTACTTGTATGTTTGTTGGCCCTGACCTAGTCCAGACACATGCTGAGACTCAAACCCACTTGCAGGAAAAAAAAAGTCTGTCTTGTGATCCTGTAATAAGCAATAAAACAATCAAATCTGTCAGATCAATTGATCACATGCTGGTATTTTCAGCCTTAGTAATTGAGCAGTAATGAAAAAAAAAACTGCAGTCAACCCCCTGTGAGATATTTATTTTCCCTGTTACAAGAAAATAGATAAGTCATTTCCTGTGTTTCCCTGCAGGCTATGTAAAGAAGACAGTGAGGATGTAATTGCGAGTTTGCAGGTCATTCCTGAGGGAAAAGACCTGCATGGGGGTCATGGGATCAACCTTCCTGTGCTACCATCAGAGCATCTCTTATTCCTAGCAACTGACAGTGCATAATTCCACGCCATGTAAATGTGTCTGCCTTTCTGACCTCTTGTAAATCACTGGAAATTGAAGTGCACTTTGTACAGGGACTGTCCAAAGATACATAAAAATGGTCTCTTAAAAACATCCACAAAACATGCTTTATTATTATTTTGTATTTATATAGCACTGACATCTTCCGCAACACTTTACAGAGTATATAGTCTTGTCACTGACTGTCCCTCAATCACAATCTAATCCCTACCATACATCAACAGTATGTCCTCTGTAGTCTAGGGCCAATTTAGAGATGTTTTTGGGATGCAGGAGGAAACCGACGTGCCCAGGGCAACCCACACAGACACGGGGAGAACATACAGACTCCATGCAGATAGTGCCCTGGCTGGGACTTAAACCAGGGACTCAGCACTGCAAGATGAGAGTGCTATCCACTACACCACCATGCTTTATTACCTTTTTTCGGAATTCGAATCCTTTCCATTGTCGATCATCAGTTGACCGTCGCGTGGTGGGTACGGGCCTTTAGATATATCTACATTGTTGTTCTCCAGGGCGAAATAGCTTTGAAGCTCACTGGTAGGGCTGGAGCTGGGCAAAGACAGATTAAGATTAAATTAAAATTAAATTTTTCAGTTTTTGGCCATTATAGTTTTAAAATAAAATGTTCTACTGTGGATAAAAGCCACACATTTTATTTGCCCATTTGTCCCGGTTAGTGCAACATCTAAATTATATCCCTAGTACAATGTATGGTCACTCACTATATTTTAATTGGAAAGAAAAGTGAATTTTTTCAGTTTTATATCCATCACTAATTACAAGCCCATAATTTAATAATAATATACCCTCTTGATGTACATATTAAAAAAATTGTAGTCCCTAAAGTCTGTAGGTGTAATTTTACTATTTGGCCACAAAATGTCCTTGTGCATTATTTTCTATTGCATACAATAAGTACGCTAAATAGGAAGTAATGCGTGGCTGTGTTACTTCGGAAGTGACACTGGCTAGGGCTGTTCAAATCCGGATCCGGGAGAAACCCAGATAGTTGCTATCCGAATATCTCCCAGTAAACCTGTGCGGGGTGGGCGGGGGGGGGTGTCAATCTTACCTGTCTGACCTCTTCTTTGTCCGTCCCTGGCGCCTCCCACAATGCAGTCCACGCAGCGGTCACTTGATTACAAACAACCTTCCAGGTTGAAGGAGGAAGTGTTTGTAGTCACGTGATGTGATGAGAGAGCCTAAGCGCTTTGAGTCCTATGGGAGAAAACCGCTATAGAAATGTTATTGTATTGTATTGTATGTGCGTGGGCCGCATCGTGGGAGGTGCCAGGGACGGACGAAGAAGACGTCAGACAGGTAAGCTTGACCCCCTCCCCCCCCCCCCGCCCAGCCTGCCCAGATTGCTGGGAGATATCCGGATAGCAACTATCTGGGTTTCTCCCGGATCCGGATTTGAGCAGCTCTAACGCTGGCATCTCATTGATGCCTGCAATCACGTGGACCTGAGGGGAGATAAATGAATGGGAACAAAGTTACTATTCATTAATCTAACGATTGGTGGCGGGATCAGCGGAAACAAGCGAGTGGGAGGGAGCATGGTGGCACCGTTTAAGAATGATCATTGTTTTTGAACTAAAACAGTGATTATTCTTGCCGGACAAGTACGGATTGGCTCAGGGGACTTCTGTCCCCTGCCAACAACCCCCCCATCACAATGACCATCGCGATCGGGGGCTTCTGCCCGCACGATCACACGCACAGCCCCGCAGAATGCACGGACATGGGTCTCACCCCCCTGGGCATCAGGATTGGTTTATCGTTAGGTTGGCTAGGTGTCAGGAGGGCGATAATGTTAGTGGTGGAGGTTGGATGGATAAGCATTAGTAGTGGGGAAGTAAGGGTTACCTGCCAGGAAGAACAGTTAATAAGGGCAAAGCTTAGGGTTAACAGATCTCTGGTGGAGTAGCACCAAAACACCAACAAAAACAGTGTGGCAAATGAAACACCATTGCACTGGGACTGCTATCCCTGATGTTCTGCATCCATGTGAAATTCACTAGGTCCAGACTCAAATATACCCTTTCTAGCCTCCAATGAGTTCCTGATGAAAACAGATTCTGGGGAGCTGTCTTGTGTAAAGTATATTACTTATGTGGAGAAGTGATGACATAGAAATGGTATATACTGGAGTTGTTTCTTTTCTTCAGGCCCTCTGCAGTATACACCTACCAAAGCATTTTGTTTATTTTGTGGTCGGGTGCTGCCAGCCTAAACTAGATGAATGAATCCCGCGTTGACCTTGAATGTCACAGAGCTCTGTCCAACTTTGGATAAAAACAGATGACCGGTGATCTAGGCCATTGTGCAAGACGTGGCAAGCACAGCCTGCCACGCAGAGACACATGAAGAGGTAATGCTGCAGACAATGAAAAAAACATGAAGGATGACCTAGATTCTACAGCTGGTGAATGATCTGGCATCTGCAAGCAAATCTTCTGCGCAGAACTAAAAATGCATTTTAGCACTCAATACGCTGCACAATATATTGAATTTCTGCCTTTGCTCAGTTTATTTTTTAGATGCAGTAGAAAAAGCTATTGAATGAGGAAAGGCTATGTATTCTGTCTTCTAGTGTTTACAGTGGTTGCAACTAGAGATGGCTCGAACGGTTCCCGGCGAACTTCGGTGGTCTGTGTGTGACAGGTGCACATTATAATACCCATCACTGCATATACCTACCTGTTGCACTTCAGTGCACCCACCTACCTACGTGAGCGCACGCAGTGTCACTGTGCCTGTCCGGTACCTGTCTGTGTGTGACAGGGGCAAATTGTAATACCCATCACTGCATATACCTACCAGTTGTTCACAGTGCACCCACCTACCTACGTGAGTGCACGTAGTCTGATATGCCACCCTGTGCATACCTGTTAACTGCACCTGTGTGACTGACTGCACATTGTATTAGTCAAGTTAGTGCCTACCTTTCACTTCATCCCCCCAATATGGACAAAACCAGTGGCGTAGCTAAGGAGCTGTGGGCCCCAATGCAAGTTTTATAATGGGGCCCCTAAGCACTCTATATATAACAATTGATACGGCGCACCAAAACCTGCCAATGGCAACTACAGCGTCAGAGGTGCAAGAAGGGGATGGGGAACAGTTTGTTGATGATTACCATTATTCAAAGTATCTATAGAAGTGATATTTATGAACAAAGGACCAATAGAGAGCTAATACTGTAGTTGATGGTGGGCCCTCCGGGGCCCCTCTGGCCCAAGGGCCCCGATGCGGTCGCTACCTCTGCAACCCCTATTGCTACGCCCCTGGACAAAACAAAAGGCAGAGGCAGGCCACCTGGCAGGTCTGTTCGAGGTCGCGCTGTCGTGATTTTGTGCGGCCCTCGACCAAAGTACAGTGTTTAGCATTCAATGTGGGAAAAGCTGTTATGGGTAATGGCCATTTTCAAAATGGAGGACGGAAAATTCCCTTGATCACAGTGAACAAACAGGACGTGGGACAGGAGAAAGACACTGAGGAGTAGACTACATGGAAGGTAAGTATGACTTGTGTATATTTATTTTGACTTTTAATGTTCAGTTCAGGTTTTCTTTAAAGAGGAACTTTAAAGAAAACCTGAACTGAAAATTAAAGTCAAAATAAGCATACACAAGTCATACTTCCCTTCCATGTAGTCTACTCCTCAGTGTCTTTCTCCTGTCCCACGTCCTGTTTGTTCACTGTGATCAAGGGAATTTTCCGTCCTCCATTTTGAAAATGGCCATTACCCATAACAGCTTTCTGGTCAGCACACTGTTAAACTGTAACATCGCCCACTTGAGCCATAGGGAAACATGGACATTACCTGGTACATCAGTTTTCCTCTCAGCTATAACTGACAGCAACTGATAAATAACTGACAGCAACTGATATATTTCAGATCTGACAAAATATTGTCAGAACTGGAAGGGATTATTGTCAGAAGAAAATGGTGAGCTTCTGAGAGGAACTGATGGCAAGGTAACTATGTAATGTTCATTTGAAGTTACCTCATGTGTTTATTTTAAATATTTTTACTCAGAGTCAGTACAGGTTCTCTTTAACCCAAGATTGAACTTCATGCCAATCAATAGCTAATACCCCCTTTCCCACAAGAACTCTTTACCTTTTCTTAAATAGAGCATCAGGGGGGGAGTCTGTGTGGCTGATATTGTGGTGAAACCCCTCCCATGGTGTGATGTCATGACCATGGTACTGACAGTTTTCTATCTGTAAACCTCATTGCATTATGGGGAATAACAGATTTTTTCCAAATGCCAAGCAAGCAATATCTCCATCTGTGCATAGAACGCTCAATAACGAACATTCTGTACAGATTACCTGACAGATCTAAAGATGTCACCACCAGTGATAAATGTCAGAATGTAAATCAGGGAGAGGAAAGATTTTACAATGGGCAAAAACGGATTAAATAATCTATAAATGAATATTGTAAATAATAAGCGATTGTATTAATTATGTTATTTTCACTACAGTATCTCTTTAAAGGCAACACATGCATGCCCATAAATCAATCTAAGCTCTCCAGAAAGTGAGAAAACGGCGCTACTCACATCATTAAATAAATGCTGGTGAATTGGTCTAGTACACAATGCTACAGTCTATTTTGGAAGCTACCAACAACAATTTTTTAACCTAAATGTTTATTATTGTTATTTGAGTTCCAGCATGCTGTGAGTGCGCTTTGACTCCAGCAGAAGGCTGATTTATGTGGATGCATGTGTTCCCTTTAAAAGTAGAACCTGATATAACCTCAGGTTAAATCTCAGGTGGATATGAAAAAAATTAAGACGGGAAGGAGGTGCTGCATCATAACAGCTGCTGGGTACAGATATGGGCTTCTTGGTATGCAGTGGAGTTGCTGGATAGGGAAGGAGTCCCTTCGATATAGAAGGTAGTTCTAAGGCTCCTGGATATGAAAAGGTTGTTAGCTTTATATAAAAGAGGTGCTGGACATGAAGAAGGGATTCTGGATATGTGAGCTGAATGATGTACAAAGCAGCTGTTGTGTCTGCATGGAGTTGCTGGATATATTTAAAAAAGGAGAGAAACTGAAAACAAATAAGATCCGAAGAGTTGGTGGCAGTCTTAGTAGTTGAGTTCAGGCTGGAGTCAGAGCAGATAGCTTACAGGCTGAAAACAATAACAATCCAAGGACAGGGTAGGCAACAGACACAAGCAGAGGTCAACTAAGAGCATTAGATCAAGGGTAGTCAGACAGGCCAGGTTAGAACGGAGCGGAGGTAACAAGGTAGGATTGGCCAGAAGCACAAGACTAAATACTGTATGTAAATGTGCTGTTGGATATGGAAGACAGGCTGCTGGATATGGAACCAAGTTTCTACATTTTAATGTGAGGCTCCTGGATATGGAAGTTAGGCTAATTGATATGTGAAGGTACTGAATGTGGAAGTGAGGCTCCTGGAATTGGGGCTGCTAGATATGGAAGGGTGTGCTAGATATGTGTATGAGGCTGCTGGATATGGAAGTGAATTTGCTGCTTATGAAAATGAGGCTGGTGGATGTGAAAGGAGGCTGCTGGATATGGAAGTGAGGCTGCTGAATATGGAAGTGAGGCTGTTGGATATGGAAGTGAAGCTGGTGGATATGGAAAGAGGAGGCTGCAGGATATGAAAGTGAGGCTGGTGGATATGGAAGTGAGGCTGGTGGATATATGGAAGGAGGAGGCTGCTGGATATGGAAGTGAGGCTGGTGGATGTGAAAGGAGGCTGCTTGATATGGAAGTGAGACTGGTGGATGTGGAAGTGAGGCTTATGGAAGTGAGACTGGTGGATATGGAAGTGAGGCTGCTGGATGTAAAAGGAGGCTGCTGGATATGGAAGTGAGACTGGTGGATGTGGAAGTGAGGCTGGTGGATGTGAAAGGAGGCTGCTGAATATGGAAGTGAGACTGGTGGATATGGAAGTGAGGTTGGTGGAGATGGAAGTGAGGCTGGTGGATATGGAAGTGAGGCTGGTGGATGTGAAAGGAGGCTGCTGGATATGTAAGTGAGATTGGTGGATATGTAAGTGAGATTGGTGGATATGGAAGTGAGATTGGTGGATATGGAAGTAAGATTGGTGGATATGGAAGTGAGGCTGGTGGATATGGAAGTGAGGCTGGAGGATATGGAAGTGAGGCTGGTGGATATATGGAAGGAGGAGGCTGCTGGATATGGAAGTGAGATTGGTGGATATGGAAGTAAGATTGGTGGATATGGAAGTGAGATTGGTGGATATGGAAGTGAGGCTCGTGGATATGGAAGTGAGACTGGTGGATATAGAAGGGAGGCTGATGGACGGAGGTTACTGACAGTTATCCACCCACTGCCCCATTTTTAGTCCAGATCAGTTTTCTGGATATCAATACTTACAAACGTCACATGTTTTGCAAGAAGTTTTCCCCTTCAACACAGCAAGCAGAATCCCATCCTCTAAGACATAACACCCTAATGCCTTCTCATCCATTATCACAGCATACATATTTACACCCACAATAATATGCAGAGCCTACATGCAACTTCAATTTGCACTGTTTTAATGAGTATTCCCAACACCTATCACATCCATGTGATAAGCTTTAATTAGGAGGCGCAGAGCGATGTGAGAAATCCTGTCTCAGGCACCATTATCATATTAACCCAAAGAGCAAACAAGGCTTACTCAATAACAGCAGTGCCAGGATGGGAAGCAGCATAATAAAGCATCAGGTCTTTTCCTTCAGCATGGCATGGATTAGAGTTTTTTTTCCTTGGTTATGGACTACTTTTTGTTTTCCTTGATCATCAAAAACAAGGGAACCTGTTTGTTTGGAAGTGAGGCTGGTGGAGGTGGAATTAAGGCTGGTGGATATGACAGTGACATCGGGAAACAACAGTCCATCCAGGATGCACCAATTCAGCAATGATTCATCTCACGAATGGATGTTAGTAAACATCATAAAAAACAAACAAACGTCAACTCTAGTGTAAACCGTTTAATATAGAGCTTTCATAGTAAAAACAGCATAAAAAATAGCATAAAAGCAAAACTTACATACGGGGCCCATGCAATGGGAACCCCGGGAAAGTTGCACGCATGTATGGGTCAGCAGTATAGGACAGTATAAAGGTGCCGCCTGTCTGACCGGTTTTACAAACTAACGTCATCAGGAGACAGGCGGCACCTTTATACTGTTCTATACTCGCTGACCCATACATGCGTGCAACTTTTTCGTGGGGGGGGGGGGGGGGGAGGGGTTGGGGGTGGAGGGGAAGGGGAGGAAGGGGGGAGGGAAAAAGGGGGGGGGTGAGAGGGGAAAGAGAGGAGGGAGGGACCTAAAACATTAGTATGGGATCCAGGTTATTAAACCAGACCTACACTGTCCATATTAGGCTAGATGGACCCTATAGTGTATTGGTCACCATGGAGACAAGGGGAAAGCAAAAATAACCAAAGCCAGAATTTAAATAAATGGTAACAAATCCAATTCTCTATTCATTCCCCTTGGCTCCATGGTGTCCAATTTTTTAATCCAATATGTTTCTCTCCACAGCAACTTCTTCTCCCTATTTCCTCCGCTTCTAGATAGCAATACCTGTTCTAATATCATAAATCTGAGTTGACTTACACGATGTTGGACCTGTACAAAATGGGGGACGGCCTGGTCGGTCAAAGAGGATAGTCGGTTTTTCATTTTTTGAGTGGTAGGCATTGGTTGCAAGCTATGCTGATAGCTAATTGGCTCAATATGTACCATGTTGAATATAAAAGGATGATGGCGTCATTTTGTATTTGTAACATGCACGATATAGCTTGATAAAGAGGCAGACAGCCTTGAAACGTCACTTTACCATATATGCTGCATGACTGCTTCACAATAAAAGAGCTATAATACTACTTGGATGGTGCCGGCCATTGCTTTTTCACTATGAAACTTGCTATGGAGCACCATAATATCTAGCTACGCCACTGTGACCTGTGTAATGTTTTCACAGGTTTGATATGCTTCACAGGGTTTGTATGCAGGGCCATTTTAACATTTGTGAAGAAGGTAAGGGTTAGGCATACAGATGGAGGTGGGGACTAGTTACGGTGGCCATGCATTAGTCAATCTGCCACCAAATTTGCCATTAGATAGATCCCTCTCTGATCACATCTGATCAGAGCGGTATGTATTTTAGATTGTAAGCTTGCAAGAGCAGGGCTATCTCACCCTTTTGTGTCATGGAATTTGTTAATCATTTCATAGCTTGCACTCTGTTATATATTTTGTTCATCATGTTACATCTGTCATTGTAACCACCAGTTGTAATGCTTGGGGGTTATACTTTGACATCCCAGAGCAACTAGGCTGGTAGCTGAATAATGGAAGAGGCTACACAGGCTGCCCAGAGCTGTAGTTCTGATATCGCTACAAATAAAACACAATGGCAGCGCAGTGCGTTGTTGCGCTGCCTTAGATCCCACTTTGCTGCCTTAGCGATAGCAAGCATTCAGACAGGTACAAGGCAGGAATATAGATTGGAGCGTAACTAGTAGCAACCGCAGCTCACAGTCACATCCACAGAAGCAGAGCAAGCAGGCTAACAACAGTCACCAGCAAGCATCCACCCAGTCAAGACTACAGGATAGAACGTAACTAATAGCAACTGCAACCTATCGTTACGTTCTCAGAAACTAGAGTAGCAGGAATACTACCAGTCACCAACGTGGTGATGGCAGAATCCAAACTATCTGGATAATGAACTTCACTGACCCACCGCGGATTCAGCGAACATCCATCATCAATGGAACTAGGCAATACACAATAATAAGAAAAATAACAAACAGCTCAACTAATGGATAAATATATATTAGCAAGTCTGCATATATACAGTGGCTTGCAAAAGTATTCGTCCCCCTTAAAGTTTTCCACATTTTGTCACATTACTGCCACAAACATGAATCATTTTTATTGGAATTCCACATGAAAGACCAATACAAAGTGGTGTACACGTGAGAAGTGGAATGAAAATCATACATGATTCCAAACATTTTATACAAATAAATAACTGCAAAGTGGGGTGTGCATAATTATTCAGCCCCCTGAGTCAATACTTTGTAGAACCACCTTTTGCTGCAATTACAGCTGCCAGTCTTTTAGGGTATGTCTCTACCAGCTTTGCACATCTAGAGACTGAAATCCTTGCCCATTCTTCTTTGCAAAACCGCTCCAGCTCAGTCAGATTAGATGGACAGCGTTTGTGAACAGCAGTTTTCAGATCTTGCCACAGATTCTCGATTGGATTTAGATCTGGACTTTGGCTGGGCAATTCTAAAACATGGATATATTTTGTTTTAAACCATTCCATTGTTGTCCTGGCTTTATGTTTAGGGTTGTTGTCCTGCTGGAAGGTGAACCTCCACCCCAGTCTCAAGTCTTTTGCAGACTTCAAGAGGTTTTCTTTCAAGATTGCCCTGTATTTGGCTCCATCCATCTTCCCATCAACTCTAACCAGCTTCCCTGTCCCTGCTGAAGAGAAGCACCCCTAGAGCATGATGCTGCCACCACCATATTTGACAGTGGGGATGGTGTGTTCAGAGTGATGTGCAGTGTTAGCTTTCCGCCACACATAGCGTTTTGCATTTTGGCGAAAAAGTTCAATTTTGGTCTCATCTGACCAGAGCACCTTCTTCCACATGTTTGCTGTGTCCCCCAAATGGCTTGTGGCAAACTGCAAACGGGACTTCTTATGGTTTTCTGTTAACAATGGCTTTCTTCTTGCCACTCTTCCATAAAGGCCAACTTTGTGCAGTGCACGACTAATAGTTGTCCTATGGACAGATTCCCCCACCTGAGCTGTAGATTTCTGCAGCTCGTCCAGAGTCACCATGGGCCTCTTGATTGCATTTCTGATCAGCGTTCTCCTTGTTCGGCTTGTGAATTTAGGTGGAAGGCCTTGTCTTGGTAGGTTTACAGTTGTGTCATATGCCTTCCATTTCTGAATGATCGCTTGAACAGTGCTCCGTGGGATGTTCAAGGCTTTGGAAATCTTTTAGTAGCCTAAGCCTGCTTTAAATTTCTCAATAACTTTATCCCTGACCTGTCTGGTGTGTTCTTTGAACTTCATGGTGTTGTTGCTCCCAATATTCTCTTAGACAACCTCTGAGGCCCTCACAGAGCAGCTGTATTTGTACTGACATTAGATTACACACACGTGCACTCTATTTAGTCATTAGCACTCATCAGGCAATGTCTATGGGCAACTGACTGCACTCAGACCAAAGGGGGCTGAATAATTACGCACACCCCACTTTGCAGTTATTTATTTGTAAAAAAATGTTTGGAATCATGTATGATTTTCATTCCACTTCTAACGTGTACACCACTTTGTATTGGTCTTTCATGTGAAATTCCAATAAAATTGATTCATGTTTGTGGCAGTAATATGACAAAATGTGGAAAAATTCAAGGGGGCCGAATACTTTTGCAAGCCACTGTATTTATCAAGAAACTAGCTAAAGCACAAGTAATAAGGTCACATAGAACTACAATAACAGAACTATACAGAGTAACAAGGTGCCCAGCAGACCAGCATGCTGACCGCTTTGACGGGCATTATTGGATTGAAAGGTTGATCGGTCCGCATAATCATGTGATGTATGGGCATCCTTAAAGAGAATCTGTATTGTTAAAATCGCACAAAAGTAAACATACCAGTGCGTTAGGGGACATCTCCTATTACCCTCTGACACAATTTCGCCGCTCCTCGCCGCATTAAAAGTGGTTAAAAACAGTTTTAAAAAGTTTGTTTATAAACAAACAAAATGGCCACCAAAACCGGAAGTAGGTTGATGTACAGTATGTCCACACATAGAAAATACATCCATACACAAGCAGGCTGTATACAGCCTTCCTTTTGAATCTCAAGAGATCATTTGTGTGTTTCTTTCCCACTGTTCTCATGCACTGAAGTTTCAGGCTGCTTGTTTCTTCCTGCAAATAGATTTGCCCTTGTCTGTAATTCTTCAGTATGTGAAAGCCCAGCCAGCTCAGAGGACGATTTATCCAGCTTGTAAAAGATGAGAGAAGAGAGAAGCTGCTCTAATCCTAAATAACACACAGGCAGTGTGCATAGAGGGGCCTGGAAGGGGGAGTTCATAGCAGAACCACAACACTGAAGAACTTGGCAGCCTTCCAGACACAGGCCGACAAGTCTGACAGGGGAAAGATACATTGATTTAGCTCCCAACTGTCCCTTTCTCGGAGGGACAGTCCCTTTTTGGGAGCCATGTCCCTCTTTCACCCTCATGTGTCCCTCTTTCAGGACTTTGTCCCTCTTTCTATGTAAATATATATATGTCTATACTAAACATGTGTTTGATTGACTCTAAACTTTATTCCCAACCTTTAAATTGATATATTACTAATTTTAAAATGTTACTATGAAGGAAAATAAACCAGGATAGAAAGGACCAGTGTTCTTTGAATTATAAAACAACATATGTTTCTTATGAAATCTTTATGGTATGCGTGACTAGAGCCGTGGTGATGGCGTGGCCAGGGGTGTGACGGGGCGTGATCGGGGGTGTGGCAGGGGTGTGGCTTAAGTGTCCCTTTTTCTCATCTCAAAAAGTTGGGAGGTATGGAGACAGTGATAGTATAAAGTGCTGCAGTAAGCCAGAACACATTAGAATAGCTTTTTGAACTTGTAGGATGATAAAAAACAGGATGCAATTTTTGTAACGGAGTCTCTTTAAGGTCCCGGACTGAGTGGCAAGAGGGGGTGCGCAGCGGTGGGGGATGCGGGCATAGTAGTTACAACTCACCTACCACGATACCCCGCAGCCTCTATCTCCTTCCTGTTCCAGGCGTCCGTCGCGTTGGTAACAGCGCCTCCTGTGATGACATGTGGTCAGGAAGGAGATAGAAGCTGCGGGTGAACACGGAAGGAAGGTGAGTTGTAACTATGCTATACCCGCTTCCCCGCCGATGTGCCTATCTAACCTATACGCGGGGCACCTACCTATCTAATCTATACTCAGGGCATCTACCTCTCTAACCTATACTCGGGGCACCTACCTAGCTAACCTGTACTGTGGGCACCTACCTATCTAACCTATACTGGGGGAACCTACCTATTTAACCTATACTGGGGGCATCTAACTATCTAACCTATACTGGAGGTACCTACCTATCTAACCTATACTGGAGGCACCTACCTATCTAACCTATACTAAGGGCACCTACCTATCTAACCTATACTGGTGACCACTATACTGACTACCTATATTGGAGACACTTACCTATCTAACCTATACTGGGGGCACCTACCTATATAACTTATACTGGTGGCAACTATACGGGGTACCCTATACTGGAGGCACCTACCTATCTTACCTATACTGGTGGCAATTATACGGGCTACCCTATACTGGAGGCACCTACCTAGCTAACCTATACTGGGGGCACCTACCTATCTAACCTATACTGGTGGCAACTATACAGGCCACCCTATAATGGAGGCACCTACTTAGCTAACCTATACTGGGGCAACTAGACCTGGCTAACCTATACTGCGGGCACCTATAACCGGCTCCACAGGTGTGTAGGTGTGTGTGTGTGTGTGGGGGGGGGGGTGATTTTTACTCCTTCGCCCTGGGTGCAATTTAGCCTAGAAACTGCCCTGCTTGGATGGTTCCCAAATGATTGGATGTGCTAATCCAACATACATGAGGTGGAAATACACAGACGACATTATAGAAGGTGCAGAGGAGTGGTCCTTGTTTAAATAAGGAATGGAGAAGAATCTGACAATGAAATGTGTACAGGAAGAGAGGCCAGTCTGTAGTGGGGGAACAGATGGCTGGCTGTGTCAGTCCCATTCTCCACAGGATTGGGAAGCAAGCAGTGAAAGTGAAATGAGTTGTGTGAATAGATTAAAAAAACATACAAACAATATCCTCCAGCCCCCTCTTCTTCATCAAGGTCACGCGGTCTCTGATTAAAAGAAAAAAATCGTACTCGTTTACAATCTTGGTATTAATATTCTGCACATATCCCTTCAGATGAAAGACTGGCAATTGCAGCACTGCTGACACCACATAAACTGCTAGTACCAGCCAGGCATAATATATCCTTTATGTCTTATACAGAAGCTGAACCTGAACTCAGAACGTCCTCTCTGCTCTACAAGATACACAACAGCATAAGAACCTTTATAATATAATAAACATTTCTTTGTTACAGCTGATACAAATCCTAAAATAAATCTGCACTGTTTCTACTTCCCGATTCATGGAAGCAGATATATTGTTACAATCCAGTGCTTTCAAATGAGCTTATCTGCCATCTCTGCCATGAAAGTCAGGTGACACAGGGGAGGGATCAAATTACAACTTGTTATTAGACACACATTAAGGGGAATTAACCTCCTTGCCGGTCCAATTCTTTTTTAAATCATGTAGCTAGCCTAGCGCTAGCTACATGATAGCCGCTGAGCAGCGGCATCCCCCCACCCACTCCGATCGCCTCCGGCGATCAGAGTAAGCAGGAAATCCCGTTCAGAACTGGATTTCCTGCTGGGCTTCCCCGGTCGCCATGGCGACGGGGCGGGATGACGTCACCGACGTCATGGACGTCGGGACGTCAGAGGGAAAGGTGTAGGAAAAAAAATTTGCAAAAATCGGCCCAGCAGGGCCAGAGCAATCCTCCTGCGCGAGTTACCCCGAGCTCTGCTCGGGATAACCGGCAAGGAGGTTAAACAGGCTAAACTTTCTAAATACACACAGGGTGCATTTCTCTGTGTTTTCCTTCTGTCCTGTGCAAGAGATTAGGTCCACTTTAATACCCTATGACTGAGGTTCTACCTCTCTAGTGCGGACAGTAGGTGACACTCTGGGTCTCTAGCATCCTTCAGAGGCTATATGGGGACATTACATGACCAGAAAGAAAGAGAGGAGTATTATGTTTATCATTAACTGCACAAGAGAAAAAAATAAGGTGTGTGCTACCAAACCAAGTATCACCTGACTTAATAATAATCTGGCTGCATAAGTGTCTCTTGACAAGTTTAAAGGCACAGCACATGCAAATGGCATCTGCAAGCCAGAATATGCAGGGTCTAAACTGACTATACTGCTTTCTATTTGTCCCTGCAGGAGTCAGCCCATGCAAAATAATTTGCATCTCAACAGGAGCGCCTCATGTAGGCCTCCTTATTACCCTCACCCTAACCTCTCCCGGGGGTACCCCAAGAAAGGGGAGCAGCACTGATGCCCCAAACACGCTTTCGCTGCCTGGAAACACCGTAACCGCACCCGGGGGGAAGGGGTAGCAGAGAATCTGCAGGTGGGTCCCCAGCGAGTGTGGTCACCACCTGTATCCTTTAGAGGCTATATGGGGACGTAGCTCCCAACTGTCCCTATTTTGGAGGGACAATCCCTCTTTGGGAACCTAATCCCTCTGTCCTTTTCTTCCTTTATTGTCCCTCTTTCAAGACTAATGTATAGATCTGTGTAAATATATGTATTTTCTTACTGAAAAAAAATGTGTTTATTAGACTCGAACCCTTATTCTCATCCTTTAAATTGATATATTTCCTATTTTTAAATGTTAATATGAAGTAAAATGAACTGGATAGAAAGGACCAGTAAGGTTCGAATTATAAAACAACGTATTTCTCTTAGGAAATCTTTATGGTATGCACAATTAGGGGTGTGATGGGGGCGTGATCAGGGGTGTGGCAGCAGTGTGGGCTTAAGTGTACCTCTTTCTAATTTGAAAAAGTTGGGAGGTGTGTATGGGGACATTACATGACCAGAAAGAAAGAGGAGTATTATATTATTATTAAGCTGAAATTGCAGCTGCTCGGCTGGTAAGATGTCTAGCTAACCGTGGGAGAAGTAGTGGCGGGCATCCGTGACCACATAGGTTTGTACTACATTAATCAGAACAAATCTATCAAGTGTTGTCGGTTCAGCTGATTCTTGAAAAAATTCCTCTCATTGAAACTGAAAGCTGCAAGGTAATAGCTACTCCCTGATCCGTTTTCAATCAGAGATGTTATTGTTTGCTGGGACTGGTGCCTGTTGCATAGTGGTATGTGACCACATTTAGGGCTTGTTCACACTATGAACGATTTTTGTTTTTTTTTAAGCACTGGCATTTTTTAAAATCGCCATAAGGCCTTGTTCACATTATAAATTGCCAGAACAATTGCAAGCACTGAGCGCTTTTCCATGCGCTTTCAGAGCGATTTGAACTTTGTTATGTGCTTTTCAAATCGCTTTTGTCCGCCGACTTCAGTTTTTCTTCCTGAAGACAGATGGGGGTTATGATGCCTGCACTTGTTTTATTGAGGTAATGTTGGCTGCACTTATCATGGGGTAAATGTTGGTTTCAGTTTTATTGAGTTAAAGATGGCTAAATTTGTTTTATGAGGGCAACAGTGCGTACACTTTTTATGTGCCATTTATGATAGATGCAATATGACAGTACTGACTCCTGCAGTTGTTGTAAGGGGCAATTATTATTGGATCATTGTTTCTGCATGAGTTTAGATTTATTTGCAGGGTTTCCCGGAGAGGCAGACATTTTTGAGGTTTCTCCAGGGTAGACTAGTTGGAGAAGGCTTCACTAACAGATGTGGAGCTGTCAGGGCCAAGAACCATCATGCAGGAGATCACAAAGACCTCTGGAAAAAAACGTTAAAAATGCGTAAGAGATTCCTCTCAAAACTCTCTGCAGCAGAAAATCACCAGGACCTTTCAGGTACTGAAAATCAGTAAAAAGAAATAAAGAAAAAAAAAATGAAAATGTTTTCTGCAGAAAGGAGTAATAACTTCACTGCAGCAGAGTCTCCGAGCCAGCTATTGGGCCAGTACGTGACTACTGTCCCTCCACTCTCCTGCAGTGACGTACATTAAAAAAGGTAAAATTAGCGATATTCTACTACTGAATTCTGATACTCAAATACTGGTCATCTTTACCGGTACTTTACTATGACTAAACCTAAACCCATTCTCACACACAGAGCCCTCCCTCTACCGATGGCTAACCCTTCCCTTAAAGAGACACTGAAGCGAAAAAAAAATGATGAGATTATGATTTGTATGTGTAGTACAGCTAAGAAAAAAAACATTAAGATCAGATACATCAGTCTAATTGTTTCCAGTACAGGAAGAGTTGAGAAACTCCAGTTGTTATCTCTATGCAAAAAAGCTATTGAGCTCTCCGACTAACTTAGTCGTGGAGAGGGCGGTTATCTGACTTTTATTATCTCAACTGTAATTGAACTGTTTACTTTTCCTCTGCCAGAGGAGAGTTCATTACTTCACAGACTGCTCTGAAAGACTCATTTTGAATGCTGAGTGTTGTGTAATCTGCACATATTATAGAGTGATGCAATGTTAGAAAAAACACTATATACCTGAAAATAAAAATATGAGAATATTTTCCTTGCTGCTAATCTTCTAGTTATTATTCATAGTACACAATCAATTCATTATATCCTATATTTTTTTTCGCTTCAGTGTCTCTTTAACTCTCCCTGGTGTCGCCTAACCCTTAACCCCCCCCCCCCCCCCCCCCCATGGCATTTTTGCCTATCGGGCACTCCACTGTCATTAATGCAAATCTTAGCTTTTGATGCCTGACCCTTAATATTCCCCCCGCCCCCCCCCCCCCCCCGGTGGCACCTAAAGCTAGATCTGATTCCTAAACATCTCCTCCTGCTGCAGAGCCGGGAATTGCAGCAATAAGAGTACATTTGAGGGCAGGGTGGAGACCAATAAAATAGCGGCCTTCTTACTACGTAAACTACAGGCGCTGAGCGCCCAAATTTCCTCTTATTGCTGAAAATCGTAGCTTTTAGAATGGGAGACCTTTTTTCTGTTTTGCCTGCACTGACCCCATAGATGGGTTATATCCCTGTAAAATGCTTTGGTCAGTTAATGGGACAGTTTTAGGGAAAAGGATAATCAGTATTTTCTTACTCTCTAAAATACATAAGGAATTAAAAACAATATCGATATCTGTGTAATATTTTTACATTCCTATTATCAGATATTGTTTTTATCCCCCCACAGTGCAGCCTTTACTGAAAGGGTAAGCCTGGGTATCTACTTTCACCATAGTGCATTAGGCCCCAAGAAGGGAGGGATTATTTTACACTTATCAGCAAATCCTGTCTTTGTGGGAGATGCTGGATTTCTCCTCACTAACCTTGTGATGTGCTGCAAGCTTAACCTCTTGAGGACCGCAGTGCTAAACCCCCCTAGTGACCAGGCCATTTTTAGTGAAATAGGCCACTGCAGCTTTAAGGCCAAGCTGCAGGACCGCACAACACAGCACACAAGTGATTCCCCCTCCCCCCCCCCCCTTTTCTCCCCACCAACAGAGCTCTTTGTTGGTGGGGTCTGATCGCTCCCCCCATGTTTATTTTTGTTTACAAAAATATTTTTATTATTGTTTTTGTTAAAAAAAAATGCTGGTTCTTTAAATTCTTTCCCTCCCTCCCTCCTCACAGCCGGCCAATCATGGCGATCGGCTGTCATAGGCTTTTGCCTATGAGAGCCGATCGCTCTCCAGTGTCCCAGGGGCACAGCCGTGTCACACGGTTGTCCACAGTACAGCGCTGCTGCTGATCGCAGCGCTGTACAATGTATTTAGACGGCGATTCCACCGTCTAACAGTCTCCCGAGCGGCGGTTGCCGCTCGGAGACTGAAGGAGGGGCGGAGCTCCGCCCCCCCGAACAGGAGATGCGCGCGCACCCTGCGAGCCCCAAGGACTTTACGCCAATCGGCGTTAGGCGGTCCTTGGGCTGCCGCCGCGGCCACGCCCATCGGCGTGATGCGGTCGGCAAGCGGTTAAAGTGCACCTGTATTGAGAGAACCATAGATGCTATCGCTGACTTCACTATGCTGAAAACATACCAAACACTGTTTATGCTTGCTGTAGAGAGTATATAAAACTCAATTTTTAATAAAAATAAATAAAAAAAGAGGTACAATTGTGTACAAACATCCTGTTATGGTCAAAGTAACCTCAGTATTAGCAGGATGTCTATCCCTTCAAATCACAGAAAACAAATGCATATTCAAACACAACACCACCCTCCACCTAGCCCAATATGTTTCACCTCCATAACTTCTGGGGGCTTCATCAGGGGACAATCAAAGTGCAGTAATGCATAAGGCGCAAAACATCAAATTCAAATACATTCATATTATTAATGTAGCATAGCCTCAAAGCCATATATACAAGCTAATATACAGTATATACAAATATACTGGCTTGTATATATGGCCGTTAGGCTATGCTACATTAAAATGAACCTGAGACAATAGAATAAAACGTTTTATACATACCTGGGGCTTCCGCCAGCTCCCTTCGCGCTGATTAGTCCCTCGCCGTCCTCCTCCGCTGCCTGCAGCCTTCACAATCTGGCCCGTTAACTACGGGAGTCAGGGCTTTACTGCGCATGCGCAGCCCGGCCTTGCGTGCTCCCCTAGCCGGGAGAGTTCTGCTCCTGCGCAGTACTACTACGCAGGCGCAGAATGCTCCCAGCCACGGGAACGAGTTGGGCCCAACTTGCCGAATTACCAGGCTGAATTGCGGAGGCTGCAGGTGGCAGAGGAACGTGACAAGGCAGCGATTAGGCCGAAGGGGACGGGACGAAGCCCCAGGTACAGTATGTATAAAACTTTTTTTTCCCCTTAGTCTCAGGTTCACTTTAAGTGTGCTCTAAAGTTACGTATACACGCTGGAATGAACATGGCTGACGATAAAGACTTGGCCGAGAATCATGAGTTGTTCAAGTGTGACTCCAGCATGCGTCTGATGTCTGCTAAAGTTCAGGTTGCCAGATCTTTAGCAATCCCAATGCTCGAGCTTCACCTGATCGCATTGTTCTCCCTGCTACCCCGCCTCCGGGAATCTGCTCCATTGTGCGCTGCATGTTCTCCTCCACCCCCCTCCATAACAACAGACGTATTACTAGCCTGGAAGCTATTGACGCATCTGTAGAGCCTGTACTGATCCCTGCCAGGTGACAGAAATCCTAGAGTATGCATAGCCATTGTGGCTGCAGCTTTCAAGCGCTTTCAGTCCATTAGTAGAAAAGCACTACACAAGTGTTGACACCTCATTTTTAGCTTTTTAATAAAAAATAATAAATAAAATTTGGTGCCAGTTAAATGTAATAGTTTCACGTTTATTGTTTTCAAATAAAAATGTTAACATTTTATTTGTCAGATAAATATTACACCACCCAGAGGAAACACAGAGCATTTATCTTTCAATGCCAGGCTGCATCCTACGCTGGACTAAGTTCAAATTTAGCATCCACCCCAGGGATGTTTGGTGTACAGTTACACCTCCACCGTGAGGACATTTGTGGAGGTCATGTGATTACGTCTGGCGCTAAAGATAGTCCTGTAGATTCAAATCTAATTTTCTGTTTTCATCATGGTCGAAATGTCTGGAGACAAGCAGTGAAGACACAAAGCACCTTACAGCCACAAATGTTTTCCTAGTCCTTTGTAGGCCAAAGCAGAGAGCTTGCGTTGTCTGTTTATAAACTCCTAGTTTAGCCAAAGCCAGATAAATTACTTTTACCTGTTAGGAACACTTTTACCAGCCATTTTCAACTTTCAACACAGTCTTTGAGTCCTCCAGGCTCTGATCTTCTCATAAAGCCCTGTCAGTGCCTCATCCCTGCAGCCTGAATAGCATGATGATTTCGCTGGGATGTTTTAGCTTACTTTTAGATACCCTCAAATTTACACCTACATAATACTCCATTAAAAATTTTGCTTGACGTTCTACGCAAATGCCTTGTTTTGGGAGTGTGCACAATTAGATTAAGGAACCAATAGGACCTTTTATTTTAAGTAAAAGCCGGGGTCAACTTCTGGCTTCCTCTGTCCCAGGCTCCCAGGCAAAGCCTAACCCCCTGGCAGTCCAAGACACACCTTCTCCCATTAATTACTGAAATAGGTGTGTCAAAAAGAAGGAACATTGTGCTTATTGTGAATGAAAGAGACAAGCTGCAGTAACTATGGCTTTGTATTTTGTTTGTGAGTGTGTAAGTTTGTGTGTGTGTGTGTGTGTGTGGGGGGGGGGGGGGGGGTGGGGGGGGGGGGGGCGTTCCACCTTAAAGTAATACAGTGTGTTAGAGTAGACTCCATTGCCTCCATGAGAGATAAGCAGGGAGGCAGAGGAGGCGGTGTAACCAATCACCCTGGGAGTATCACAGAGTATCCAGCGTGCTAAGTGATTCTTCTCCTTCTCCTCTCGCTATTACACAGTAAGGACACCCATCATATTTATTGATCATGTGAGGCACGACAGGGAGGGGAGGCAAAAGAGCAGCTCTATATATGGAGCTGGAATCTAGATTTACAAAATGGACACAACACACTACCTCATTACGCTACTACAGGTGTATCTGGGGAATAGGAAATATACTTTTTACAAACATGTACAGTACATTGGATAAAATAATGCATGGACAGACAGTTATACAGAGAGAGCACATAGGTAGATAGATAGATAGATAGATAGATAGATAGATAGATAGATAGATAGATAGAATTGTATAAAGACCCCTTCATGTTCTGGTCTCAGGGGCTGCCAACTGTCAGCACATTTATAAACAGTTGGAATATGAGACAATACGCCTTGCCAGCATCCCTCTCTGGGGTTCCCTTACACTCAGCTGAGCAGAGGGAAGCGTCCAATCAGAAAGCAGCATGCACAACACCCACGGTAGTTCTTACATCTGTTCCCCTATTTCCCAGAAGTCCAGAGAGAAAATTGGGCTGCTGGCAGTCACAGTGAAGACAGCATCATATACGTGGTAAAGTTTACATGAACATGGTTTCTACAGCCCTCTAACTGCCACACCCTGTATTTTCTGTCTTCTTCAGTGATGATCTATAGCCCATCCATACCCTCCCAGGGCGGGTTCCTATACAGATCTGTACATCTCATTCTTTCCATTGTGTGTGTTGTCTTTAGATGTTTGTGTAGAAGAGAACAGAGGACTATGGATAGCCATCAGAGACTTTCATCTTAGCTCAGCTCAGGAACACTGATTACAGCGGATCTACAGATGTGTCTGCCACGCTCCCCAGTGGCTACAATGGCTCAACAATGGGATTTCGCATAAGAGGCTAAATCAATCCCAGCTCTTTTCAGGATTTTCTTAACATTGCCAGTTAACAGTCTCTGTTCCAGAGGAAGCCGCTCACATTGCATAAAGCTAATGGTGGCATTTCACAGAAATAATGATTTTTTCACAGCTGACCTCCAGGAAGCAATCCAAGCCCCATAGAAAGAATATATAATATTTCCCCTACATCAGTAGTTTCAAGCTTCAAAACAAACAGTAGTGAGAGAGATATGGAGTCTGCCATCTTTATAGCCTTTAAAAAAACAAAAACAAATAACAATCGCCTGTCAGTCCCGCTGATCTGTAGGTTTAAGTATTAGACCTGCAGCCAGACTGAGAGCAACTAATTGGAATGTTCTGTTTTGGTCACTAAAAGCAGTGAAGTGACCTTCCACCTTTGCAGAAAATTAAGTAGGCCTTTCTAAATATATGATCTGTCAAAAAGGAGACTTTAAAATGAAATGTCATTTCAACTTAAAGGACAACCATAACGAGAGGGATATGGAGGCTGCCATATCTATTTCCTTTTACGCAATGCCAGTTGCCTGGCTATCCTGCTGATCCTCTGCCTCTAATACTTTTAGCCATAGACCCTGAACAAGCATGCAGCAAATCAGGTGTTTCTGACATTATTGTCAGATCTGACAAAATAAGCTGCATTTTTCTTTCTGGTGTGATTCAAACACTACTGCAGCCAAATAGATCAGCAGGACTGCCAGGAACTGGTATTGTTTAAAAGGAAATAAATATGGCAGCCTCCATGTTCTTCTTATTTCAGTGATCTCTTACTGCGTTTCCACTCCCTGAAGTGATGCATTATGGGAAACACTTTATTTTTGTGAAGCACTGGCATTTGCATAACTGTACCCATGTGCACAACACATTGGTTTATGCCCGTGGTTAGGGGCATGTGCGACATGGTGACAAGCTCTTCCACTATGCTCAGTGCAGATACCTCTGTTATCTTTGGTGGTTATACTTGACCCTACATTCTATGTTACCAGCCCTACTCCTGATTGATTCTTTGCTTTTGATCCAGCTTGCCTGACTACTTTGGGTCTGAACCCCTGATCTGACCTTTGCCTATTTATCATTATCCTTGCCTACCTCGATTCATCTCTCGTTAGTGATTATTTGCTGCCTGCACCGACTTCAGCTTGTGACCTCATCATTAAACTTTCACTAGTTAGCTCGCCACTGAACCTTGTCCACACAACTCTCACACCACATGACATGACCTCTTGATGGACATGATACAGGTATGTATACACTATAGAATTATACTTACCTCCACCCCAACCAGCAGGAAATGCTTTCCGCAGTTCCCACTTAAAGTGGATCCGAGGTGAACTTTTACACATTGCATAATTGTGTTCCTTTCCTATTGTTTATAGGGCATTCCTCAAGCCAAATACTTTTTTGTTTTTGTTTTAATGCTCTAATTCCCTATAAACTAAAAAAGCCACGCCCACAGGTTATCAGAGAGCCTTGGCAGTAGCAAGGGCTCATGGGATCTCAGTCTGGGCAGGAGGAGGGGGAGGTGTTACTAGCCATTGATTTCAGAGGCACAGGGGAGGAGGGAGGAGGAGAGGATATTAGGCTGATGGCTCAAGATACAGATAAGCCTGCCTCTGTGTAATGTTTACAAACAACATGGCTGCTGTCATTGTATCACAGGAAGAAATAATCATATTCTATTGAAGCTGTTTGCAGCTAGATTTGCTGTGTAAACTATCTAAACTTTCGATAAGATATATAGACAAGTTACTTGTTATATTATGTTGATTGTATCCAACACGCGCTGTCTAGAATTGCTGATAATTTATTCAAAATACATATACATATACTTATACAAAACACATTTGCAGAGTCGCATCCAAACCACAGTTGATTGATTGGTCAATTCCACCCACATTCATACCACATCCAAACACACACCTTAGAAGGGCCCTTCTAAAATTAAAAATAGGTATAAAATATAAGTAAAAATAAAATGAGAACCAAGGTGATCCAATTAGATTGGGTTAAAAGTGGTTGCGGATATAGGGATCCTGTTACAACATCCCATCACAATAGTCCTATGTAAAAAGCCTCATATGAGGCGGATTCTGCCCTATTGGACCTCTTAGAGCAGCGTTCCGTAATTTGGGAGTTCAAGTATAGAGCCAAGTATATGCCAAGGGATGAGTCTTATTCACGGTTCACCACACCTATCTCTGTGCAGTCCTTTTAGATCCTATCGGCAGTCCTAGCCTCCACCACGATAGCGGGACCTTACGCTGTCAGCCGCTCACTTGATCAATTCACGCTGGCTTCCCAGTGCGGTGCACGTCACTTCCGTGTACAAGTTACGGTGACTTACTAGCCGCACTTCCGCTCAGCTTGTTCTGTTCCGTATTGGTTGATGTGGGTGACGTCACCACTTCAAAGGACCTCTGGATCTTTGTTTACAGGTGTCCGCTATGCGCCTTCACGGTACACCCTTCGTCCACGGCCCCCACCATATACCAATGTTCAGATAAAGAAGAGAAACCTCTACGCGTTTCTGCCATTAAACGATGGCCTTCTTCAGGAGGAGTTTTTTGCTGATCAGCAAAAAACTCCTCCTGAAGAAGGTCATCGTTTAATGGCAGAAACGCGTAGAGGTTTCTCTTCTTTATCTGAACATTGGTATATGGTGGGGGCCGTGGACGAAGGGTGTACCGTGAAGGCGCATAGCGGACACCTGTAAACAAAGATCCAGAGGTCCTTTGAAGTGGTGACGTCACCCACATCAACCAATACGGAACAGAACAAGCTGAGCGGAAGTGCGGCTAGTAAGTCACCGTAACTTGTACACGGAAGTGACGTGCACCGCACTGGGAAGCCAGCGTGAATTGATCAAGTGAGCGGCTGACAGCGTAAGGTCCCGCTATCGTGGTGGAGGCTAGGACTGCCGATAGGATCTAAAAGGACTGCACAGAGATAGGTGTGGTGAACCGTGAATAAGACTCATCCCTTGGCATATACTTGGCTCTATACTTGAACTCCCAAATTACGGAACGCTGCTCTAAGAGGTCCAATAGGGCGGAATCCGCCTCATATGAGGCTTTTTACATGGGACTATTGTGATGGGATGTTGTAACAGGATCCCTATATCCGCAACCACTTTTAACCCAATCTAATTGGATCACCTTGGTTCTCATTTTATTTTTACTTATATTTTATACCTATTTTTAATTTTAGAAGGGCCCTTCTAAGGTGTGTGTTTGGATGTGGTATGAATGTGGGTGGAATTGACCAATCAATCAACTGTGGTTTGGATGCGACTCTGCAAATGTGTTTTGTATATGTATATGTATTTTGAATAAATTATCAGCAATTCTAGACAGCGCGTGTTGGATACAATCAACATAATTTTGCAATTTTTACTGAGTGTTTAAGGGACACCTCATTCCCACACGCTGCTTGATAGGCAGGGAAGTACTCTTAGCGCCTGGTGACAGAAATATATTAAGTTACTTGTTATAGTTAGTTTTTCATCTCGGATCCGCTTTAAGAAGTTACAGAAGCAGCTTACATTAGATAAAATAGATAAAAAGCATTACATAATACCTTTCAAACTGAGAATGACTCATATTTTCCTTTCTCGTTATATAACACGTGAAGACCAGCTCCACTTCTGTTACTGTGCACATGCTGCACTGTATATACATTGTGTGCACTATCTATGGTATATCATATGTGATTGTTACCCTGCTCATTGTCTGTCACTCACACCACACTGTAGACTCTTTGCAGAAATTGGCAGCAGTAGCTATGAAAGATGTCACCATTAGCCTTCAGCTGTTATACAAGTAATGAGCGGTAATCTGGCTCCTTCCGTGCCATCCAGAGATGCTGCTGGTTAAATAATGAAACCAGCTTTGGGGATAATTGTGACACTTTCTGTTGTAAATGAGAAGTACATGTTGCTGTATAAGGGCGCTCGTTAATGCAAAATCGATCGCCAACTGGTAATATGGAGGAGACCCATGTATAATAATAATGCAAGATATATAGTATATATATGAACACCTGCAGCTGACACTCACAAAAACCAGGCAACTAGTTTAACTTTAATCTCTTCCAGAAAGCTATAGACAGCAAGTGGATGTTAGTGCTCAAACCTGGGGCTAGTGATATGTGCTTAAAGCACACCTGAACTAAGAGACACATGGAGGCTGCCATATTTAATTCCTTTTAAACAATACAAATTTCCCGGCTGTCCTGCTGATCCACTGCTGCTAATACTTTTAGCCATAGACCCTGACCAAGCAGATGTTTCTGACGGAAGTCTGATTAGCCACATACTTGTTTCAGGTGCGTTACTCAGTCACTACTACAGCCAAAGAGATGAGTAGGACCGCCAGGCAACTGGTATCGATAAAAGCATACATGAGACGGTACACTGTGCCTGATGTATAATTACCTGGGGCTTTGTCCAATCCATGTGGACCGTGGGCACCCTCGCTGTCCTCCCCAGCTGCTCCATTGTCCCGTAGAAAGCCCCAATAGTTTGGCCAGTTGGGGCTCTCCTGTGCGTGCGTAGGCCAGCCATGCACATCCCCATGGCCAGATGTAATCTACGCCTGCGTATGCGTGCAGGACGCTTCCGGCTATAGGAGTACGCCATGGCCAGCCCACACATGTGAAGAAAAGCCCCAGCTGGCTAAAATATTGGGACTTTCTTTGGGACAACGGAGCGGCCACGGCGGACGACGAGGGAGGCCACAGTCCATGTGGGGTTGGAGGAAGACCCAAGTAAGTGTAAAACAGTGGATCATCTCAGGTTTCCTTTATAAGGAAAAAACTCGTCAACATCCATGTTCCTCTCACTTCAGTAGGCCTTTATATTATAGTCTATATGATAGATGAACTGGTAACGTATTAAATCCTTTGTGATGCATTTTGTTGACAGAAATTGTTCTAAATTGCTTTGTAATGAGATACTAATCAATGGACAATGCACTGGAAAGTCTCTACAACCAATTGTCATGCTCTAATACAGCCCCAAAACAGCCTGTAAGGAGGCTTGACGTAAGGAAGCAGAGGGCGTGCTACAGTCCTGGGGACAAACCACTGATGGGGGTAGGTGGTGCTCTGAGATGGCTCTCCCCCTTTAACAGTGTGAACCAGCATAGTACCATTTTCCTGGTATCAGTATCAGCTCTGGTATAGATACATAAGCACAGGCCTACTGTGCCCGTTGGTAAATCCAGCTTTGATAACAAATGTCTGTGTTACTGTGGATTGCCTGGTTTTGGAATAAACTGCAGATTTTTTACATATGGCTGGCTATTTTTCTCTTCTGTTTGAGCCACTGAGATAGATTCCATATCTTATATCAAAGCACTCATTTCTCTTTAGAAGAGCAGCCAGGGCCAGATTTCTCGACAGATCAAAGGCCTAGGTCAGGAGTGTCAAACTCAAATACAAAGTGAGCTGGAATTGAACACTGAAACCTAGTCCTGGGCCTACCTCAATGTCTACTGGCCACCATCCTCCATTATAAAGTTCCTTGGTGTCTGATAGCTCCCCTGCAACCCTCTATACAGTTCCATGGCGTCTAGTGGCCCCACCCTCCCCTATACAGTTCCCTGGTGTCTAGAACTTCCCCCCTACCTCCCCCATACGGCTTTCCTGATGATCTAGGGTTCAGCTCCAATATAGTTTCCCTGGCGGTCTAGAGTGGGCCAAGCATAATACCAAGTGGGGAAACCACTTGGGGGCCAAATTAAATGGCTCTGAGGGCCATATTTGGCCCAGGGGCCAGAGTTTGACATGTACGACCTAGGGCAACTGGACATGGAATAGGGGTTGCTGCATATGGAAGAAGAGGCTGCAAATGGGGAGCAATACCGGAAGAGGGAGCTGCTGTGCAATTGATCTCACCAATGAGGGGGGCTTCTGCACAAGAGAGGTGTACATGGGTCTTACCAATGGAAGAGGGAGCTGTTGCACAAGGGAGTGGTGCACAGATCTGACCCCCGGAAAAGAGAGGGGGCTGCACATGGAAGGGGAACCACAAGGAAGTTGACCTAAAGCAGAAAAAGTCTGGCCTCCATAACACCTGAGCAGTGCCACAGGCTGATTGCCTCCATGCCACGCCGCACTGAAGCAGTCATTTCTGCAAAAGAATTCCCGACCAAGTATTGAGTGCATAACTGAACATAATTATTTGAAGGTTGACTTTTTTTGTTTTACAAACACTTTTCTTTTATTGGTCGGATGAAATATGCTAATTTTTTGAGATAGGAAATTTGGGTTTTCATGAGCTGTATGCCAAAATCATCAATAAGAAAAACAATAAAAGGCTTGAACTACTTCAGTTGTGTGTAATGAATCTAAAATATATGAAAGTCTAATGTTTATCAGTACATTACAGAAAATAATGAACTTTATCACAATATGCTAATTTTTTGAGAAGATCCTGTATATCTGTTCGTGACTGATCTGTGTTTCTTTTTTTGAGTGTGTGTGCTTTGTCTCTCTCTCTCTCTCTCTCTCTCTGTGACAGCTTATGTTTTCTTTGTGTTCACTTATTTTCTTTTTGGAATGTCTCTGTGCCTGTTCAGAGTCTTTCTATGTGGCTTCTATGGCACTCTTCTGCCAGTGGTATACATACTTTTGTGAATGATTGTAACAATTCCTGTTAAGTTTGTCTGCTGTATGTTGACGTAACTTCCGATCGAATAAACCATTGGATCGAATACTTTATTTTTTCTCTCCATTTTTTATTTTTTCAATTTGAATTTTCGGCATATTCCATCATTTTCCCCGGATTTTCAGCCTAACTGAACATTCGTGTGTGGTACCTCGAAAACAACTATGCGATTTTTTTCGATCTAACGGGATAATCAAACGAATTTATCTAATTGAAAAAAAAAATGAAAAAAATTGTACCATGTATGGGCACCATACGATGGACCTGATGAAAAAATTACATCAGTTTTGTGGATAGGACATCTATAAGAAAACTAGGACAGTCTGGTCAGAAAAATGCCAAGATTTTGTGATGTCTAAAATTTGACAAATAACTTCAGATCACTTTTCAGGTGAATTGTACAGGTTATGGGCCACCTTAAAGAGAACCCGAGGTGGGCTTGTAAAATCCTATTAGGACACCGTCCTCTCTCCCTGGGCTCTGCTGTCCCCCATTAAAAAAAGCTCCAGGCTAGCGACACGCAGATTGTCGCTAGCCTGTTATTTACCTCTGTCATTCACCCGCTGCTCCCCCGCCTCCTGTATAGTGTGGCTTCCTGCCTGTGCCCCTTCCTTCCCTGCCTCTGTAAGCTTCCTCCAATCGGCTTACGGAGACAGGGAGAGAAGGGACACGCGCGGGTAGCAGTGCTATACAGGATGCGGGGGAGCAGCGGGTGAATGACAGGCAGAGGTAAATAACAGGCTAGCGACAACCTGCGTGAACAGATCCGGATTCTCTTAAAATGTGGAAAAAGATGTGAACTGATATACTGTAAAACCGAGCTCACTGCTATAATACAGATGCTGTGACTCCTACTGTATTTTGCCTGAGGAAGTGGGATGTATGGCCCGTGAAACGCGTTGCATTGTTTTTTGGAGTTCCGAATAAATTGTTAACTGTCTGAATCGCAGTCCTTGCCTGTGTCTGTTTGGAGGGGGTAAGACCACCGCTGCCTCCTCTGTTTAACCAGTTGGTTTTTTAAGTTCATTTAATTACCTTTTATTCTTCTGGCGCCTCTGTATCTTGTACACTACATTGAGTCCACCCTGGGTGGAGGGTTGTTACCCTATTTTCCTGTCTACAGAGAGCGACTTTTTATTCCTGAGTGGGGTCAGGATTGTTCTCCCCACCTGCCTATACAGTGGTTGCCTATTGGTAACCATGGTTTGTAAGTATAATTTTAACTTCTCATTTATTTTGTTGTCCCCAAGACGAATTACACTATTGGGGCTCTTGGTGTCACTCTGCTTTATACTGTAAAACCTAGCATTTTAAAAACTGGGGTGCATTTTTTTTTTGTCCACTGTAAATCCAACCATGACTAGCATCCTATTTGTTTACCTTGATAAAGGGGACCCTGCAACTGCTGGTGCTACCCTGCAGGACTTTGGAATAAGCCATGGATCATGTAGCTTTAAAAGGACAACTGTAGTGAAAGGGATACAGAGGCTGACATATTTATTTCCTTTTAAGCAATACCAGTTGCTTGGCTGTCTTGCTGATCCTCTGCCTCTAATACTTTCAGCTATAGACCCTGAACAAGCATGCAGCAGATCAGACATTTCTGACATTATTGTCAGATCTGACTGGATTAGCTGTATGCTTGTTTCTGGTGTTATTCAGACACTACTGCAGCAAAATAGACCAGCAGTGCTGCCAGGTAACTGGTATTGTTTAATAGGAAACCAATATGGCAGGCTCCATTTACCTTACTACAGTTGCCCTTTAAGGCTAGCTTGCTATCTATTCTTATGCAACTTACAGCCTCCATAAAGTCCATGGCCATTTTACAGAGGAGTTTCACAGCTTGTTCACACCGAGTAGCTGGTGTGCAGTATATTCCACCGCACAGTATTATATGAAAGCAACATTTGACATTTCCACTAGGATGTGGTTTTGTAGTACATCATTATGTCACATGACTGCATTGCATTTTGATGCGACCTTCTACTTCAGAGTGATGAATGGGGTGAGGATTACAGCACACAGCACCGTGGATGGATGCTCACTGATAAAATGCACGGCTGCTTTAAATCATGTGAATAAATCATGTGTATTTGTCTTGTTGAATTTTTCTTGCATTTTTACAATCCAGTCAGAGGCTCAACTTCAGCAACTCCATTTCAAGCTATAGGCAATCCTGGTTCTTAAACGGAATCAGAAGTGAAAATAAACTTATGATACAATGAATTGTATGTGTAGTATAGCTAAGAAATAGAACATTAGTAGCAAAGAAAAGAGTCTCATATTGTTTCCAGTACAGGAAGAGTTAAGAAACTTCAGTTGTTTTCTATGCAAAAGAGCTTCTCTGAGCTCAAAACTTGGGCAGGCTACAGTGCTGTTTTCTGAAGCACTTATACATCAAAGAAACAGTGAAAGATAACTTCAGATAAGATTTTACTGCAGGGAAATGGGCATTAGCTCAGCTCTGTTTCATTGTTTAAAATGCAGAGTGTGGTTTGTAAACTACAAATATGAGAGAATGATGCAATGTTATGAAAAAAAGCTATATAACTGAAAATAAAAAATGATACTCTTTTATTTGCTGCTAATGACCTATTAATTATCCGTACTACACATACAATTCATTATATCATAAGTTTATTTCACTTCAGTGTCTCTTTAACCTTTAAATAAAGGGAATGCAATTGTGTAAAAATATGCTTTATAGTCTCATAAGAAGAAATAATTTTACTATTAATAATTAGAGGTTTCTTGAGGCGATGAAAAATGGGTATACTGGTATACAGCAGGTCTGCCTTAAAAGTGTCACTGTAAAGGTAACGTTCTCTCTATAACATCCTTGCTATAGACTGGGCTGCATTATTTGGCTTCCGTTCTGCTTCAGGACGGCTCCATCCTCAGAGTCCATTATGCCACAGAACATGCAGGTCCTCTATGCAGAGACGTGATCCACAGTCTGGCAAGTCTGAATGTGTATAGATACTTGCAGATATGAAACGCAGAGCTTCCGGTTATGCTGGCTGGACGGGCATCGTGATGGTCAGTACCTGAAACAGCAACAAACTATTTCAATGGATGTTTGACAAAAAAATAAAAATACTGTTACTAAATTTCACTAGAAACAGAAGGCTTTAGACCTCTTTCACAGTGCGACGTTGAAGTAGCACGTTAAAACAACATTTAACGCAGAATAACTCACTGCAATGAAAAATCAATGCCCCATTCACAGTGCACACGTTGCGTTGGTGTCTAATGCTGCACGTTAAAGTGAACCTCCGGACTAAAAATCTACTCAGCAGAACTGAAAAGGCTTGGTGTTTCTTTAACAGTTTCACAGCATCAGAACTTTGTTTTTCTTACCAAAGCATCATTTTTAGCTGCATTTTTAGCTAAGCCCCACCCTTCAAAGAAAAAAAAAGCCTGGGCTTTTTTCCCCTGAGTCTGTGCAGAGCATGATGGGATTTCCTATGTTGTTATTCACGTTGCCTAGCAACTGGGAGAGGTGCTCAGGACACAGGACAGTTGGAACTGTGTCTCATGCTCCCTGTCACCTCCTTTCAACCAAAAAGATGGCTGCCATCATGAAATCAAACATTTGCCTGTTCTTTTAAAACAGTGTGGGTAAGAGATTATATTACCTATTTTAATTAACATAACTAATGTAACTTAATGACAGTATGTTTGTTTAGGCTGGAGTTCCTCTTTCAGTGAAAGTGCTGCATGCTGTGCGTTATACACGTTATTAGCTGCTTTGGACTGTTTGCACATCCTCAGTAATGACTTGGAAGCATACTTTTCATTGCCTGTATGCTCTACTGTATGCAACCTTAACGGGGCATTAAGTTGCGTTGCAACTTTTTTGAGGCATTACATTGTAATTTGCGTTGCGACTTTAACGTCGCATCAAACCGCAACGTCCTACTGTGAAAGAGGCCTTAAGACCTAGTTCACAATATAAAATGCAAATAAGCGTTTAACGATTGCGATTTTCAGAGTGATTTTTAAAGGAATGTGCTCTAAAAATGGTACAGGCAGCATGTTTTCCATTTTCTAAAATTGAAACGCTACAGTGAGAACACCCTTATAGGGCGACACTGTTGTAGCGCTTTGCCAATCAGCAAACTGAGCGCAATCGCTCACAGTGTGAACCAGCCCTAAAGTGAGCAACTGTGGGTTCCTATGCTGCATCACGCCTGAATATGCAAATCATCTTTACACGCCCCTGAAGCCAGGCACACATCCAGAACTGCTGGTGCATAGCAAGCTTATAGCTTATACATTTTACAGAGCCACGCCTTTCCAATATGCAGACAGCCTGTTTTGACCAACGGCTCTGGATGTGCGCCTGACTTCAGGGGCATAAAGAACATTTGCATATTTAGGAGTGAAGCATCATGGGAAACCACAGTTGTTCACTTAAAGCTGAATTATCACAAATGTATTTTGTTTTAAGAAGGCAAACTACGCTGAGCATAGCTTTTTTTAGTAGGAGAGCTATTCAAACTCTTTTAGTCCCTTAGACTTTCCTAGTGGTTCTGAGTCACCCAGAGCTGCTAGGGTACTCTGTTACTTTTCACTAGTGAACCCAAATCTGAATGGAACAGTAAAAAGGAAGAGTGGAGGAGTTAGAGAATAATCTTGTTTTGCAAGGATGTCAGCCTAATGTTGAGAGATCCATCTGTATGCTTGAGACAGCCTGGATCATCTAGTACAGTGATGGCTAACCTTGGCACTACAGCTGTGACAATACTACAAATCCCATCATGCCTCTGCGAGTTGTGCTTAGAGCTGTCAGAGTATTGCAATGCCTCATGGGACTTGTAGTTCCACCACAGCTGGAGAGCCAAGGTTAGCCATCACTGATCTAGTACAATTTAACAGCTGTGTGACTGCAGTCTCATCATCTATGCACAGACACAAAAGGGGACACCTAGAGCCCAATATAGTGCACTGGTAAATGAAGGTGTTTGGAAAGAGTATGTGCAGTATACTCACAAGTCAGGGTTCCTGCATAGGCAACCACTGTAAAAGCAGGTGTGGAGATTAGACCTGTCCCCACTCAGGATTAAGAAGTTGCTCTCTGTAGATCAAGGAAAAAAGGGGGCAACTCCCCTCCACCAAGGGTGGATATGTATGACGAAGTATGGATACAGAGGCGCCAGAAGGATAAAAAGATCAAAAACGTTTAAAATGAGGAGGTAGTGGTGGACTTACCTCCTCCAGGCAGACACAAGAAAATGCAGATCAATTTTCAGCAAAACAATTTATTTAATAATATGTCGCTTGGCATAGTACCAGACCTGTTTTTGTATATGCCCCATTTTATTGCCTGAGGAAGTGGGTCACTCCCGCAAAACGCGTTGTATTTTATTGGCATTTTCTTGTGTCTGCCCAGAGGAGGTAAGTCCACCACTATCTCCTTATTTTAAATGTTTTAGATCTTTTTATCCTTCTGGCGCCTCTGTATCCATACTAAGTTATCTATGCACAGACAGCTTTTACTAAACTTTTTCAACCACTTCCTGGTTTTAGTACAGGATATCTACCCCACTTGATACTTTATCTTGGCCTCAGGGGCATAGATATACGTACTCCACAGCGTGCATGTGTGCTGCAAGCAGTATTTTGTTGTACTGTCCTGCCTCTACTAAGCGTATCACATCAAATATAATAAATAAAAGCAAAACAGGGAGTTTTCCCAATATGTCCACCACTCCACAGATCCAGATATAAGAAATACAGTGCAAAAGGTAGTTTATGGTGTAAACTCAGAGGTTAGTGTAAAGCTAGCTCACCTTTGTGTCTTTATTAAACTGAGCGCCACTTTCTTCCTGAACAATGTTATAAGGAATGAAGATGTCCATATGATACAGATCAGGGCGTCCCAATAATACAATCCGGTCTTCTCCTAGGTCCAGTACAAGAGATCTGACAGACAACTGCAAAGAGACTCAGATAATCAAGATTGTTTGCTAAAACTAAATACACACCAATATAATACACAGTCTGCACTGGTGCCATGTGGTGGTGCAGAAGTTTCCATGGACTCACCACTTTGGGCAAGGAGATTTCAGCCACAAGGAAGGCAGGGTGCCCTTCAGGAGGTTCTGCAACAATTGTGAATTCTGGGACTTCTGGCGAGCTGAGAATATCAGGAAAATGAATACACAAGTAATTCCAGAAAAATGTACACAGGGTTAAAATGTGTGCACCTAAAGGGAAGAAAAGGGTACAATCAAAGTAGTAACTACCGGAGGCGCAGTACCCCCCCCCCCTTTACTTTAGCAGGACCCTCCACAATAGGTGTTATGTCCACACTGGTTGTGGGTGAAGAAAGTCATGGTGGCCACAACTGTTACAGGGCCCTGGGGGGGAGGGGGGGGGGGTGTGGACATGGGGAAACGTCCAACAAAGTTTTGCTTTAAGGGCCTCATCATTTGTAGTTACGTTCCTGTGTATGAAGTTTCCAAGCAGCAAAACCCACTAGATGCACAAAAGCACCTATAGTTTGTCTGTGCCCTGGAAATCCCACAAATCCAAGTGCACATCTCTGGGTGCTCCCATTTTTTAGCTACTCAGTAATAACCAACTGGAATCATGGCTGCTAGAAAGCACCTCATCACAGCAAGCGAATAAGTACTCTTTCCTATGCATGTATGTACACATTGCCACCACCACCGGAAGTAGGAAAATTTGGGTGCCTGCAGCTAATGGTCTATTTGGGCACCCCGATGGGCACGAATGCAAAATATCGGGTATTGGGAGCCAAAAGCAGAAATTTGGGCGCCCGATAAATAACAGGTGCCAGGCCTATCCAACTGAAATTTTTCACTTTGAAAATGATCATGTTTACATTTGTTATGAGAAAGATTATTTTGTAAATTATTGTTTCGAATTTTTTTTTTTAGAAAAAACGATTTTGTGGCAGAGGAAGGGGGTTTTAACATTAGGCGTCAGAAAGAGGGGTTTTATAGTTAGGCTTCAGGAAGAGGGGTCCTAGGGTTAGGCGCCAGGAAGGGGGGTTTTGTGGTTAGGCTTCAGGAACGGGGTCTTAGGGTTAGGTGCCAGGAAGTTGGGTCTTATAGTTAGGCCTTAGGAAGAGGGGTCTTAGGGTTAGGCGCCAGGAAGTGGAGTCTTATGGTTAGGCTTAAAGAACGGGGGTCTTAGGGTTAGGCGCCAGGAAGGGGGGGTCTTAGAGTTAGGCTTTGGAGGGGGGAGGGTTCTGTGGGAGAGTAGGGTTAGGTTTAGTTGTAGTAAAATATTGGTTTTACCAATGTTTTACTATAGTCATTACCACTGCAAATATTTTTTCTTTTTCGTTGTTATAACCCTGTCGTTTTCCTACCAATGGTAATGGCAGGGAAATGGCAGCATTTAGCGCTAGTGTGACCTAGCATTAAAGTGGATCTGAAATGAACTTTTACTCATTGCATAATTGTGTTCCTTTCCTATTGTTTATAGGGCAGTCCTCAAGCCAAATACTTTTTTGTTTTAATACTCTAATTCCCTATAAACTAAACAAGCCACGTCCACAGGTTTTCAGAGAGCCAAGGCACTTTCAGACAGTAGCAAGGGCTCATGGGAGCTCAGTCTGGGCAGGAGGAGGGGGAGGTATTACTAGCCAGAGATTTCAGAGGCAGAGGGGAGGAGGGAGGAGGAGGGGGGGGGGGATTAGGTTTTTTTTGCTCAAGGTGCAGATAAGCCTGCCTCTGTGTAATGTTTACAAACAACATGGCTGCTGTCATTGTATCACAAGAAGAAATAATCATATTCTATTAAAGCTGTAAACTATCTAAACTTTAGAAAAGATATATAGACAAGTTACTTGTTATAGTTAGTTTTTCATCTCGGATCCGCTTTAAGTTGTAAAGGCATAGAGAACAGGAGACACAAACCTTGTGATTTCCGAAATAAGAGTTTTCTTTGGAGCTGGCTGGGATGCTCTAGATGGAAGAAAAGTATTTAAGTTTTTGCTCAAAAACTGATATTAATAAAAAAAAATAGCATACATTGGCACTTATACAATTCACTTTTTCTCTTCTGTTTTCTCCTGGGAGTTAATTTTTCATCTTTTTTCAGCACTCTGCAGTTGAAAAAGTACCAAAAAGTAGGTGAAAAAGTACTATCAAAATAATTCTGAGCATTTTCTTGATTGCTGGTGGCTTAAAAGGCATTTTTGTTATTAAGGGTTGAAAATACCACCTAGGAGAAAAAGTGAATTGAATAAGGGCCACTGTTCTCACGTTAATAAATGGAATAACCATTGAACAATTACTCTGAACAGATATATGAGAAAGATGAAAAATGTATGTACCTATCGTTGCTCCACCTCTGAAAATGATATCATAAAGATAAGAACTCACATGTAGATCATGACTGTACCTTTAGGGGAGTTTTAACTGCTGCAATATTATAATCAAGTAATAATACAGTTATCCTAAAATTCTGCTAAAAAGGACAATGAATGAACCCATCATTATGGTGCCATAAAACTAACTAATACAGGTGGCAGTTGTTCTACAGTGAAGGAGTATACACAAGCAGCTCGGGGTGACCCAGAACCAATAGGAAAGTATAGGGAACTAAAAGAGACTGAAAAGCAATGTGTGATTCGCCTTTATAAACAGAAGTTATTTGTGATAATTCAGCTTTAAAGTGTACCAGAACTGGATTAAACAAAACGTTTTATACATACCTGGGGCTTCCTCCAGCCCCATAAGCGTGGATCGCTCCCATGCCACCATCCTCAGTCTTCACACAGCTCCAATACCGGGTCCCCGCAATTCTGTCAGTCTGAGCCAGCCTGATGTAAGTGAAGTGCGCTGTTTGCAGCTGCTGGAGAGATACGTAGAGGGCGCACTTCTCCGGTGTAGACTGGTTCCGACTGGCAGAAGTGCGGGGACCCGGTATCGGAGCTGCAGGAAGACTGCAATCCGTGCGTATGGGGCTGGAGGAAGCCCCAGGTACGTATAAAACGTTTTGTTTAATCCAGCGCTGAGTCCCTTTAAGTGATCAAATGCGGCTTCCCACAATGCATCACTACTGAATATGTAAATTATCGCTTTATGAAGACGTTTAGAGTTCATAGTAATCTTTGACCTGGGTACAGAGGCCACATTACACTCCTTCAGTTACTGGCCAGTTTTGTCTATCACGGTATAAGTCTGGGAACTTTAGTAAGGTGATTACATAACCCATACAGTCCCTAGATCATGGCACAGCCATGATATAGGGACATCTACGCAGGTATTTAATTTTTATGATTTCATTTTCACAGATGGAGCTACAATACAGAGTTTATGTTTATTCTGCCTTATACAAAGTAAAATCCCCTTATACTAAATGTCATGGGACCTGGCCAAGTAGCTTACTATGTCAGAATTGGTTATACATTGTATAGTCATACAGGCACATGCAGTGGTGTAACTCAGGAGCTTGGGGCCCTGGTGCGAGTTTTACATGGGGACGCAAGCACTGTCTTGATATAGTGCCCCGGAACCAAGGACATCTGAAGTGTCTGAGAGGAGTATTTAGAGTAAGGAAAATTTGTTAAAGAGGATCTGTAATGATAAAAAATGCCCCTGGGGGTACTCACCTCGGGAGGGGGAAGCCTCTGGATCCTGACGAGATTTCGCCAGTCCTCCTCCGTCCCACGGCGGCAGTGATAGAGCTCCCCAAATAGCAAGGATGTAAATATTTACCTTCCCGGCTCCAGTGCAGGAGCAGTAGCAGCATTCGGCTTGGAAATAGCCGATCCCAGTCGGGTCCGCTCTACTGCGCAGGCGCAAGTTTCCTGCACAGTAGAGCGGACCCGACTGAGATTGGCAATTTCCACTTATTACCGATCAGAGAGCCGCAACAGCGCCCCCGCTGGAACAGGGTTAGGTAAATATTGCACAGCCTGACAAATTGTCGGCTTTGCATTCCGTGGGCTGCAGCGAGATCACCGTGGGATGGAGGAGGATGGGGAGCCTCGATAGGATCCAGAGGCTTCCCTCTCCCGAGGGGAGTACCCCCCAGGGGCATTTTGTTTTATAAATACAGAGTCTCATTAATGCTTACCAGTATGTAATGCACATATAGAGGTGTTCGTTACCTGCATAGCACCAATAAAAAGCTAATAAGATTGATGAAGGGGGGCCCCTAGTGGAACCCTCTGGCCTAAGTGCGGTTACACCCTCTGCATCCCGTATTGCTATGGCTATGGGCACAGAGCTGGGAAATGAGGACTGAGTATAGCCGGAGGCTGACTTTATCAGAGTTTACTATAACGAGATTCTACTGTTTGTGTTTAGGGATCTACTTGTAGAATACATGACCAATTGCACCGAGTAACGGTTTCTAGGTTAACACTGAAAATGATATTGCAGCTGTGCCTACGTTGTGTCTACTTCCTGAATCATAGGTTTGGATTTTGTTCTTATATTTTGATCAAAGATGGATCCCATGAACCTCCGATTTTTCAGCATCCGCCATTCTGCAAGAGAAGAGAGCTTATTCAGCTTAATGAATCTCTAGATATAATACATAGCAAGAAAGGCAGTTAGAATTAAGATAAGATGGGGGGGGGCACATGAGGTGAAGTGGGAATCAAACCTGGTCCCTGTTTCGGACATCTGGCAATACATCTAGCAAGCAGTACTCAACATCTCCCTAAATGTCTCTGAGAAACTTTCATAATTAGCCATTATGCAAAGATCCCCCGTAAAGAGAACCCAAGGTGGATTTGGAGAATGCTATTAGGACACAGAGGCTGGTTCTACATACTATCACCAGCCTCTGTGTCTGGCCCCCTCTGCCCTATGCTGTCCCGCATAAATAAAACCACCGTGCTAGCAACATGCACCTTGTTTGGCAGGCTGTTTACCTTTGTGCTGCCTGTCACCGCCGCACCCCCGCCTCCTCTAGATCGCTGCTCCCCGCCTGCGTCCCTTCCCTCCAATCAGCTTATGGAGGCGGGGAGGTAAGGGACGCAGGCGGGGAGTGGCGATATGCAGGAGGCGGGGGAGCGTCGGTGACAGGTAGCACAAAGGTGAACAGCCAGCTTGAGACAAGGTGCATGTTGCTAGCACGGTGGATTTATGGGGGACAGAGTGCAGGGGGGGCCTGGGGGGGACACAGTATAGACACAGAGGCTGGTGATAGTATGCAGAACCACCCTCTGTGTCCTAATAGCATTCTCCAAACCCACCTCGGGTTCTCTTTAATGCTCAAGAAGCTTTGACAGATGGGTTACGTGGCAGACATCCCTTAATTTACCACATGCAAATCACACACAGGCGACCTAGTCCATATGCTATGGGGGTGCCCTAAACTTTCCAGGTACTGATCAGAGATCCATGGACTCTTGGGGCCTGATTCACAAAGCGGTGCTAACAGTTAGCACGCTGGTGAAAAGCCCTTTATCATGCCTAAACTCAGTTTAGGCATGATAAGTTTAGGTGTGATAAGTTTAGGTGTGATAAGTTTAGGCATGATAAGTTTAGGTGTGATAAGTTTAGGCATGATAAGTTTAAGCACCAACTGCGTTAGCACCGTAGTGCACAGCTGATCAAAAGTTTTGCTTTAGCAAAGTCTGGTGCACTTCGCATATAGTTTAATGGCGCTGCTTTGCGTGCGGGACTTTGCACGCTATCTACACTTATCTAAACTTATCATGCCTAAACTTATCACACCTAAACTTATCACACCTAAACTGGCTTTTCACCAGTGTGGTGCAATGGTTATCACGCCTAAAGTCTCTAACTGGGTTAGCACCGCTTTGTGAATCGAGCCCTTAGGCTACAAACACACTTGAGATAAAAGTCTTTGGAAAAGGCAAGATCACAGACCAATTTTACCCCCTTCCATGTAGTATGAGAGCCATACTCTACACAGTCTATTCTATGGAGCTGAACTCCCCATCAGATAAAAACTCTTTGCAAGATGCTGTACACAAAGATGCTGTACTCATTCAAAAGATCAGTATCTGCAAAAGATCTGTTCCTGCAAAAAATCAGTTCCTGCAAATTGCATTCATAGTCTATATCTGCAGATCCTCATACACACTTTGTTTAACAGACAATCATCTGCAGATCAGACAATCATCTGCAGATCTGAAGATCAATCCTGGTGGATCTGATCTGCAGATGATTGTCCATTAAACAAGGTGTGTATGAGGATGCACAAAGGAATCGTCTGTCGATAGGAATGAGTTGATCCGCTAAGTGGACTGCTTGCGGGTCGGTCACCTCTGTGCACATGCCTGATTATCGGTTGAGGACGTTATTAGCCGCCTCAGCCAACTTTAGTAGTGTACGAGGCTTTACTCATGTCGTTTTTTGTATCTAGGATGCTATTGAAGTGGATCCGAGATGAACTTTTACTCATTGCATAATTGTGTTCCTTTCCTATTGTTTATAGGGCATTCCTCAAGCCAAATACTTTTTTGGTTTAATACTCTAATTCCCTATAAACTAAATAAACCATGCCCACAGGTTTTCAAAAAGCCTTGGCAGTAGCAAGGGCTTATGGGAGCTCAGTCTGGGCAGGAGGAGGGGGAGGTATTACTAGCCAGAGATTTCAGAGGCAGAGGGGAGGAGGGAGGAGGAGAGGGGATTAGGCTGATGGCTCAAAATACAGATAAGCCTGCCTCTGTGTAATGTTTACAAACAACATGGCGGCTGTCATTGTATCATTGTATGCCATGTTTTATTAAAGCTGTATGCAGCTAGATTTGCTGTGTAAACCATCTAAACTTTAGATAAGATATATAGACAAGTTACTTGTTATAGTTAGTTTTTCATCTCGGATCCGCTTTAAACCTTTGTCTATATTTTTGTGTGGTTTGTACCTTTTATAAAAGTTTGTTACAATTGCACTTTACTCAAAGACGTTCTTGATAAAGGATAATCATGGGGAAGGTCAGTTAGAACCCTAGAAGCCTTTAGAAAGAACTGAAACCCAGAAATGTGTGGTTAGAGGTAGCGTAATCATACTGATGCTCCCATTACTTCAGCTAATCCAATGAAAAATGATCCTGATGATTTTTGTGCTGATTGGATATGTATATAGTGTACAAATCAAGCTGAAGAATGTGATGAGGAGGTGCAGTGATGACAACAGGACTGCGTATTACCTCTGGACAGCTCCAGCTCATACTTGTTTTCTAGACCTTCCATTGCCACGGTGATAAAGAATTCCCTGAACAGTTCGTTGTTCTAGGAAAACAGAAGGGGAGAAAAAATTATTGAGTTTAAAGAGGAAATTTTAATGAAAGGGGAAAAAAATAAATCAATACATTGCAAAGTGAGAAGATAAAAACTAGAAGAGAGATCAAGAAATGATTGATATTCGCCATATAATTTGTTCATGTTGTTTGATCCACAATGAGCCTGTATGTCATCTTCTACTGGCAGACATGGAAAAACTAGACAGCACCAACTGCCATTATTTATAACCACACCCTCTAACAATGCAATAGGCTAAAAGGTGTTTTTTTTTTATAGACCTATATACGCACATAGGGAGATATTGCTTGCTTGGCAGTTGGAAAAAGCCATTATTTCCCACAATGCAACAAGGCTCACAGACAGCAAACTGTCAGGGCCATGGTCATGACCTCACACTGTGGGAGGGGTTTCACCACAATATCAGTCATACAGACCCCAGATAATCTATTCTAGAAAAGTTGAAGATTTTTCATGGGAAAAGGGGTATTCAACTACTGATTGAGATGAAGTTCAATCCTTGGTTAAAGTTCTTCTTTAAAGAGAACCCGAGGTGGGTTTGAAGAATATTATCTGCATACAGAGGCTGGATCTGTCTATACAGCCCAGCCTCTGTTGCTATCCCAAACCCCCCTAAGGTCCCCCTGCACTCTGCAATCCCTCATAAATCACAGCCTCGCTGCTGACAAACAGCTTGTCAGAGCTGGCTGTGTTTATCTCTATAGTGTCAGTCTGCTGCTCTCCCCGCCTCCTGCAGAACTCCAGTCCCCGCCTGCATCCCTTCCCTCCCTGCTGATTGGAGGGAAGGGACGGGGCAGGGACCGGAGCTATGCAGGAGGCGGGGGAGCAGCTGAGACTGACACTACAGATGTAAACACAGCCTCATAGCAGGGCTGTGATTTATGAGGGATTGCAGAGTGCAGGGGGACCTTAGTGGGGTTTGGGATAGCAACAGAGGCTGGGCTGTATAGGCAGATCCAGCCTCTGTATGCAGATAACATTCTTTAAACACACCTCGGGTTCTCTTTAAAGCCGCATCTAAACGCGTAGATGCGGCCGCGATGTGCCTTATCAATCGAGCCGCTGATGCGGCTCGACTGATAAGATCCGACAGGACGGATCTCCCTGCCGCCGATTCCTTGCTCGCTCCCCGCAAGGGGACAATGGCAGGGAATCGAGCGGAAGATAAGCGGCGCGGCGACGAGCGGGAATCGAGCGGGTATTGATTCCAGCGCACGCGCGGCGAGCGGGGACGCGGAAGAGGCGATCAGGCGGCTAATCGAGCCGCCGGATCGCCGCCTCATCTACACGTGTAGATGAGGCTTAAAGGTTTTTATAAAAAAGCAGATGGTTGGCACTACAGTGAAATGGCATGCACACATCAGCTGCGACAACAGGCAGTTTGCACAGGAGGACTACACATACGCCTCTTCTTTAAACCTCTTCAGCGTGCTCAAGCAACAACATCAAATGGCAAGCAGACAAAGATAGCAGGAAAGCTGGCACTGCTGCAAGTGTTCAATTTATTGTAGCAAAGATAAAGTGCAAACGTGCAGCATCTTGTAAAAAGTATAGCATGAAGAAACACATACCCTGGTGAGAAGAGGCGTGGAGGATGGTGGGTGCTGGGCACAGGATGCCTGACGGCCGTTTCGCGCTAAACAGCGCTTCTACGGAGGCTGCCAGCCTCCGTAGAAGCACTGTTTAGCGCGAAACGGCCGTCAGGCATCCTGTGCCCAGCACCCACCATCCTCCACGCCTCTTCTCACCAGGGTATGTGTTTCTTCATGCTATACTTTTTGCAAGATGCTGCACGTTTGCACTTTATCTTTGCTACAATAAATTGAACACTTGCAGCAGTGCCAGCTTTCCTGCTATCTTTGTCTGCTTGCCATTAAGCAGCCCATACACTCAGCCGATTTTCTGGCCGACCGATCGATCCCAATCGATCGATCGATCGATTGCAAATCGGTTGGCCAATCGACCGATCGACGGCCGATTTCGATCGATTTCCATCGAACTTGCAGGGTGGAAAATTTAGGTCGATCTGATGAGATTGCTTATCAGTTTGCATTGGCCTTAATGGAAATCTGATGGCAAAAAAATGCCATCAGATCGAATTTCAATAGATTTCAAACTGAAATCTATTGGAATTCTATCCTGGTAAAAAATGTTCTAAAAACGCATCAGATAGATCATCAGATGCATTTCTTATCTATCTGTTGCCAATCTGACGAGTGTATGGGCACCTTTAAAGGTTTTTATAATGGCAGTTATAGGCACAGCATTGGTGAATTTCTGGTATGCAGTTGCAAAGAATACCTTAATTTTTTCAAAGAAAGAATTGTTGATCACAATATCATAAGCTGTGCAGCCACCTCCACCTGTACAAAAAAAAAAAAATGTCCATTAGAGGTTTATGATTAAAAGCTATTTGCAGCCACACAGTTCTTTATTAACGTCCACACGTTTGCATAATAGCTTGCTGCCACCTAGTGCTATAAGCTCTTAGAGAAGCTCGTTAAGATACTGGTACAGCTCTGGGTCCTTAGTGTGCAGATCTTCACAGTTACAGATATGCCACTAGAGGGAGACATTGAGACTCACAGGAATTTCTCTGAAAACAAAGAGAAATGCCCCTATACGATAGATCTGGCAGTAACTCTCATGATGCAGTCAGGCCCAGTTCACACTGGCTGTAAAAAAACAGTATGTTCGCGTATCAGAACAGAACGGATTGTAATGGATCCAATGTTAACCTATGGATCCGTTCACATCCATCCAAATGGATCTGTTCCGCAATCCACCGAACGGATTGCAAATTTCCTGCTGCACCAATTTTTCCGGACCACTGGGCCCAGCGGAACGGAAACGAAAGCTGAAGTGCTGCATTGGGGCAAAACGGAACGTTTCTTTACATTAGTGAAGAAATGGACTGTTCTAAGGTGCAAAATACAGTTTGAGGGTGGAGGGGATGTGAGAAAACAGAACGGAAGCAGCAGAACAGAAACAGAGTGGCAAGGGAGTGAAAACGGATTTGATCAACCAGTGATTAGATCCGTTTTCACTGATCCGTTTGCCACTGTAACGCAAGTGACAACCGGGCCTTACTGAGGGCCATGTATAAAGTGCCTAAATGTTAAACACTGCAGTCACTCTACTATTAAGCTATGCTTGGTTTTGGGTCACCCCGGGCTGCTTGGTTACTCAGTTGTACTTTTAAGCAGTAATTGTAGATGTCTTTTTTTTTTTTTTTTTTTTAAAGAAGAGTGTTACTGAATATTATTTTATAAACAAATTGCTTATTTTTGCAATAATACTTTAGAAATAATTAGTGAATGTTTGCCCATAGTATAATCTTTCCTTGTGATGGGACCGGTGGGATAGGACCAGATGGGCAAGACTTCCCTCCCCTCACGCAGTAACAATCCTTGCATGCCCATGGCCTTCACCAGCTGGACCAGCGACAGTACCTGAGAGTTTAAAGGGAACCTGAAGTGAGAAAGACATTGAAGCTGACACAGGCAAAAAGGGCTCAGGAAAGTTGGGCGCACCATATGCTGCCATAGGCCATAATGTGAATTACGGCTATAGTGGCGCTCAGATAGTTATTTGGGTGCTGTCAAAAGACAAAGCCCAAATTACTATTAAAAAAAACAGGGTAATTCGGTTGCTTAATTACACCTTTCCCCTGAGTCCATGGCAGATTGGAGGGGGAATGGTAATTAACGCTGCCGGAGCAGGGTGAGATGTTTTTCGGCTTCACCCTGGGCTTAAATTTCACGGTACCGTTTAAGCATGTATGCTATGGAGGCTGCCATATTTTTCTTTTTAAACAATATATATTGCTTGGCAGTCCTGCCAATCCTCTGTCTCTAATACATTTAGCCATAGACCCTGAACAAGCATTTACAGATCAGGTATTTCTGACAAAAAACCTTTAAGAGATGCCATGACTCAGTCCGCTTGGCACCACCATTTTCCGCTCGTCAAAGCTGTTTGGATCCTTATGCTTGCCCATCTTTTTCTGTTTCCAACACAACACTTTGAGGAAGTAACTGTTTATTTGTAGCCCAAAATACACCACCTATTGACAGGTGCCACTATAATGAGATAATCAATGTCATACACGTCATATGGTAGTACGTTTTATGGATGATCCCTGTAAATGGTGCGTTGTCAGGCGTGACATACACTCTGGACACTGGTGCTATGTGCTCATTGGTCACATAGCGGCTCCCAGGCTTTGTGTTATTGGTTCCTTCTCTAGGAGCTGTGGTATATATAGCAGGCTTGGATGATTATATTCAGAGGGCTAGTTTAGCTTGATAAAGAGAGACGGCACCTCTCGAAACGCTGCTGTGATAACTGGCCTCCAGTGTTTCTTCACTGTTTGTAACTTACCTGTAACCTTGATGGAATAAAAAGGTACTATGGAAAGATACTTAGAAGACAGTGCTGGATCAATTTCTTTGCTACAATCGATCAGATTACAGACAACCCCTTATTGGTAATCTCTGAAAGGTCTGCAGGGGACCAGAGGATGCAGAGGGAAGCCTCATTAGGATCCAGAGGCTTCCTTATCTTAGGTTTTTGATTTTTTTTTACCCGAACTTCAACTCAGGTACTCTTTAAATTTAACTGACAAAGCTCCTATTTCCATATTTATAAATATTAAAAATGACTTAGAATAAGAATTCAGCTATAAAACACTCACTATTGTCTATTTCTACATGTGGTTCTCCTATGCTCATAGCAACTCGATATCCAGAGGGGTCATCAGACTCCAGGATGCTGACCAGCTCCTCCTCGCTGAGGTCTGGGGGTGCCGGGATCTGCTCCGACTTGCAGATGTTAATGAATATCTTTTCATTCTTAGATGTTTTTGTTTTAATGCAAAAACCTGATTAAGAAGGATAGAAAACAGTGGGGAGTGAGACAAACAGTTACATCAGAGTTACAGTATCTTCTGAATATAAAGAAAAAAAAGTAATCATTCACTAACAAAGCCTGAATGGTGGTTCACAGTTAACGAACTACTGATATACTAAGGGCCCATTCACACTCGGCTGCTTTCTGCCTACGAATAACCCTTTGCTGATCGCTGGCAATCAGCAAAGTACTGCTGCACAAGTAGTCCTATGGGATTACTCTCACTGCAGCGATTGCGGCGTGTTTGCAATTATCGCCAATCACAAATGTGCTGTATGCAGCATTTTCCTGGGAATTGCGTTGACAAAACGCAATTGCTGAAAAGAGTAATGCAAAATCGCGATCGTTAGTCAATTTGAATTAACAGGTGTAAACGGGGCCTTACATCACAGGTGCTTGGCTGGTAACACTGCATGCAAATGCATTATGGATTATCGGTAGAAATAGTCAATGAGATATAGATACCGTATTTTTCGGAATATATGATACTCCTGACCATAAGACACACCTAGGTTAAGAGGTCAAAAACCAGGAGTAAAACAATATTTACTAAACTTGTGCATCCATGGTGAAGGGCATCTTGTGGATCATGCCCACTTTGTACCTCATGCCCCCTTGTACCTCTTGTGTCTCCCTGTGTCCTCCTCTGTCCCCCATGTGTCCCTTTGTGCCCCCCTTGTGTCCTCTTCTATGCCCCTTTGTGTTCCCATATATCCTCCGTTTGTCCCCGTGTCCTCCTCTGCATGGGTACAGTACAGGGAGTCCCCAACATTGCGGCAGGTTGGAGGTTCGTATTGGCAGGCAGGAACTCCCTGCATTTGGACTATAAGAAGCAGTGAATTTCTTTCACTTTTGTAGGAGAAAAAGTGAATCCAAAAAATGCAGTAATTCTGACTTACTGCAAATGTAACCCTTTTCACTCCACTGTCGGACTTGGTACTTGATGGCGCAATATGGCCGCTGCTGGCCATTGTATCTGATCAGACATGGCATCAAGCCCCTCTGATCAAAGTGTCGGACTAATTGAATCCCCTCAGGCACCACATAACATAAAAGGGCCCATTTGGGCTCCCGCTGCCTGCACCAGCGTTGCATCTATTCCGTCATGACATCTGGCCCTTAGATCAAAGCGTCACACTCGAAGCATAAGTGCATTGTGGGGCAGCGTAATTGTGCGAGGAGGTAGAGACCCCACCAGCTCCCCCCGGCACAACGTGGAGAGATCACACATGTCCACCCTGCACAGCGAGTGGAAAAGTAAGTGCTGGGTGTACGTGGGTGATTTGTATAATGGATTGGAAAAGGTTACTGCAAACTGTATGCAGCTTGCATGCAATTTGTGCTCAATTTACATGCATATCAGATTTATTCATTGACCATGTTTTCTCATGGGTACATGCAAGTGATTCTCAATCTGTAGTTCTGGTTAACATTGCCTTTATCAGCCACTATTCCGGGATGCAGAGGAGCTGTATTTTACCTGGCTGAGGTCTGATCTGTGTTGATTCGACTGGGTTCGGCAGCCGACTCTGGATGTCCTGCTTGGCCTGCAGAAAGGTTAAAGTGGGATGAAACTCAGCATTTCTTCTTTGCTCTAAAACAGTATTAACAGCATAAGATCTACTACCACAAAAAAATTGTAGCAGAACAGCATTCAAACAGTTAAACACAGTACTTTCTTCTTCAATGGAAAGCTTGCTGCTGCATTGAAGAGGTGATAACATTACCTTTTGTTTACATTCCTTTTTCTGCTACCCTTAGTATACATTCCTAGTTGTGCTGAAAATGGGCTCTCTGCTGTAAAAGCAGATTGCTGAGAAGTGATCACTAGATAGATTTGAATATATAAATACAGCAGTTACGCAAAAAAAAAAAAATACAATGGCAGCTTTCAGGGAAAATAAATTGTACTTTTGGAACTTGTAATTTATAGACAAACAATATTACTGGTGCACAAAATCAAATAGGGTAACTGTATGAGTTAATAAAAGTAAGAAAACACATTTTTATTGAATATTATGTCAGAGTTTTATCCTACTTTAAGTGGCGTTAAAGGAAAACACAACCTATAATGCGGTTTAATTATGTTAAAGTGGACCTGTGTTCATAGACAGTGATGTAAAGCAAACCTGGGAAATACAATCTGCCTTTTTATAACTGCTCCGTGTCTACCTTCAATGTTAATCAACCTTCTGCCGCCCGCGTCATGCCAATGGGCGTGGCAGCGGCGGCAGCCCCAGGACCGCCTAACGCCGATTGGCGTAAAGTCCTGGGGCTGTAATTTGCATGAGATCGCGCGCACATCTCATGCTCGGAGGGCGGAGCTCCGCCCCGCCTTCAGTCTCCGTGTGGCTATTGCCGCTCGGGAGACTGTTAGACGGCGTGATCGCCGTCTATTTACACTGTGCAGAGCTGCGACCAGCAGCAGCGCTGCACTGGGGACAGCCGTGGGACACGGCTGTCCCCTTGGGGGACAAGAGAGCGATCGGCTCTCATAGGCAGAAGCCTATGACAGCCGATCGCCGTAATTGGCTGGCTGTGGGGAGGGAGGGAGGGGACATATTTAACTTAACACTTTTTTTTTTTAAATCACTGACAATAATATTTATTTAAAAAAAAATAAAAATGGGGGAGCGATCAGACACCACCAACAGAGAGCTCTGTTGGTGGGGAGAAAAGGGGGAGGGGAGAAAAGGGGGGGGGGGGGAGAACAGGGGGGGGATCACTTGTGTGCTATGTTGTGCAGCCCTGCAGCTTAGCCTTAAAGCTGCAGTGGCCAATTTTACTAAAAATGGCCTGGTCACTAGGGGGGTTTAGCCCTGCAGTCCTCAAGTGGTTAAATTACCTCTGAAATGTCAATTTTTGATGAGTATTGAGTTAGATTTAAACTTCATCCCCTAATCGGCCCACTCCTCGCTCCCTCGCTAAGCTGCTCCTGTAAGTCAACTCTGTAGTTATGCGACACTGGTTAAACAACTAATGAGCACAGTTCTTCCATTTAGATTGAAAACGCAGATCAGTACCTTGTATTCCCCCCCCCCCCCATGGAACACAGACTGGGTGTTCCAAACGCACAGGAATCGCAGTGGCAATCACTCTGGGGATCACTGCACAAAGCACTGGCGCAATTTCAAAGTGCAGCAGCGATCCTAAGTGGGTTCCAGGCCTAACATGAGACATCCTTTTGTGCTCAGACTGAATACTGAAACCCAAAGCTCACAAGAAACTGTTTTCACACGTATGAATAATGAGGGCCCTTGTTTTTTTTTTTTACTTTTTATAACAACATAGAAGTCAACATTGACAAATAAAGAAAAAAAAACATGTGGCTCCAGAGGGCTCTTATTTGGAATACATGCAGAACTCTGACAGTACAGAATACATTGTGCATCACAACATACCTTCATCAGCATCTGCTCATACATTGCTTCCTCCATTTCTGCATTCAGCTCTGCAGAGAGCAGAGACTTATCTGATGCCATCCTTGTAACTTATAGGTCTGCCTCCGAACCAGCTTAGCTTTTCTGTAATATTCTCCTGGAACAAAAATATAAAAAAAATGACATGAGTGGTCTCAAACTTATACTGCTTTATGTAAATAACAATTTAAAGCGGACCTGAACTCAGAACTTCCCCTCTGCTCTAAAAAATTTTCAACAGCATAATAACCTTTAAAGAAAAACATTTGTTACAGCCGATACAAATCCTGTAAAAAATCTGCAGTGTGTCTACTTCTTACTTTCATGGAAGCAGCTTCTCTGCTGAGGGAGCTAGCTGACACAGCTGAGAGACCAAATAACAGTTCTGATTAGTTTCAGATGCGGGGGAATTAGTCAGGCTAAACTCTCTAAATACATACAGGGTGCATTTTGTCATATTTTCCCTCTGTCCTTTGCAAGAGTTCAGGTCCACATATCGATATCACAGTTACATGTTGGTGACACCACAACTTATGGAGCAAATTTGTTAATTGAGCATTAGGGTTACAGTTTTAGGACTAAGCATCCAGAGACAAGGTGCTTGTCTACAACTGAGCAGCCTGCACTGTTCTATGGACGGGGAGGAGGGACGCCTGGAGACAAAAAAAAGTGAGCAGCGTCCTGTACCACAAGAAGCCAAAGCCACAACTATTGTTTGTTATGGCAAACAGAGACCGCCGTAGCAAATAATCCGCCATACGCACAGCAGCCCTGACTGCCGCACCACACAGTGATCCGCCAAGCAGATCAACTTGGCCGAGTAACAGCCGACAGCTCTGTTCACACTGCTCGGCCAGCCCACTGCATGACGTCACATCAATGCTGCTCCGCATTGCAACACAGCGCATAGTTAGTACGCAAGATAACTATGCATCTGTACAGCGTTGGCCGGTGATGCCACCCAAGGGTTCGGATGCCCATTCCTTATCCCCCATCGGACGACATCTATCCAGCACGTCTACAGGCCTTATGAGTTTTCCAGCTGGGTCACCTCAACCATACTACCGCCAGTCTTTATATCAAAATGGAGGGAAGGTACACACGTCAAGTATGTAATTTCTATGTTGTCCTCATGCATTTTTCCTTCTACAGCCACAAAGTATAAATACTAGTAAGTTAATTGATTTCCCTACAAATTACCCATGGACTATGGTAGAAACTTGAATACATAAAGAGCCTCTCTACAATAATACAGTATAGTGATAATAATCCTGCAGCTGTTGTAAAGCATTGAGAAACCTGTTGTCTTCTCATCTGTACCGAAAATCTTTGTAAATTTGACGGGAAGGTCACACAACTCCGACGTCCATCTATTCACATTCACCACTTTACAACAGCATCCCCTTCCCTAAGCAACCACTGAAGCTTCTGCTGTGTACGAACTACACACCAGTCACTTCCGGGTTCAATACACTGCGCTATTCCCCACTTCCGGAAACAAGATGCGACTCCGTGCCCCACTTCCGGACGGCACTTCCAGGTCTGTAAAAGTTTTCAAAAAGTACTGGACAAATTCGAACCGTTTTGTGCATATTACAATTGTCCAAGGAAATAATGAAGAATAATGAGATCTAGATGATAGTTTGACAGCATTCATGGCAGGCTAGTAGTACTACTGTGTGTAGGACGGTCCTGGAGCTCCGCCTAGTGGAGGAGACGGCTGGCTGTCACTGGCTGCTGTTGTGCTGTCAGAGAGAGCTGGAAGTCATGGCTGCAAGCACAGGGGCAGAGAGAGCTACAGTGAGAGATATCTTCTCCTCTATGCAGTATGGACCTGCACCTGAGGCAGCCAACATTGCGCAGGTAATGAAGAGGAGCTGCTGCCTTAGTTGTTACTGCCAGTCTGTCTGCTGGGAGAGGTGGAAGGGCTGCACAGGTAGGTGGGTGTGCATGGCTGCCAGGCAAGTTGCAGGGGTACTGTTCTGTGCATGGTAGAAGGATGGGTGCTCTGCACAGGTAGGTAGGTGGGTGTACATGGCTGCCAGGCATGCCAGATAAGCTGCATGGGTACTGTTTTGTGCATGGTAGAGGGTGGTCAGCCCGGAGCTAATTGAAAATTCCTTGACTTTGTAAGTTTTCATTCAGTTGCAACAAGGATTGAAGACTGCACTCACCACTCTGAAAATGTGCTACCCCCAACAAAGGGCGATCAAGTTGCAGTGGACCAGCGTAATTAATGATAAACTTCTCTTTCCACTTTAAATGTCAGAGGCTATGGCCTCAATTCACTAAGCAGTTTGAAGTAGTCTACTGATGGTTTGATCAGTTGCATCAAAGGGGAATTCTCTATTATGAAATGTTTTAGACCTGGTCTAAAACATTTGGTAATTAGGTTGGTAAAGCTGGGGAAATGATCAAAAGATGCAATTCACAAACTAGTAGCTATGACTGACATCCTTCTCCTTTGATGAGCTCTCCTCTGCATAAAAACTCCTGCATAATTAATTCAAAAGGTTCCATCCTCACATCTAAAATACCTCACATAATTACGTTACCCACAAGAAATCAGCTGGTGTAATCTCTGTCAGAAAAAGTGGGTGTGGTTACTCCTTGTTTGCCTTTGTGAATTGTGTAATTACTGAATGTTAGACCAGGTCTAAAAACAGTCTAAAACATTACACCAAACCATCAGTAGACTAAAAACCATCTGTAGACTAGTCTAAACTGCTTAGCGAATTGAGGCCAAGTAAAGGAGTTATCAGCCAAATTAATGAAAATGAGGTTTACTCACCTGGGGCTCTCTCCAGCCCCTTGCAGCCGACTGTCCAACGCTGTCACCTTCGCTCCCCGCCGTTCACCCAGTCTCGGTATTCAAGCCGACCGCAGGGTCGGCCTTACTGCGGCTGCGCGCAGCGCCGCTGCCAATCATGGCCACGTGGGCTGTGGCGAACTGCGCAGGCGCAGTAGTTATGCGCCTGCGCAGTTTGCCACAGCCCACGTGGCCATGATTGACAGCGGCGCTGCGCGCAGCCGCAGTAAGGCCGACCCTGCGGTCGGCTTGAATACCGAGACTGGGGGAGCGGAGCGGTCGGCGTGGGACAGCAGCGGGGAGCGGAGAAGTCGGCGTGGGACAGTCGGCTGCATGGGGCTGGAGAGAGCCCCAGGTGAGTAAACCTCACTTTCATTAATTTGGCTGATAACTCCTTTAAGGGCTGGTGCACACTGCAAGAGATTTTTAAGCATAGTGATTTTTACAAAAACACATCAATCTAGTGTGAACACACACATAGCATTGTATTAGCAAGAGCTTTTAAAATCAAAAGCGCTTAGAAAAAGCTCATGCAGCGTGAACCAGCCCTAATCCAGGAAGAGCTGTCCATGTTACTCTTTTGTAGAAAAAGCCCATGTGATATTCAACATGTTAGTATTTATTTATGCCCGTTGTAGTCTTTTGCTAATTTAGGGTGAAGCCAATTAACATTTCTATATGTTTTTGGGATGCGAGAGGAAACCAGAGTGCATGGAGGAAACCCACACAGACGTGGGGAGAGCACTCCGTGCAGATACTGTCCTGGCTATAAATTAGAAATAGTGTATTAGGCGCTAGTCTACTTTAGGGGACACAGCAGGAAACCTCATAGTGAACAGCTCTCCAATCACAGTTCCCCCTTACAGCACAAAGAGTTGTGATTGGCCAAACAGTGTGGGCGTAATTTACTACAACCTATTGGAAATCTAGCAGTTCGAGAGGGTGCGACCAATCACATTAGCTGAATTTCCCTATGAGGTTTCCTGCTGGGTCCCCTAAAATAGAGTAGCGCTGTGTATTTATTGCGCTGTTCCATTTTAGACTGCTGAACTTGAGTGTTCATTCCAAAATGTTCCACTTTTATTAGACACTTCCACTTTCAGCACTAGTCTACTTTTGGGAGGCCCAGCGGGAAACCTCATAGGGAACAGTTCTCCAATCACAGCACCCTCTACAGCAAGAAGCGTTTTGATTGGAATATTGTGGGTGTAGTTTACTACAACCTATCTGAAACCTAAAAGGGGGTGCCATCCACCCAATCACGTTACAGGAATTTTCTTCAGAGGTTTCCTGCTGGATCCCCTAAAGTAGACTAGTGACGGACTTTCAGTTCAGCTATATATTCTGCAAGAATTAATTGCAGACATTGTTCTAGCTTGCATACTTTGTATTTATGTGCCTATAAAACCTAGTAATGCCACTACAGTGTTTTCCCCAGAAATCTTTTCCAGCCGGGTGGACTCAGGGATGCTCACCGGATGCATTCACGAGTAATTATGAGTGATTCAAATGAGGTTTAACCCCCTTGGCGGTACGCAGTTACTGAGGCTGCGTCCGCTGGGAGGTTTTTTGCCCACCCAAATTTTTTTTTTAAACGCTTTAGCTAGCATTTCGCTGGCTAAGCGTATGTGAAAAGCTGCTCCGGTCCCCCCCCCATGCCCGCCGATCGCCGCCGGCTATACATACCTCGCCACGATCCCACGAAAAGCGCAGTTTCCCGATCGGCTTCCGGCGTTGCTATGGCGACGATCGGAGATGACGTCATCCGCAATCCCGATCGCCGTCATCTCGAAGCTTGGAGCCGATTGGGCGGCTGCGCCAGCGTGGGAACGCTGGGGGATGCGTATACCGGAAGGTATTGCGGGCGATCGCGGGGGACTGGAGCAACTTTATGCATACACTTAGCTAGCGATCCGCTAGCTAAAGCGTATGCCACCATTTAAAAAAAAAAAAGTCCTGGGGCCATGTGATCCTCTGGCGGCGGCTACCCCGTGTGTAGTACCGCCAAGGAGGTTAATTGGTGCAGGTGTGCGGCGGGGATACAATGAGTTATTTACCCATAATTCTGCCGTCCGCCCTGCATACCAAAGAGTTTGAACGCGTCCTATTGGTCGCATTGCAAGCCTCCCGATGGTGCACTTCCTGCTTCAAGCTGGAAGGAGGAAGTGCGTTGGTGTGAGGCTTGCAATGCGACCAATAGGACGCGTGCAAGCTGTTGGAACACAGGGTGGACGGTGGAATCATGGGTAAATAACTCCTTGTATCCCACCTGCACCAATTAAACCTCATTTGAATCACGAATATACAATCGTGATTACTCGTGAATGCATCCGGTGAGCATCCCTGCGGGTGACATGAAAAAGTAGATGGGCGGGGCGCAACCCAGGGGATGCAGGGCCGGTGCAACTCTACTTAAAGTATAGGGGGATGATGAGGAGGCATGCCGAGGACAACCACATGATCCCCAGACATGGCATATGCGTGACTAGTAGGTTTTACAGGCTGGCTAAAGTGTCTTTATCTGCTCCTAGGAGTCGCAGCATAGTTGTGTTTGGTGTGTAATTGATTCTCCTATTCTGCTTTTGCTCTGTTTATTTTGTAAACCCAGTATGTTATGAGTTATGAAATAGAAGGGAAAAGGGCTTGCTTGAAATGTCCTTGAGATCAGTGGGAATTTTGGTTCTCAAAGTCTACCAGATCACTTTTTACAAGAGGTTCTTCTCCCCTCTGCCTTTAACCCCTTGGCGATATTCCTGAGTGTAGCTCAGGGTTACTTTTCACTGCAAATAGTGTTAACCCCAAGCTACACTCGTGGAGGGCTGGGAGCGCACCAGAGCTCTAAGATCACTCACCCCAGCCGCAGCAGCCCATCCTCTCCGTCTCCTCTGAGGCTCCCTTTTCTCTATGCTGAAATCGCCGTCTGTCACATGACGAAAGAGCGTGATCTCAGCATAGAGATATAGCCCTCCCCAGAGGACAGGAGGAAGACTTGCAGCACGTGGCAGGATCCCGGGGAGGTTAGCGATCTAGGCTCTGCTACTCTCTCTGCACAGGGGATTGGGGGGGGGGGAGGCACTTAGGCGACCTATACTGATGGGGGGGCACCCTCTGGCTAGCTATTCTGGGTGGGTGAAGGAGCACTCTCTGGCTACCTGCACTGGTGGGGCACTCTGGATACCTGTAATTGGGGGGGAGCACTTTCTGGCTACCTAAATTGGGGGGGGGGGCGCGGCACTGTCTTGCTACCTACAATGTGGGGGGCACTCTCTGCCTACCTATACTTTGGGAACTTCTATGGCTATGTATACTGGTGGGGACGGGGGGTGCACACTCTGGCAACCTGTACTGGGGTCACTATCTGGCTACCTAAACTAGGTGGTACACTCTTGCTACCTAAACTGGGGGGGGAGGAGGGCTTTCTGGCTGCCTATACTTAGCAGTCTTATTCTTTACAGATAAAACATAAGACACTAAAATCTGGAAAGAATCATACCGCCATGGAGGTTAAAGCTGTGGTGCATTCGCAAAGGAATTATAGTTAAGGAATCACCAGGCTTCTTTGGAGCAATGGAATAGAAGACCATTCACATGTTTATGTCCTTTAAAGAGGAACTGTAACGACAAAACGTCCCCTGGGGGGTACTCACCTCGGGTGGGGGAAGCCTCCGGATCCTAATGAGGCTTCCCACGCCGTCCTCCGTCCCTCAGGGGTCTCGCTGCAGCCCTCCGTGCAGCGGTGACGTCAATATTTACCTTCCCGGCTCCTGCGCAGGCGCTCTGACGGCTGTCGGCTCCGAAGTAGGCGGAAATACCCGATCGCCGTCGGGTCTGCTCTACTGCGCAGGCGCAAGTTTCCGGCGCCTGCGCAGTAGAGCGGACCCGACTGAGATCGGGTATTTCTGTCTATTTCTGTGCCAAAAGCAGCAACAGCGTCCCCGCTGGAGCCAGCAAAGGTAAATATTGAATCTACAGTCGGGTCTGTCGCCGGCTGTTCGGAGGGCTGCAGCGAGACCCCCGTGGGACAGAGGACGGCGTGGGAAGCCTCATTAGGATCCGGAGGCTTCCCCTACCCGAGGTGAGTACCCCCCAGGGGAGGTTTTTGATGTTACACAGTCTCTTTAAAGGTGCCCTTGTATTTTTAAGCCAGGCTTCTGCGTTTCTAAAAGGCAACTCAATGCATGTTTTAGGGCGAGTGTTCTACTAGAGAACTCTTATGCTAGGTACACAACATACAATTTTCTGTTACATTGGCAAATACTGTAGGTGGGTAGTGGCTTGAGCCTGATTAGAAAAAATCCGCCGTGTGTATGGGCCTTAAGCTTCGACTAGATGGTTTTATTGTTTGTACAATTGAGAGCTGATTTCCTGAAAGAGTTCATGTGGTGATTAGTTAAGTAGCTTCCTCCCTTTCAGCATGACAGTCATTACTACATCTTCCTGTCCATGCTGCCCTCAGATCAGCAGGCACATCACACAGCAGCACGTGAGAACAATGCTGGAACTCATTCATGTGCTGCCTGTAGCAATCAACCAATTAGATGTCTGTCATTGCTTTAATACAGGTTGAACAAGCTAATGGACTCTGGTTGACATCAACCTCATTTAGCGAGGTTATCTCTGGCTGGAGATGATTGAAGAACCTAAGTGACCATGCAGTCCTGATTTGAGTTTATTACAACCTCCTCCCCAGACATCGCCTGGATAATAGTGATGGCTAATGAGAAGATAATTACTTGTATTCAATGCAAATTGTAAACAGCTTGGAATTCAGCCAATTTTATTGCCCCAGTTTTAAGCTGCATACATTTTGCATGCATAGAGAAATTATTCGTATGCCATTGACCATCTGTAGCAGTGAGAGCAGACCGATCGAGAATTCGTGGAACAGATTGTTTAGGGAAGCTGTCGTGCTACTTGAAAGCGAAGAAAAAGTGCCTCCAAGTAGAGTACCCTAATATTCAAAACTAGAGTGGAAAAAAAAAAAAACATTGAGCTTGATTCATCAAGCAGCGGCGGCATTGCTAAAGCAGCGCAGCTTAATGAGCCGTAGTGCGTTTTATGCACACCTTACAAAGCAGTGCTCGCTGCCATATAAGGAGTGTGCCTTCCTTAGTTACGTGCATTGCTTCCTTAGCAATGCGTGTGACATTAACTGCGTGTGGCCCTGCTTGTAAAGTATCGCTATGTAAATTAATACTGTAGTGGCCGCGAGTAAAGTATCACGGTAACAATACTTCACAGAAGCGGGCCCACCCACAGTTAATGTTAAGGTAGCCATACACTGGTCGATTTGCCATCAGATTCGACCAACAGATAGATCCCTCTCTGATCGAATCTGATCAGAGAGGGATCGTATGGCTACCTTTACTGCAAACAGATGAACCGATTTCAGCCGGAAACCGTTCACAATCTGTGGTGGTGCTGCCACCGTTCCTGAAATGTTTGGGACTCTTGTAATCCAATGCACCAAGAACTATTTCAAAAAACCTTCATGCATAGATAAAACGTTACATTTATTAAAAACAATAAAAAGGTCCCATAGTCGTGTACATCTAAAAAGGGTACCATTATAATTTGGTAACATTGGTAAAATTGTCAATATTCTACTATCAGGTGATGGGTAATTTCATTGTAGAAAATTGGTAATTGTTACCAATATTTTATTATTTTACTAGGGATAGCTCTATTCTCTCAACCCCACTGCCACAGGCACCTATTATAAAAGCTGCAATTAGCAGCAAACAACGAAAATGTAGGCGCGCGGCGGCCACTATCAGGCACCCAAAATGTACAGTTTATAGCGCGAATTGTGGCTTTAATAATTAAGATAAATTTGGGCGCCCAGGCGGCCGCTATGCAATGCCGCAATTTGCATTTACGCAAACCCTTGTCACCCGCAATTCTATAGGGCAGCTCCGGGTTCAGAAATGTAGCCCTGCTTGCCATAATCGGGCACCTCTGGGAGCCCACGTTTAACTTCATTGCCACATATCGAGGCTTTGTAGTAGGGGGGGGGGGGGTTAGGGTTAGGCTTCACAGGGGGTTAGGTACCACTGGGGAGGCTTAGATTTAGGCAGGGCGGTCTTATGGTTAGGTACCACCAAAAAGAAGTCTTAGGGTTGTGGACCACCGGGGGGGGGGGGGGGGGGATTAGGTTTAGGGTTAGGAATTGTTAGCGAGAGGGTTCTGTGATAGAGTAGAGTTGGGTTTAGCCATAGTAAAATATCAGTAAAATTTACTGATATTTTACTATGGGAATTCAGCAGTAGTATATCACTAATTTTAGCAATATTCTACTAGCGTCAGTCCCCTGTGCCCTTTTTTTCCAGGCGCCTTTATTTCATGTATGCTCTAAAAACCACGCAGGCCAAATCTGGCCCTCAGCGCCATACTATTTGGCCCTCAAGGGGTTTCCCCACTTTGCATTATGTTTGGCCCACTCAAAACCTCCAGGGAAGTTTTATATTGGAGGTGAAGCCCTAGATCACCAGGGAAGCCATATGGGAAAGAAGGAGGAAAGCACTAAACACTAGGGAACTGTATGGGGGGGGGGGGGGGTGCACTAGACATCAGGGAACTGTATGGGGGGGGGCACTAGACATCAGGGAACTGTATAGGAGTTGGAGAGGGGCAATTAGACACCAGGGAACTTTATAAGGTGGCCAGCAGACTAGGTCCCCGTGTTCATTTTCGGCCCACTTTGTATCTGAGTTTGACGACCCTGCTCTAGACTCACTCTCCCCCAATATTTGCACTGCCTGATTACCATATCAATCGGGACGGCGGTGCCCAAATTACCTCCTGGATGTCATTATAACCACAATTAACACTGCGGTCTAGGTAGCAACCATTTACCGAATTGTTGCTGGCACCGAAAATACCTGATTTGCCCATAATCCAATACAATGTTAAGAAAACACACTGGTATCCATAAAGATAAACTAGTAAAGTTAAACAATTCCACGATACAGTAAAGAATATAGTAATAGCCATGTGTCATAGTGAGTTTACCATAAAGTTTTTCCAAAAGCAGAAAAAAGCCACCTCTGTGCTACCTAAAGGGTATAGATATTACATAACTGTATGAGAAAATGGTACATGGGATTGAATGACTTGAGGGATGTAATTAATTTTTTTCTTTAAATAACTCCTAGCATTACATTAGTAAGGCCCAGTGCACACCGAGCAGTTTTGGATGCGATCCACCGGCCGCATCCGCCTGTAAAAACGCTTGGCTAATGTATTTCAATCAGATGGTGCACACCAGCGATTTGAGGTTTGTAGCAAACAGCAAACGTGCCTCCTGCTGCACGTTTGCGGTTTGCAGAAGCGTTTCTGCCTCAATGTAAAGTATAGGAAAAACGCAAACCGCTCTGAAAAACGCTACATCAGAGCGGTTTGCCAGGCGTTTTTGTTACAGAAGCTGTTCAGTAACAGCTTTTACTGTAACAATATGTGTAATTTTTCCAAAAACGCACCCAAAACCACTAGGCATGTTTAGAAAACGTCTCTAAACATGCCTAGAATCATTCTGAAATCTGCTCCAAAAACCGCTAGCGTTTTGTGGATCTGCTAGCGGTTTTGGTGTGCACTGGGCCTGAGAGCTTTTCAAAACATTGATGCTTAGAAAGGGCCCTTTCACATTAGGGCAGACTTTCTGCGTTAACGCAAACGGAAGCCGTTTGCGTTAACCAAGGTAAGATGAAAGTCCATAGACTTTCATTTTACCTTTCACACTCGACGCTGTGTTTCAATGCGTTGCGGTTCCGACGCACCCGGGCGCAGTTTTTCCTCCAACGCACCCGCGAGCCGGCGGTTTCCGTCGGGTTTAATTACCAGCTACCGCCGCTGATTGCGTCGCACCGCAGATACCCGACGACACGCCGCAGGCAGACAACGCGTGCAGGAGAACGGCTCCTGTTCGCGTTGTCTGATGTGAAAGAGCCCTAAGAGGGCATCAACAAGTCTTTGTAAAGCCATATAAAAGTTCCCCATGAGCCTAACCGTGGGCTGCCAGTCCCCCCCCCCCCCCCCCCCCCAAATACTGTAAAATACTTTTGAATAGATTTTTTTTTTTCTTCTTTTGTCCTATCTAGATGTTTTTCCCTTATTTTTATTAGTAGCTGTACTATACAGTATGTATCAAACACAACTGCGATCAGTTATGACTTTTACTATATGCATTCCTCTATACTGAAGCTGAAAGCTGCTGGGAAAGTGAAACCTCAGCTTTACTGTGATTGGCTGAGAGGGTCAAGCAGGGACAACGCCTCCTCCTCATACAGCAGCAGCTATATAGAGCTCTACAGTCTGCAGACAGCAGTTCAAAGGTTTCCCTATTGTTTGCCAATTCATGCTACATTTTAACAGGATGTCTCTGAGAATCTGTTTACTTTTATGTGAGAATTTCAAGGTTGTTATAAAATTGAAGGTAGTGTGGATTAGAAAGAACCCTAAATGTAAACTTTAACATTTTTCCTTTTTTATCTATCACATTTAAGTCTATGGGAAGTGGAAAAACAAAACAGATACTTACCTAAGGAGAGGGAAAGCTCGTGGTCCTATAGAGCCTGCCTTCTCCTCTCACAGTCAACTCGTACCAGCGCTGTCACCCCCGGTAGCAGTATTTGACCCATGCGGTAGCAGTATTTGACGCATGCGGTAGCAGTATTTGACCAATCAGTTGAATAGTGCTTTGTGCTGCCACAGGAGGCTTCGGAAGTCTTTAGGAGCCCGAGTGCTCCTGAAGATGGGTGGCTCCATACTGCGCCTGGCTGAAACAGCCATCCAGTCAACAGGCCCACAGGCCTACTGTTGGTCACCTTATGTCACTTTTAGGACTGTGGAACTCGATTGTGTATGATGTTAACTGATGCTATTGTTTGTTGCTGCTATCTATATATGTCTCTAGATGTCTTCTACTGAGCTATATATGTACTGTGCCAAAACCAATTCCGGGTATGAATCAGTCCTGCTTTGCGAAATAAAAGGATTCTGATTCTCTAACGAGGTCTCTCTCACGCTCACACATGTGCAGTACAGAGCCGCCCTTCTTCAGGATCACTCAGGCTCCTGAAGACTTCCGAAGCCTCCCGCAGTGGGGGATTCAAATGGAGGAGCCAGCACTGGAATGAGGGGACTGTGAGAGCAACAGGAAGGCTCTATAGACAATTTGACAATTTAGTTGATCAAAAATTTTTTTTATTATTATAATCAGTTTTGATAGGAAGTACAGATTGGTGAGTCGCTGGTGACATAATCAATGTATAACGACATATTTTGGACCACATATCTCATCACTCGGTTGATTTGCTAAAAATTGTACAGTTAGTGGGCACTTTAACCTCCATTGCATTTAATTTTGTGCAAAAATGGTTTCAATTTTCATGACATTTTTGCCTGTATCTTACCAAAATGTGTCAAGTAAGGGCCCTTTTATACTTAATCAGTTGGTATGCGTTAGTGTGCATTAGCATGCGTTAGTACGCGTTGGTACGCGATTTTCCATAGCAGTGCATTGGGAAGAAGATTTTAGTTAAAACGTGTTAAGTGTGAAAGGTGCCATAGGAAACCATGGGCATTACTTTGCAAATCAGTTTTCTTTCAGTTATAACTGAGAGCAACTGATTAAGTGTAAAAGGGGCCTAAGGCTGCTTTCACAGTGGGACGTTACAGGCGCACGTTAGAGCAGCCTGTAACGCAGCCCAACTCACAGCATCAAAAATCAATGGACTGTTCACAGTGCCCACGTTGCGTTACAGTGTAACGCTAGACGTTCTGGGAAGGTGCAGCATGCTATGCACATGCTCAGTAATGTTTTTTTTTTTTTACAGGAGAGGAGGAGCGGAGAGTCCGTTTTCTTCCTGGAGCGGCCGCTGATTGGCTGGCGGGACCACGTGATGCAGAGTGTTCCGATCACGTGGTCTCCGCAGCTCATAGGACAGAAAAGGCGCACCAAGAGCTGCATAACGCAGCTCTAGGTAGCGTCCTCCTCCAACACCACCAGGCCTTGCGTTAGGGGCACGTTATGCGACCTATAATGTCCCCTAAAACGCAACCTCCTGGTAGGAAAGAGGCCTAAGGGTCTAGTATACATTTTGAGAATAATAAAAGTTCCAAACATTAAATCATGTCAAAGAATACATTTAATTTTCCCTTTCTGCCAGACCACATTTCCCCCACTCTTCAGCTTTTTGGCAGAAAAAGTGCAGTTTTTGTCATGTTTTTTCGCATTAAAACATACATATGTGTGCATATTTTTGCATGCAGGTTTCCAGAGCATGTGAAAATTTGCATACAAACACAAATTTTAATGTGGAAAATGCATGTGGAAAAAGAACTCTGCCTTAGAACTGCTGGATGAGCCTGACTCATCCATACCGGTTTCTACTATTTTTCCTTAGATGAGACAGGTTTGTCCATACCTCCAGGGGGGTTAAGGGCTGCAAAACACTATTCATTTTCTTCTGACTGAAGAATGAGCCAATCAAAATGATCTGATTGTCAGTTAATCAGAAGTGAAATCTTATACCAACCAACTGGAAACAACCGATAATCAATCATTTTATTGTTAGCAAAGTGATTTGGGGTGTGAGTGAATATTGGTGCTGCACATGTTAACCTCTTCCCGACCACCTCATGCCGATCGGCGGCGCCAGGAGGCGGGGATTAATAGGGAACGAGGGCGCGCATGCAAAGACACAGAGCCGGGATCTGTTAGCAGCCTGCCAGCTGCGATCAGAACTGGCAGGCTGCAATGTAAAAAAAAAAAAGATAAAGAAAATAAGAAACAATTTTACAGTGCTGTGATCTAGCGCAGCACTGTACAGGGTACAGCCCTTTCACTTAGCTGTCCCTCTGATTGGCTCACAATCTAATCCTTCTCATGGGCTGATGCCTATGAGAGTGAAATTCTATTTTTGGAGTGCAGTCCGGGCCAATTTAGGGGGAGGGAGGGAGTGGGGGAAAAAAATAATTTTTTAATAAAAAAAAAAAAAAAAAACTTAAATTGAGAAAAAAAAAAAATTTGCAGCAGCAATCAGAGACTACCAAAGAAATCCTCCATTAGTGGCAAGAAAAGGAGGTAAAATTCATTTTGGTGGTAAGTTGTTTGACTGCGCAATAAATCGTTAGAGCTGCACAGTGCTGAATTTTCCAGGAAAAATCGCCTGCTCACTAGGGGGGTATAAACTTGTGGTCCTCAGGTGGAAAAGGTGCCCACTAATTATACAATTTTCTGAAAAGAATTGTCCGTGATCAGATAAATGCAATCTAAATGACAGAAAATAAACCTTGTTGATGTCCCAAATCGACTGTGAATGATTCTAATAGTGATCGTTTGATAACTATTTAGTGGATCAGAAAAACGTTGTGAAAAAATTGGTTGTGATAGGAAATACAAATTGGTTACTGGATGGTAAAATAATCGACGTATTATGTAATTTTATTTTCGATCACATTTATCTGATCACTCGGGCGATTCTTCACCGAAAATGTTACGGTTAGTGGGCTCCTTTAAAGTGGCCACATACCATACAATTTTTTAAAATATATTTTCAAAAAGAATTGCAATCAATTGTTCTGATTGTAACATTTCAAAATTCTGACCTATGTACCACACACATACGTTAAATTTTTCCCAAATTATGAAATAAAATGACTGAAAACTCAGAAAAAATTGCTAGGGTCTGTACATCACGTGATTGACAATAAATCGCACACCATACAATCTTTATATAAATTGATCAGTAAAATCTAACAATCCTGATCTACTTTAATCGAATAAAAACGAAAAACTCGATCAGATTTTTTGAACAAATGAAAAAAAAAAGCTTTCCATTTTTCAGGACAACCGATAATTTTTATCAAATTGGCGTAAAATTGGATCATTTTATTGTATGGTGTGTGTGTGTGTGTGTGTGTGGCCACCTTTAGGCTGTGAGTGTGTACAAACAACCACTTGGTATAACATGACAGAAGTGGGAACTGGATTTGGCCAGTAACTACAGATCTAATGTAAGAGCTATTGTACGTGTGTATGTTGCCTTGCCATTCCTGTCAGAGTTTCCGATTGCCTGATTGGTTAGCTTATCTTGTGCCAAACTCAATAAGCTCAAGCTCACATGCCAGAAGATGTGTTATGACTGAGCATTGCTTGTTATGTGCTGTGGGTGGCTCAGCATGCTTCCTCAGCTTCCCTTGCCCAGTATGCTTTCCATGGTGCTGAACATGTTTAACTCAGTGGAAAGCTTGGAAAGAAAAGGCATGATGCTCCTCCCCCTGAAGCTTGACCTCCACCCTGTGGCTGTAATAGCTTATTACTGACAGAGAGAAACACTTAGTGTAGAGGTTCCCCTCATCTCTGCAGTGAAGTAAAAGGGTTTCTTAAATAGAGAGGTGACTTAGGGAAACACCATAACTGAATACAGATGAGCATGGGAGTTCTTCAGACACTTCCTGGTTTTGTAAGGTGCCTGGTAATAAGGAGCCAGGGCTGTTTCCCACCAAAAAGCGCTAGCTATTTTGAAGTAACTTTATAGCGATTTTGTGTGAGTAACTTTTTTAGATATCCCACAGTTTTTTATTTTATATTTAAATATAGTTTTTAAGTGTTTACTTACATTGGGCTTGATTCACGGGACACATGCGGAGGTGCACCAGCCTGCAACACTCAACATAGAGGGAAGACGGACCACCTGGAGGGAAGACGGACCACCTGGAGGGAAGACGGACCACCTGGAGGGAAGACGGACCACCTGGAGGGAAACGACCACACGGAGGGAGACTGACAACATCCGACCACATGGAGGGAGCCGGACCACGCGGAGGGAGACCGACAAGGGGCACGTCGGTCATCCAGAAAGTGAATGGCACTACTGCGGTGCACCCGACAGCCTTTTTTTATCGCGATCTTTTAGCATGCTGGATAAATCGATGTGACCAGTTTAGGACAGAAATCGGATCAAAATGACAATCCAGCAGCCACAATGCGGCTTCGATCCCTGTCAATCTTATCATTTTGTTAATCAGACAAATATGAATGCTGCAAATCCAGTAGTGGACAACTTAAAGAGACACTGAAGCGAAAAAAAATATATGATATAATGAATTGGTTGTGTACTATGAATAATTACTAGAAGATTAGCAGCAAAGAAAATATTCTCATACTTTTATTTTCAGGTATATAATGTTTTTTCTAACATTGCATCATTTTATAATATGTGCAGATTACACAACACTCAGCATTCAAAATGAGTCTTTCAGAGCAGTCTGTGAACTAATGACCTCTCCTCTGGCAGAGGAAAAGTAAACTATTAACTAACAGTTGAGATAATAAAAGTCAAAAAAAAGCCCTCTCCACGACTTTGAAAGTCGTAGAGCTTAATGGCTTTTTTGTATAGAGATAACAACTGGAGTTTCTCAACTCTTCCTGTACTGGAAACAATTACACTGATGTATCTGATCTTAATGTTTTATTTCTTAGCTGTGCTACACATACAAATCATTATATCATCATTTTTTTTTCGCTTCAGTGTCTCTTTAAAGCAGAACTGAAGATTAAAAAAAAAAAAAAAGTTTCTCTGGGGCTTCTGCCAGCCCCCTGCAGTTGACCTGTGCCCGCAAAGTTACCAAACGATCCTCCGTTCCCCTCCCCCGCTGTGGCTCACTTTCAGTTCTGGCTGTTGCTGTGCACTGGCATCCTCGTTCACACTTCCGTTGCCGGGAGCGTATTGTGCTGCAGTAGAGATTTTCTCGTACTTTGCCTGCGCAGGACGCTCCTGGCCATGGGAGCGCGTACGAGGATGCACGTGGCCAGGGCCGCGCAGGTGCAATGGAAGTCTACTTAGAAGTCGGTGTGAAGAAAATTGAGCTGCGGCGGGAAACGGAGCATCGTTTGGAAATGGCGTGGGCACGGGGCAGCTGCAGGGGGCTGGCAGAAGCTCAAGTGAGTGGAACTCTTGCTGGGTTTCTCTCCTTTACAGCTGGCAGCTCCTGTAGCTGAAAGGAGGGGGCGGGGCTGGTATTACTCTGGAGGGGAAGTGGAAGTTGTCATGTGGTTTGTTTTGTTCTTTAGTTTCTAAGCAAAAAAACATAAAAAAATAGATCTCACAGGAAGATGTACTTTACTTACTCAGTTGTGCATTTGTTATGTAAACACCCACAGTTCTAGTCTGGTGGTAGTCTTTAGTCACTCATGAGAGGCAGCTGAAGAGCTGTCATAAATCATTTGAGAGATAATTTATATATATATATAAACATATAGGCATAATTCGGCACTAAACATGAGATAAAGCGAAGTCGTCAAAATAACAAAAAATGTTGCAATAGGAATAAAAAGTACCACATGAGCTTTCTGCATCAACATTATAATGTTTCATGCAAATAAACTTCAGATATTATATGGAAAACAAAGTCAGAGGTTCCCACTAGTGCATAACAGTGCATTGCATTTCAAGAATGAAGTGCTGCATTCATTTCTGCCCATTTCTCTGTCCCACTCAGTGTAATGAATGGGATTGGCAGGCATCACTATAAACAAAACTCTAGGTGTCCATGTGTTAAGGTGGCCACACAGCATACAATTAAAAGATCCAATTTTTCAGCAATTCGATAATTTTGATCGGTTGTCCCGAAAAATCGAGAGCTTTTCTTTTTCGATCGACAAATCTGATTGAACATGTTGGAAATTTGAGACCAACTTTATCAAGAATTGTATGGAGTGTGATGGATTGTCAATTACTTGATGTATAGTTCCAATCAATTTTTTTTCTGAGCTTTCAATTATTTTTTTCATGAGTGGAGAAAAATTGAACATAGATGGGGGTACATTGGTCAGATTTTTGAATTGTTACATTCAGTCTGAAACATTGATTGCTATTCTTGAATTGAACAGATATTTAAATAAATTGTATGGTGTGTAGCCACTTTTACTGTATATTGCATGACCACACTGTACAGCAACGCATGACCATGTATGTTTTTATGTCCACTTCCTGTTTTATGGAAAATTCCTAAAAGAACAGGTTTAAACCACCACTAAATAAACATAACTGATTTTATTTTGACATTGAACTGTTTCATCTGACATGCTGAGGTGATCCACAGCAGAGCCGGCTATAACGCAGTGCATTATCACATGTCTCTGTATAGCGCTATTGAAATACATAATAGGAACTGAATAGGAACTCCACTAAAACCGGCAAAATGCATACAAATTGACTTTACCACCAGATACAGGCAGATCTTGAACTGATAGGTAAATTATGTGCCCCTTATTTTCCATGAGAATTCCAATTATCGGTAAAATATCGCAAAATTTACCAGACAAACCAACTGGTTTTACCGCGTGAGGTAAAATAGACACTGAGGCCTTGCTCATATTGCATTCCGTACGCTTTGGCTTTGGGCGGTTTTTGATGCATATTTTTTTTTCCATTCCCGGCGCATGGGTGGGCGATTTTTGTTTTCTAAGCGTTTTTCCTGAGTTTTTTTTATTTCACTCCCTGACGCAAGTCAGGAAGTGAACTCTTTGACCCGTAAAATAATAAATACAATGTATTTATTCTTTAAAACGTGAATGCAATCGCTGCACAAAGCGATTTTGTGAGCGTTTTGCGTCTTTCCTATACCTTCCATTGAGGCAGAATCGCCCGAAAATAGTCCATGCACTACTTTGCTAGCCGCATAGCACACGGCCCGCGCTGATATGAACCTTCTCATAGGCATTCATTGTCCACGCGGTCGGGGGGGGGGGCATTTTTAAAAATTACAAGCGGGCGAAAAAAGCCAAAAACACCTGCAGTGTGAACGAGCCCTGACAGATTATCTGGCAGGTAAATCTAACAGAAAATTGTATGGTGTATTCCCAACATAACAAAAGAAAGATGGCTGGGTCTCCACCTGGATTTGAGCAAAATGCTGTATTTTATTGCACCAGTTACAAGACCAACACACGACGTTTCGGCCTGCGGCCTTTATCAAGTGTTGCACAAAAACTGAGCTCATGCTCACATATAAATCACATATCACATCATAAAACACACCCCAAAGGGCGGGCACATACTTGGAGGGCTCTTAAAGTGACAGTACACCAGTCCATCCAGGTTATAGGAAACATCTCATATTACATTCCTCATTAAGTCCATTAGGTGCAAGGGTTTCCAACCTATTAATCCACCTAATTTCCCTTCTTAGGAGGGTTGTCTCGTTGTCCATCCCTTCTCCTGTTGTAACTTTCTCCAATACACACCACCGTAAATCATTTACCATATGGTTGCAGTGTTCTCCCCAGAATTTTTTTCCAGCCGGGTGGCATGATATAGTAGCCGGGTGGCATGAAAAAGCCATGATATAGTAGCCAGGTGGGGCGAGATGAAAATGCAGGGCAACTCTGCTTACAGCATAGGAGGAGGTGAGGAGGTGAGCTGATGACAGCCGGGTGGTCACCAAATCTAGCCGGGTGGAGTACCCGGCTAAAAGAGCCTGGTGAGAACACTGGGTTGCATTCAAAATAATGTCTGCCTATAGGGGAATCAAAATTCTTGTCAGGGTCATTATAATATTTTCTGTACTATCTTATATCGCTACGATGTTCATTAACTCTCACCATAATAGGTCTGGAGGACTGTCCCACATAGCCTATCCCACAGGGCCACTTTAGAAAATAAATGACATTCGAAGTGACACAGGAAAAATTGCCATTAAGTTTTATTGCTGTGCCCCTCCTGGGATGTGCTACAGAGTCACCCTTAATAATGCTAGAACAATTCTGGCAGCTAAGACAGGGAAATGTGCCTTTCTTTCTTGGCAAAAATGTCTCCAACTGCTTTGGATTCTTTTTTAAATCTGCTCTCACCAGCTTATCCCTAATACTTTTCCCTTTTCTGTAAACAAATCTAGGAGGGGGGGAGGGGGCATGGAAAACCTTAGAAAGCAAAGCGTCAGCACTGATTAAAGACCAATTATCTAATATACTCTTTCTCACCAATTGGGCGTGATTGTCAAAAGTGGAAATTCCCAACATAAGCCTACCAGAATTGAGGCCATTGTAGGTAACCTTTTATTTTGTACTTTATCGTCATGAGCTCAGTCGATTTTGCTGGAGTTTACTGCAATTACCTTAAAGTAGAATCCCAGTAAAGTGCTATCATGTAACTGTTATTGCAGTGTATTTATGTACTAATGTATGAGGTTTCCATTTTAGGCTTGGCTGGACTCTCATGAACGCAACTTTGGCCATTTTGTGGGAGGCAAATGGGTGAAGCCTGAAGGCAGACACACTTATGTGACCAAGAACCCCGCCACCGGTTAGTACACGTTTCCTTAGCTGTCTCCTCATGCTTCCCTATCTGTGCTTCATTTGTCTCTTATACAGGATGTTGTTTCCAAACAGTACTAAATTCCAGGCATAGATATTTACTAAATTTCTCCTAATCTGGAGAACATAAATGATCCTACAATGGATGTATTCATAATTGTCTGCCTTCAAAGGAAATCCAAGGTGACAATAAACTGATGAGATAAGCATCTTAAAACATAAAATTGACTTTTGTAGATATCATACAGTTTTACTTTATATTTAACCCCCCCCCAACCGCCTAACACCACTGATCGGCGGCAGGATGGTGGAAGCCCCAGGACCGCCCAATGCCGATCGGCGTCAAGTCCTAGAGCGGAGATTAGTGGGGATCGCGCACGCATTCCCGCTGAGTGACGAAGCGGAGTTCCAACAATAGCCTGCTAGCCCGCTGTTAGAATTGAAAGACGGTTTCTTTCGGTTGTACAGCACTGCGATCTATGAGAGGTCATCACTGATTGGATTTCGGGAAGGAGGGGGGGGGGGGGGTTGGGAGCAGAATAGAACAAAAATAAGGACATTTATTAAAAAAAAAAAATAAGATTAACATTAATAAAAAAAACCAAAAACCTGCAGCAGCAGTCATATGCCACTAACAGTAAGCTCTGTTGGTGGCAACAAAAGGAGGCAAGATTAATTTGTGTTCTAAGTTGTATGGCCCTGCAGTGAACTGTTAAAGCTGCAGGGTGCAGGTTTGTAAAAAAAAATAAAAAAAATAGCCTGGTCACTAGGGGAGTGTAAGCCTGTGGTCCTCAACTGGTTAAATCTACTTTTTAAGTTTTTACTGTTTCATTGTCTCTGCTCAATGACACCATTCATTAAAGTATGCCAGAGCTAAAATCTATAAACAATTTAATCTTTTTTGTCTCTTTCCTCCTCTTAGAAGCCATTTACTGCCAGGAAAGTGTTTTATGGCTGTAATTCCTTATCAGTGAGGGCTACACTATAATCCAACTTGTCCCCGTCAGAAACTGTGACGTTTAACTCTTTCAGGCAGAGAAAAAAAATGAATGCAGCATAGTTATTTGTGCGCTTGGAACTGTACATACAGATGTCTATCTCATCATGTCTCTGCAGATATCCTTTAAGGGAAGTGACAGGCATAAGGTGACTGCTTTATGCATTTCTTTTTAATTTAATACGTTTCCTGACAGCCCTGCTGATCAATCTGGCGTTAGTAGTGTCTGAATCACACACCTGAAACAAGCATGCAGCTAATCCAGTCAGACTTCAGTCAGAGCACCTGATCTGTGTGCTTGTTTAGGGTCTATGGGGGACATTTATCAAGAGTGTCTGAGACAAAATATTGGTAGGTTTTTAGAAATCCATGCAGAACTGTCTCAGGCATCTTAAGAAATCATTAGTGCAGATTCCTTCTAAAACTGTTGTAAAATAGGAGGAGCTAGGAAGGTCTCTCAGACAGTGCTGTGTGTGACAGGAATTGCTGTTGCTGAGGTAACGAATACATCTGCTGTATTGATAGCAGCAGGCTCTAAAGAGGAATTCAGAAGGGGGAAGGAGCACCACACAAATTATGTCTAGCCTGCGCGTTGCAATCATGTCTAGCATGCAGTTCTACATCTGTAGAACTGCTATTAAGCACTTCTTAATCTGCATCAGTTTAGGGATGGATTTGCACTTTTCTTAACTGTAGTGCAGCTCTAGCAATTCATGCTAAACTGCCACTATTGCCTAGGATTTAAGAAGGTTCTTATTATCATGCAGAACTGCTCTCCCTGCTGGTTAGAACAGATTAAGAAGAAGAAACTGTCGGTAATGCGTTGATAAATCTCCCCCTATGACTACAAGTATTAGAGGCAGAGGGTCAGCAGAACTGCCAGGCAGTGTGCATTGCTAAAAGGAAATAGATATGTCAGCCTTCATAACCCCCTTACCTGAGGTTGCCTTTAGGTGGCACACAATTGCAGCCCTCACCATCAGCCGTATCCAAACATAAGAGCACAGTGACTATTGCAGTAACATTGCATGCAGTCACATTGAGAGCTTTTTTTAAAAAGGTGCTGTCTTTCTAGGAAAACTCTGCACACCTTAGGGCTATGGTCCATTAGAGCGCTTTTAGCCACGCTTTGGAATTGCCAACGATTGCCGCTGATTCCAAAAGCGCTAAGCCAATGAACACCAATGGCTGCAAATCCACGAGAGCAATTGCGATTAGCTAAATCGAAGTTTGCAGGTCCTGAAACGCTCCTCACATGCAATTGTGTAGAGATTTTGTGTGCCCCAATTCAGTTTGAATAAAGTTTTCCCTACATGCCGGGTCTGTGTGCGGCGGCTTCTTGCACATAGCCCGCCCCCTTGCACCACAGACATAATGACATTATGTGCAGGGGGGCAGGGCCACACTCCAGAAGCTGGCGCACGGACCTGGCATGTGAGAGGCGCCCCGAATGTGGCTAATGGTATTCAGCGGCACTTTATTTGGCCTGAGGAAGTGGGCGAGTTCCCACGAAATGCGTTGCCTGTGCTTTGTACAAATAATTTTATGTGAATTTGTTGTCTTAGCGGTAAGCCACTTCATCTTCTTTATTTTTAGTTGCTTTTAGAGTATTTTATTCCCATTAGGCACCTCTCTACCCCTGTTATGTGAGTAAAAGCTTTATTTAGAGTGCAAATTGCAAACACTGTACACAGCACTGTGTAAATCCATTTATTATTAGTCTTACTATTTTTAATTTATTATTTATCGCCAACATCTTCCATAGCGCTGTACATATGACTAAATAAATAGTGTAGCACGGATACATGAGACATTCAAAACTATGTACAATTGGGACATCCAGCAATACATATATCTATGCAGTTGGTGAGTGGTTTGAAACCTCACCAATAATTCATATGCTAAATTACAGCAGGGTTTGAAACACTAGGAGGGCCCTGCCCTTGTTAGCTTACAATCTAGAGGCTAGACAGTGGAGACATTACAGAAGAAGAGACACAGGGGTTAGCGGATGAAGAAGTGAACGTCCAACATTGTCTATAGCAAATTATAGACTTGTCTGAACAGGTGTGTTCTTAGAGTGCGTTGGAAGGTTTTCAAGCTCGGAGCATGACAAGCTGGCTGTGGGAGAGCATTCCAAAGGAGAAGTCCTGGATGCGGTAATGAGGAGGTGACTAAGCTAGAGGACAAGCTTTGTAGGCATACTAGATGGTTCTAGAATCTAGTGTGTTTACAACAGCTCCCTGGTTTCCCCTTGGTGTGCTGGTGGTCGATCGGCACAAGAGGGCATTGTTCTCCCATCTGCTCTCTACGGCTTCATTGTGCGTTGCGTCATCAGCCCTTCCCCCCCAAATCCCTAACAACAGAACATGTTGCTAGCCCATATAGCCTCATCCCCAAACTGTTACCAAGGTGATAGAGTCCCAATCTCTGCTGGGTGACAGTCCTGATATGAAGCTTTATCTGGATGGTTACTGTTTCTTTTGCTATCCAGCAAAGTGGAAATGTAGGTATAAATGCAATAGCGACTCCTAGCACTAGTAACTGTGTCCTATACTAGCATCTGTTTTTTTTAATTTTTACACAGATGACATTACTTTGGGATTTAAGCTGGTAGGATAACTATATGAGCAATAATGAATTAGGAGACAGGTTTTTATTGTATGTTATGCCAGCTTGTAAATCAACTTGAAGTTCATCTTTAATTCTGAGTAATAAACAGTTCTACAGCTGATCGCATTTCAGCCTGGAAAAGCTCTTAGGCATTTTTAATTCAGGAGAACCTTTTTCTTTTTACACTTAGGAGAGGCTTTGGCGACCACTGTCCAGGGAAATGAGGAAGATGTGGAGTTGGCAGTCAGCACGGCACGGAAAGCCTTTGAGAGCTGGAGCAAGCTGCCCTGTCACGTGCGAGCCCGATATCTCTACAGGTCAGATTGTGATGGGAATTTCATCTAATATCAACTGTGTCATTACAGGAGATTGTGGCCAGGATGAAGCCATTATTCTACAGAATGAGACAATATGAGAGTAAGCACCAAGTGTGTCACTATGACCAGCTGCAGAGAAGAGAACATGGCTTATTTGTGAAACTCCATACTTCAGTTTCTAATTGAAACTTTGAGTTCTTAAAGTTTTGGGGCATTTATACTAAAGTGTATTTAAATTGAGTCCCTGATCTATGTAATGGGATGAGATTCCATACACCATGAGCAGACCGACAAATAGATGAGGGCTCAAATCTTCCATATCGAGAAGTAGAAAAAACTCCATCTCACACAGCAGTAAGACTAAAGGTGGCCACACACCATACAATTTTTTAAATATCGGTTCAATTTAAGAATTGCAATAAATTTTTCTGACTGATTGCAACATTTCAATAATATGACCAATGTACCACACACCTATGTTAAATTTTTCCCCCAATTATGATAAAAATGATTGGAAACTCTGACAAAATTGCTTGGGTGTGTATATTAATAAAATGACAATCCAACACACACCATACAATCTTAAGAGAGATTGAAGAAAAATATCTGGCATTCCGGATCGATTAAAATTGAAGAAAACGGGAAATCCGATCGGATTTTTCAGTCGAATGAAAAAAAAGCTTTCGATTTTTTTTGGGAGATACGATCGTTTTTATCGAATTACCGTAAAATCGGATCATTTTATTGTATCATGTGTGGCCACCTTAATAGTGGCCACTAATGATCCAATCTTTTTCATCCAATCTTACCATTTCTATCTAATATAAGGGAACTGACTATAGTATCCAATTACTATCCAATTAGTATCCAATTAATATATTCCATCAGTTTACTCTTCTACTTCATAGATTTGGTAAGATTGGATGAAAAAGATTTGATTTGTTAGTGGCCACCCTTAAGGTGGCCTCACATGATACAATAAAATGATCCGATTTTACAGTAATTCGATAACGATCGGATCTCCCTAAAAAATTGAAAGCTTTTTTTTCATTCGACTGAAAAATCCGATTGGATTTCCCGTTTTCTTCAATTTTTATCGATCCGGAATGCCAGATATTTTTCTTCAATCTTTCTAAAGATTGTATGGTGTGTGTTAGATTGTGAATTTATTAATATACACAACCTAGCAATTTTGTCAGTTTCCAATCATTTTTATCATAATTGGTGAAAAATTGAACATACGTGTGTGGTACATTGGTCATATTTTTGAAATTTTACAGTCAGTCAGAAAAATTGATTGTAATTCTTAAATTGAACAGATGTTTAAAAAATTGTATGGTGTGTGGCCACCTTTAACTTGACCACCAGCAATCACAAAGTGCAGTGACAAATGTATCCCTATGGGATCATTCTTGCTGCAGCACTTGATCGCACACTGCATTACAAACCTTCCTTATGGGGAGGTTCATTGTAAAAGAAAAAAGAAATATATCAGTGCTCAGTGCACTTTAAAGACAGTACACAGAGTAGGGACACCAAGAGCCAAATATAGTGTAGTATGTGCTGGTAGTTGACATTAAGTATGATAGAGTAATAAGCTATACTCCTAAGGCCCGGTTCACATTAGCGTTTCCCTGTCCGGATCCGCCTGATCGGATCCGGACCGTATACTGTACAAACGGAACGTACGTTCCGCATAGCAATGCAAAGTCTATGCGGACGTTCACATGCGTACGTTCCATACAGAACGGAGCCAGATCGGATCCGGACACTTTTCCAACATGCGCTATTTTTCTGGTCCGGATCATCTGGCCCACGCACCCGGATCGGAGCCTGACTGCACCATCAGGATATAGAAACCAATGTGAAACGGAAAGCACAGAACACACTGGCTATCAAAACTGGACGTTCTACCCCACTTCCTATGCGTGGATGGGGACACATGGGCCAAGCATTTCTGGAGTGGAGCAGCAGTGATTAACGTGCTGGAGCTGTTTGGCAGTATGTCGGAGGTGGAGGTGAGGCCTAAACAGCGGAGGACCTGATTGTACAGGTGCACCTTCTGCTGACCTCCCACCCCCCAACAATTGTAATGTTTATATCTCTATTTTTACGACACGGATCCGGATGGCAGCCGTATTCATGCCTGATGCAAACGGACCGGATCCGTTTGCATTCCCAGAACGCAAGTGTGAACGGGGCCTAAAGCAGGGTTACCTCAAAGGCAACCACTGTATAGGCAGGTGGGGAGATTAGACCTGATCCCACTCAGGATTAAAAAGTCACTCTCCGTAGATGAGGAAAAAAGGGGGTAACACCCCTCCACTAGGGATGCAAGTGATACAGCATAGTATGGATACAGAGGAGCCAAAGGGATACAAGTATCTAAAAAGTTTAAAACATGAGGAGGCAGTGGTGGACTTGCCTCCTCCAAACAGACACAAAAATTGCCAATGTGTTTGTCAAATAGAACAAGTTTATTTACCTTCTTCGGGAGACAGTGCAACACGTTTCGCAGGTTTGATCCCACTTCATCAGGCAATAACAACGGAGTGATAGCAGATGTGGTCAGTAGAAGAGCCAGGCACCTCTGGCTAGATTATAACTCGCGCTGGTGCAGCGTGTTCCTGTTGAAAACAACCCCTAACTATTTTATGGTTGTCAACCCCACAGCCAGATATGTCATGATGCTGCAAATTGCTACAGCTAAGAGCTTCAAATAATAATCCGCAAGGATGTTCCAGTGCTGTTTTAGAAACAGAAACATCGCCACCTACTGATATAGTTGATGAACAGTTGTGCAGAGGAGAACCTTACAACACAGCAGGAGAGCAAAGGTCCTGCAGCAATATAGAGTATTGTTCAGAGGGACTTTTAGATGGGATAATGATAGAATATTGGCATACACTTAACATTCAAAGTGGAGTACCAATAAATTAATACATAGGGCCTCTTTCTATACAATGGACAGGAGTATAGCAAAATACAGATGATCAATGAGATGCACATAATTCAGTGTTGATGCAAGATTATGCAAATCAAATTCTGGATGCAAATGCAGCTTGAAAATGGACCAATCAATTTAAACCTTGGTCGGACTTGATTGCTCCACTTTCAAGATGCCTAAATTTGCATACAACATTTACATAATCCTGCATGAGTTATGAATTGTTTGCATTTCATTGACCATCCCATCCCTATAGCAGAGACATAGAAGCATATATAGCACAACCAGTCCTGAACAGTTCCTTACTAGTATGTAACAAACATTAATAACAGCAGTGCTCCTAACCACTGGATATGGATGCTTATTGAATAGAAACAGTCAGCTTCTGAAAATGTACTGTATATTAGGAGAATGAGCAAGGAGCTCGAGCAAAGAATGATCAAGTGTTCCAGTGTGCAAATAGCAAGTGAGGTAGCTGCCTACCCCAGAATCAGAGTACCAGGAATGTGCCATCTGTGAGAGACAAGGACTGAATTTGAACAAGTCACAGTAGGAGATATATGAAGAGTACTAAGTCACCATCTGAAAGCCACTTTAAACCAGCAGAAGGAGAGAGAGGCTTGACATCCAGTGGCGGCGAGATCCCGGGTAATCACACAGTGTAGACAATCATAAGGATGGGGAAGGGTCATATGTGGCAACGGGAGAAGGAAAATTTACAATATGGTAAGGGGAGAAAGGAGTAGAGCAGTCGGTTATCCACTGGGTCTGGCCAGTCATTGAAAACTCCACAGGATTGTCGGCTTGCACTAGACAAGAACAGAGAGGCAAGTTACTGAAATGCCGAAGGAGTCTGAGATCGCCATCTCCTGGAGTATGCCTCTATCCAGCTGTTCACTTCATTAGGGTCTGTGAAGAAGTGAGCTTTGCCATTTACTCTGTTTCACATGGTACAGCATTAGCATAGTTAAGCATAAGAGCTTTTTTTTTTAGTCTCTTATAAATGTAAGCTGAAAACTGGAAAGCTTAGTCCATCCCTTGATAGTCGGAACAGCATGATGATGCCATGCAGCAACAGCCCTCCTCAATGCCCTTACTGCTGGCTGGGCTTCTTCATGTGGTATTCACATGTACCAGGGAAAGCCAAATGGTGGATTCATAATCCAGACTGCAAACAATGAATATATCATCAGTTTTTAGACTAGCTGTATTTCTAGAATGAGGATGTTCTAGTTCATTTTACCATAAACATGACTTTAACATTGCTGTTTGTTCTGTTGTCCAGCATTGCCCGCACTGTGCAGAAGCATCAACGGTTATTGAGCGTGGTGGAGAGTATGGACAATGGGAAGCCCATCCGAGAGTCACGTGACTGCGATGTCCCTCTTGTGGTTCGCCACTTTTATCACCATGCTGGCTGGGCACAGCTGCAGGATACAGAAATGAGTGGCTGGAAGCCTTTGGGTAAGAATCCTCTCTGAGAGACACAACCGAGTACAAGCACATGCAGAGAAAGCTGGATGATGTTGAATGGATGAGAGAACTGTAACTCTTTAGCTGCTGGAATGCCTACAGTAGCACATGTATATATCGCATTAGATGCATTAATATTGCTGCAGTATTCTTGATTTTGTTCTTGTATTCTGTATTTGAAACCTGTGTGTGGGATTTTTTTTCTTCTTTCTCTCATCGCATACCTACAGGGTGGTACACATACCCAGAATGTTTTTGGCTGAGGGAGCTGGTCTGTCTTTGTCCAGAATCTAGTATGTGCTTATCTGCCACCATGCCTTGTTGAAAGATGCAGAGTTCTGGATCTCCTTGGACAAGCGCTTTGTTCCCTTTCCACTCCACCCACTGGACACCTATCTGTCATGCACTGCACCATTGTGCCCACATGTTTGATAGGCAGCAGTGCCGCAACTCAGGGGCGTGGTGCACACTTCAATTGACCTCACCTCTTGCCCTCATTTGAATGACCGGGGCACTTACCTCCCCACTCTGCTGATTCAGTTGGGAGCATGGCTAGTAGTCTAACTCCATTCTTCGAGGGCCATATCTATGCCAGAGATTAGCATGGGCTGAGAAAGGGAGACATGTGTTCTACTAGACACCTAATCAATAAGTTATTCAAGCTGGCCATACATGCATCAATTTTACCAGCAGATTCAATCACGCTGATTGAATCTGCTGGTTATCTGTGACGAAACAAGCTGCATCCATCAACACTTTGAATCGATTTGTGGGAAAACGCAATTGAAATTACATTCGAACCACATGGTGAATTTCAGTTGGACACAGCGGGGGAGCAGTGGGAGATCGACAGCCCATAGTGTTGCATTACAGTACAACGCTACAGTTCAATGGGGAACCGTCAAACTGCAGCGTTCTGTGTGAAGAGTATGGGGGAATTCATCCCTCTCTGATCAGATTCAGATCAGAGAGTGATTGATCCGTTTGCCACATTAGTTGGCAATCTATGCATGTATGCCAACCTTTAGGCAGCCATTTTGGACCTAGATGATTGGTAATTTTACCTAGAACAGATAATGGTGCACAAACTGATGACTTTACTGAAATGAATGTGAACCCTTTTAATGTGTATATAAAAAAAACATTTATTGATCTCCCATGTAGGTGTTGTTGCGGCAATCGTTCCTTGGAATTTCCCTCTGATGTTACTGACCTGGAAAATATGCCCTGCGCTGGCCATGGGTAAGAACGTCACGTCAGTGTCTGTATGTGAATTAAAGTAGAACTTTAGGCTTTGAATAAACCTATCAGTCTAAACCACACCACTTACTTTTAATGATTTCTTCTTAAAGGAAATCCCCGACTGAGCATTCAGTCTGGCTTTGCTCAGGAATATTTATAGCTCAGTCTGTGTTCTCTCATGTCTTTTCAAGTCCAAGCCTGCCCCCTGCTGGCTCTGCTCAGGAATCATTATAGCTTAGTCATTATAGCAAAGCTAGACTGAATGCTCAGTCGGGGATTTTATCAGGTCTGATAAGAAACAAGCTGTGCAGTGCAGAATGAAACAGCATGGTAGGTGTTTTCTCTAATGTTCCCACTGATCTCTATTGTAAATTACATGAGTGTGCTTCATCTCTGGTTTACTTTAAAGAAGAACTTTATCCAAGGTTTGAACTTCATCTCAATCAGTAGAGGAGTTATCTACTACTGATTGAGATGAAGTTCCCACCAGAAAACTTTACCTTTTCTCAAATAAATCATCATGGATATCTGTGTGGCTGATATTGTGGCGAAACCCCTCCCACAGGGCGAGGTCATGACAAAGGTCCTGACAGTTTGTTGTCTGTGAACCTTGTTACATTGTGGGAAATAACAGCTTTTTCCAACTGCAATATCTCCCTTTGTGCATAGAACTCTCAGTAATGAACATTCCGTACAGATCACCTGGCAGAACTAAAGATGTAGCCACCAGTGATACATTTCAGAATGTAAATCAAAGAGAGGAAAGATTTTATAATGGGCAAACGCTGACTAAATAATCTATAAATGCAGGTCACATGTTTGGGAGCCGGCGAATGGCAGCAGAGAGTGTTCTGTTGTTCAGCAGTGTCTGGAAGCAGGAAAAAATTACACATGCTCCTGCAGATGGTTTTTGTGTGGGAAAAGGGAGGTTTTTTTTGCTAATTGGCTGCACCTGTGGATTGGGAGAGGCAGCAGGAGGGGCCCCAAAGCCTCTGGGCCCCCTTGCATTGGCAGTGGTCACAGGGGTAATTGTTACACCCATGGACGTGGACAGCGGCAAGAACGGCAAGACTGAATGGATGGCGTGGTGGGAAATGGCAAGAGCGAGCGGGGGTTGCAGCAGGAATGATTGAAATCTACACCCAGGCAGGAATAACCGCTCTCAGTCGGGCTTAGATTTAAATCGTCAAGGTCTGGAAGCAGTTAAGATGGGAATATCTGGGCAGCCTCTTACGCAAGACCTCTGTCGTTTTCTTCGATTTTTATCGATCCGAAATGCCATATATTTTTCTTCAATCTTTCTAAAGATTGTATGGTGTGTGTGTGTGTGTTAGATTGTCAATTTAATAATATACACACCCTAGCAATTTTGTCAGTTTCCAATCATTTTTTATCATAATTGTGGAAAAATTGAACATACCTGTGTGGTACATTGGTCATATTTTTGAAATGTTACAATCAGTCAGAAAAATTTATTGCAATTCTTAAATTGAACAGATATTTTAAAAAAATTGTATAGTGTGTGGCCACCTTTAAAGTGAACCTGAGACGAAAGTTGTCTCAGGATTTATACTGTGTCGGGCATACCGCTCTCTGTCCTCAGGAGTTCCCCATAATTAAATAACATGGCTGTAAAACCTGTAGCTAGCACTAGGCTAGCTAGTACAGGTGTACGGCACCCCCGAATCGCCTGCGATCCTCCCAGATCCCCCCCGTTTATACATTACCCAGCCAGGATCCAGCGATCGCGCAGCCTCCCTGCACAGCTTCGGTCTCTCTATGGGGAGGATGGGTTTGCGCATGACGGCGACGTCTTGTGCGATCCTCCCCATAGTGAGGACTGGAGCTGTGCGGGAAGGCTGCGCCGATCGCTGGATCCAGGCTGGGTAATGTATAAACAGGCTGGATCGGGGGGTGCCAGACACCTTTACTAGCTAGCCTAGTGCTAGCTACAGGTTTTACAGCCATGTGGGCAAATTATTTAATTATGGGGGCAAAAACTAACAAAGCCTCCTGAGCAGTGTAACGCTCAGGAGGTTAAAAACCACCTGGAGTTTTTGGCTCCCATGTTTTCTTCTTACAGACTCTGTTTACAGAATCATTAACTATGCAATAGTTTGGTAAGTTATTTATAAGAAAAAAATACAAAATGTCAAGGTAGAAAAGCACATCCAGGGGTATCACTAATATTATAAATGCGAAAGTTTGGATGTTTATTACTCAATCACGTAACAACGGCTGAACGGATTTGAATGGAATTTGGCACACACATAGTACATTACCTGGAATAACATATAGGATACTTTTATTCCCATAACCAAAAAGTGGGCAGATACAAATACAAATTTTACTGGGAAAATGTAAACTGCAGCCATTCTTACACTGTTAGTGGTAGGGTTCTCAAACTTTGCACAGTTGGTCACTGGGTGACCGAGATTAATATTCAAAGTGGGTGGAGCCTACAAAAGCCAATCAAAATTCAGCTATTGATTTTCAAGGGGAATATCGGATTGCTGCCATTCTTGCACTGTTAACGGAACAAGCCTCAAACCTGGTACAGTTGGTCATTAGGTGACTGGGGTTTAAATTCAGAAAAGCAGGTAGAGCCACTAACACCTAAATTATTGATGCCAAAGACCGCAAAGCTCACATACTAGGTCATTGAGTAATTGTGTGTTAACACCAGCCAAACACATACCCGAGCAACGTCGGGCCATCAGCTAGTATGGCATAATATAAACTTTATTCAATAACAAGCTAATAAGCTGCGCGATAGTAGTGGGTACCCAGCAGTGCAACAGACCATTATAAAAACAAAAATATAAAATTACATTTGCTTCCTGTAGTTGTACTGTAAAGGAGTTGCTTTTGTTTAGACTTGATGCAGCTTATCATGTCTGTCCTGTTCCTCTGCAGGTAATACTGTAGTACTGAAGCCGGCCACATACACCCGTCTGACGGCTCTGCTTCTGGCGGAGATTTGTGCCGAAGCCGGCCTCCCACCTGGAGTCTTCAATGTGGTCACTGGCAATGGAGCCTTTGGTGAGAAGCTGGCTGTCCATCCTGATGTGGATAAAGTGGCATTCACAGGCTCTACAGAGGTAAGTCACGCACAGTAATACCAACGTGCATCAAAAGAAACAAGGCTTGAAATGACAGCAATATAATTCACAATGGATGACTATGGATTGTTTACTGGGGGTTTCTAGGCTTCTAAGCCCCATCTACACGGTACGATACTTTGCGCGATTCAGTATGCAATCGTGATACGAGTAAGTTTATAGAATCGCATAAGGAATCGAATCGCGGATATGGAAAGCCTCTGTGCTACACTATATGATTTCGATCACGATTCGATTAATGATCATGTCGAATCGTGATCGGATCGGGGAATACATCTATACCATACGATCGTGTTTCAGATCGGTTGTAAAATAGGCGTATTTAAGCAAAGGGTGGAGTAAGCGAAGGGAGTTCTGAGCGGATGGGCGGAGTCAAGCGATGGGAGTTCCGAGCGGAGCCTAAAAGCGATGGTAATAGTGAGACAGTCATTGTGTGTGGCTATAGTGGTCTGCTTTGGCAACTGTGGCAATTTGGCAACCATGGCTATGTCGGATAAAGAGCGTGCGTCCACTGCTCTGGCTGTATTGATCCTCGATCGAGTGAGGAAGAGGAACAGAAACAAGCAGAAGCGTTCGTGGTCCAAGGGTTGGCTGCAGAGGAGACATGAATTTAGTCCCATGAGCCTTTTGCATGAACTTCGCGAAAATAATCCTGAAGATTTCAGAAACTATGTGCGGATGTCTAATGAAAGCTTTGATGAGCTGCTGGAGAAGCTCCGTCCGCGGATTACAAAGTAGGACACAGTCATGAGGGAGGCCATCACAGCAGAGCAATGACTGTGTGTGACTTTACGCTTCCTTGCAACTGGAAGATCTTATGCGGATTTGAAATTTGCATCTGCAATTTCCCCACAGGCGTTGAGCCGTATTATACCCGAAACTTGCCAAGCCATCGTGTCGGAGTTGTCCGATTTCTTCAAGGTAAGCCCTATTTGTTTGTGACATTTGTGAGGCACTGTGCAGCATTTGGCTGCAGTACTGTCTGAATCACACCGAGATATGCAAGCAGCTATTTTTGTTTGTTCCGACAATCATGTCAGAACACCCTGTCTGCTGCATGCTTGTTCACGGTCTACGACTAAATAGAGGCAGAGGATCTGCACAGCTGCCAGGCAACTGGCATTTTCCATATTATTCCCTCTGCGCTTGTGTTTATTGCTAGCAGCAAGCCTGAAATGGGGCTGTTGAAGGTACACAAACATGAATTTTCTAAATACTTATCTAGTTTGTACAAAACAGTCCACTCTCATCTTGGCTCGCTTTTCCTGCATGGTAACTTGCCTCACTCACTGCAAGGACATGGGTGTCAAAAAACGTCCTGCATGCTGCAAAAAGGATTTCCGTCTTTTGATTTTGGTTCAATTTGATTTTGTAAAGCAATAACCATGTTAACCATGTGAAACATGCATGTAGTGCTGTACAATTTGGCTGGGTCATTAATGTTTTCCATTGTTTCTTTCCATAGTTCCCCACAAACTCAGAAGAGTGGCAGGCGATGGCGAAGGGTTTCCAACCAACTTGGTCGTGGATTTTTCTGCGCTGAGCGACATAGCTTTTATCTGAGCAGCACGGTGGTGTAGTGGTTAGCTCGCTCGCCTTGTAGCGCTGGGTCCCTGGTTTGAATTCCAGCCAGGGAACTATCTGCAAAGAGTTTGTATGTTCTCTCCGTGTCTGCGTGGGTTTCCTCCGGGCACTCCGGTTTCCTCCCACATTCCAAAAACATACGGCTATCTTCATTGCCTCTCCCCTACAATTGGCCCTTGACCAGGGGTCTCAAACTCGCGGCCTGCGGGCCATTTGCGGCCCTCGATACAATATTTTGTGGCCCGCGCCGGCAAAAGCTTCCTTATAGTTCAGCGCTCTCAAGTAATCCGCCGCATCCCCGCCGCTAAACGAGGGCTGCAGAGCTGCAAATAGCGGCGTTCCGTTCGGATATTCCATCATTTCCCCGATCGTTCGTTTGAAGGAAGACAGTTGCACAGAGGATCAAGAATTTCAGTGTTGTGAAAGACAATAACAACTAATTAAGGTATGTATGAGTGTTTGCTTGGAAGTACTGATGACAAGGACATGTACTTTGTTTTTACGTATCTATCTTATTGGTTAATAGGTATTGTAGATGTTGTAGTCCTAATTTCGTGTTTATATGTTTCCACAGTATGCCTAAAGTGTCGCAAGAGACCTCTCTAGATAGTGAACAACTGTTGGAATTCATCGAGCTGAACCGGAGTTTTCCATGCCTCTGGATGACAACAGGGGGTGACTATAACAACAAGGTGAAGCGAAATGAAGCGTACCAAAAACTTGCAGTATTTATGCGATCCATTCACCCCACAGCGACTGTAGAAACAGTTAAGAAGATTGCAAACATACGTACAGTCTTTGTAAAAGAACACAAACGTCTTGCTGCATTGAAACGGTCTGGAGCGGCATCTGATGGGCTGCTTGAAAAAAGGCTGTGGTACTATGACCACCTCTCTTTTATTAGGGACCAGACTGTACCACGGCCAGCTAGTGCCACTCTTGCCCCTCTTCCAAGAACGCCCACTTCATCCGGCAACGGGGACAGTGTTTTGGAAAGCGACTCGACGACAGTGAACTCGAAGCCTGTGCATCTATGGTAGGTTTACTTTCTTTATTTTCTTTCTTTCTGTGTGTCAACATTGGGGCTTGCAAGCAATATATTGTGTATATGTACACTATATATATATATATATATATATATATATATATATATATATATATATATATATATATATATCTATATATATCTATATCTCTTTTGTGTTGTCAATGAAGTGTCCCTCTGAGGGGCGGATAATCTATTCTCTACCTTAAATTTTTTTCTTGTGTGTAGAAAGCCAAGCAAACGCCAGTACGTGGGCACACTTTTACCATGCAAAGTCCAGGAAGGTTGTGCCCTGGCTGGTATTCCCTACAGGGAGCCAGCGCTGCAAAGCAACAGAGCAAAGCACTATATGCCACCCTGCTCCCCAAGTATGTAAATACTGGCCGGTACTCAATCACCTCTGGTAACCTTCTACCTGTGTACTTATTGTGCATGGCTCATAGGTCCCAACTGTTTCTGTTTTTGGCGGGATTTAGTTCAGTGGTTGTGCTATGTACCTCATACCAACCGAAGCAAAAGTGGTGCACAAAGCAGCGGTTTATATGAAAACAGTCAGGATGTGATCCAATGCTTTCACCTTCGCATGGTAAAAGCAACTGCTGTTACCAGTTGTTGTTACCATGCCAAGGTGAAAGCATGCCAATAAGTTCTCCAAAGTATTGTTACGTGTCCAGATATTTGGACTTGTTATTTACCAGAGCCCAACAGCACGTGCACATGGAAGATGCTGTATGTTATGTGTATGTGATAACAAATATGTGCCTTGTTGTTAATCTTTGTTTTTCCCGTAGGACACTTCGGAGAATGTTGTACCACATGTGCTGAGCAGTACGCCGCTCTCCGAGCCACAGGACAGCCAGAGCCTCCATAGCACTCTGACATGTAGGCACAGGAAACTGAGAAGAACAGCAGCTGCAGATGGCGATACCGCTTTGGTGCAGATTGCATCATCACTAATGGGAAACAAACAGGATGATGTGGACTGCTATTTGGCCAATGTTGGTCGACAAATGCGGCACATGACTGTGGAGCAGCGAAGAGCCGTGGAAATGATCATAAATGACTCGGTATACAAAGGCTTACAAGGCACCCTGGTGTACAGCAGCCCCATGAAATTATCAGTGCCAACTGCCCGCGCTGTACCGCACCACAACCCCACAGAACGTTCCAGTCCCCATCTTCATCTTTCCGGGCAATGTTGCAGGACACCTTTTCTTATCAAAATTTATAAATTAAAAAGTCTTGGGCACTGTTATTTTCTGTTAATTTTGCAATTTTTTTTTTTCATGTCACTTTTTGTACTTTTAATTTTTTTCCCAGGTTTTGTTACAGACTGTACATTAAAGAATGTTTTTCTTTTCTATTTTTTGAGTTGGTTCTTGGTATGACCATGTGATACTTATATGTCAAGATGGACTACGTAACATGTCCATGGAAAGGTACAGAGGTAACATGGGTGTGTCCAATCTTTGTTCATTGGCAAAGGGACAAATTTCCCGTCATCCATCGGGATATGCTGATAATAGGGTGGCTGCTTTGATGGCAACAAGGGTACAGGTGTTAAAAAGCCACCCTACACGCTACTTTGCAGCACAACCAGCGTCACCTGTGTCCTTGTGTAGCAAGTATGGTTGCAACCCGGTTCCTTGCTGTCAGCGACACCGCCAGCAGAAGTGCGCACTCAGCTGGCAGTGTGGCTTACAGCAAGAACATGGCGCATACAGGGCGTACGTTGCCACCCGGTTCCTTGCTGTCAGCGACACCGCCAGCAGAAGTGCGCACTCAGCTGGCAGTGTGGCTTGCAGCAAGAACATGGCGCATACAGGGCGTACGTTGCCACCCGGTTCCTTGCTGTCAGCGACACCGCCAGCAGAAGTGCGCACTCAGCTGGCAATGTGGCTTACAGCAAGAACATGGCGCATACAGGGCGTACGTTGCCACCCGGTTCCTTGACGGGCAAGAGTAATTGCCACGAGTGTCCTTGCTGCGACCGACATAACCAGCGGAACTGTCACATTTTGACAAGACCTGTGTATTGACAGTCTGGCTACTGTGTATGCAAACTGTCTGAGCATGTGAACAATGTGCCAACAAGATCAATGCAGTACACAAATTCTACTTTATTCCATGTAATCCAATTAGGGTGGAACATTGTTCTGTGTATGCTCATCTGTCACATTCCGACAACAGAACAGTGTGCCTACTCTGTATTTAAAAGCCTAATCAACACAGTCCGAACAATGCGTTTCCCAACAGGAGTGTGTCGTAATTACACTTTATTTTATGTGGCGTTTTGATGTGGCTTGTTTGCATGATGAGCGAGTGTGTAATTGTCGGGATGCTTGCATTAGCAAATGTGATTTCAGCCATCATTGATGTTGTTGATGCACTCCAATTATGTGTACTCGTATGTTTGGACGAATGTTTATTTGCATACACACCCATAGTGGCAAGCAACCTTGTTTTCCTGAGCGTGAATCGCGCTCAAGAAAAGGCAAACTGGTAGTGATTTTGTAAAAAGCGCTGCAGCATGTAACACATGGCAGTGGTAACCGTAAACATGTTAAATGCAGCGGTTTGCCCGCTCACACCATGCAGGGCGTACGTTGTCACCCGTATCCTTGCTATGAGCAACACAGTGTCCTTGCTGTGTGTGCAGTATAGCTATCTACTACAGCTACAACAGCTGTGTGCTTCAGGCAGCCCACTTCCTCGATGCACCTCCCACAGAGTGATGACAACTGTATTGTGGGCTGGACAGAAGATCGACTGTTTAAACGATCGCATATTGATCGCATATCGTCATCCCACTACCAACCATTCAATTGCCTCTGCCGCACACGATCGGAAACGGATGAAATCCAGCCTGTCCGATTCAATTTCGATCTCAATTCCCATCGGATCCGATAAAAGAATCGAATAGACACACTTGTCATTCGATTCAGTACCCGATCCGATTCTTTTCTCGGAGCGCATATTGAATCGCGCAAAGAATCGTACCGTGTAGATGGGGCTTTAGGTTGTGGTTTAAAGCAGACTTTTTAACCCATTAGCAGCTTTGATACTTATATCATTTGAGATATCGGTCAGTGCACTACTTTTGACCTCAATCGGCAGAACTCGTGCTGTAAATTCTTGGAATGCTTTGATCTCTCCCTGCTTACACAAAATACAGAAACTGAAAGCAGAAGTCCTCTGTTATTGTCTCACACGGCAATACACATTGCAGCACTACTATTTAGTAGCAAGGAAATGTAACAAATAAGAGATTGAAAAAAACTTGCTAAAATAAATTGCCTGGATCACTTGAAAGCCTCTAAATAAATTGGCTGCTAAAGGTTTAAAGGAGGCGTATATTAACTAAATCTGACATCTCAGACTTAAAGTAACAGACACACTCACATCATGTTTCTTTCCCAAAGTTGATTTCTGCAGCCTGTGTTTTGCCTGTGTGAAAGCAGCACACATTAGACTGACATCATATTTGTGTAGCACAGATATGTAGAACCTTTTTTTAGCGGTCCAAGGCAGCTGCTGTCAGTAGTGGATGCAAGCCATCTTATGCAACACATTCACTGTCCGGTTAAATCGTTCAGGTTGGGTTTGTGCATTACGGAAGCCCAGTTAGCAAACTTGAACACAGCAGAGATGTAGATATGTCCCACAGGAAAACATGTCTGTTGGTCTCCTGCAGTCCAATATGGGAAGCAGTTCAGCAGCGGACCTAATTTGAGCCGGCCCTTTAACCTGAGCAGATGTGTGATCTGATGAGAGAAGCATGGCTACATATTTAGGCCTACTAAGACATTGTCTAAAGTCCCTTTTGTCATTGCAAGGCTTGATAAGCCAATGCAAGAAGAGGGTCCACAAGGTTCTGAGTACTAAAACTGGTAACTTTATTTCTTCAAACGGACACAGGATAGCAAAAGTAAATTGAGTAGTGTTCACTGCTGGATTGGTCCAGTTCCAGGTTTTTCAAAACAACTTTTATGTGACCAGCAGCAGTCCACCTGGAGCATATTCACAGCATGTGGCTGAATAGAGTACTAATTGAGGGCACTGCCTTTGACATGGGAGACCAGGGTTCAAATCCTGAGTAGGGTCAGTACTTATTCAGTAAGGCGTTCAAGGCAAGACTTCCTAACACTGCAGGGTGGCCTCTTGAGCGTGTCCCAGTGGCTGCAGCTCTTGAGCGCTTGGAGTCCGACAGGAGAAAAGCGCTATATAAAAGTTTGGATTACTATTATTATTATTATGTGCTCTCCCCCTGCAGTAGTGGACTTGCCAGATTCATTGGCCCCACCGGGTCTATCAGTGCATGTGGGGTGTATGGCCACCCCCAGCCACTCTAGCACTCTCCTCTGCACGTCATTGCAATATCCTAAGTTGATAATCGGGCATGTGTGCATCATCCCCCAACCCCAAATGCCAATCTGAAAGTGATCCACTCGGCGGGTTAACTGACCCGAGCAGTGGACGATTTCTTTGATCTCTCCACTCCCCCGCCCGCCACATGACGTCACGCACGTGCCGTTCCGTCGTCCCTCTCCCTTTTTCCCCGCAAAGCAGCAGAACCTGTTGTCGTCTGACACACTTTTGTAACTTCTGTAGAGGCCAGACCAGCAATGCCCCCCAAGGGGATTGGGCTCTGATCCCTGAAAGGCGAGATACATCACAGGTGTGTGAATGCATACATCTCCAGATCCATCTACAGGGTGGTGCATGAAAAATCGGCCTGGCTGCCTGCCTCTAACGCTAATATGCAGACAGATGACGGTCCATGCCTATGTGCCTGTTACTTGATCACTGCTGTGTGTTTGGTCTCCAGCTTTATTGCAGCCTGTGCCCAGCTGCATTTGCTGCTGTATGTGTAATGATCTCATGCGGCAGCAAATGCAGGCCTTCCCAGGCTTCAATAATGCTGGAGACCAAACACACAGCAGAGAGCAAGTAACAAGTGCACAGGAACGACCAGCCAGCATCTGCTTGTATACTAGATTTACTGGCAGATAGCTGGGCCGGTTTTATGTACACCACCCTGCACCATGCTCCATCCACTGCACTGGCATTGTCTGACAAAGACAGCCACTGAGGATTTCTGGAGCTCTTATTTAATCAGTGCTGCAGCAATGTTTATAATGTTGCATAATATATATGTATTTAACCTTTGTTTCATATTAGCAGTTTAGGAATATCACAGGCAACCATTGGTTTACTTTGCTACCACTGCTGATCATCTTGTAATAAACACGAACTATACAGGCTGTAGTCATACTTGTCTGTCTCCTGGCAGGTGGGGCGCGTCTTGCGTCGAGCGACAGCTGGCACTGGGAAGAAGCTGTCCCTGGAGCTGGGTGGCAAATCTCCCTTCATTGTATTTGATTCTGCTGATCTGGACAGTGCTGTGGAAGGAGTTGTAGATGCCATATGGTTTAATCAGGGCCAGGTTAGTAAATCTGCTGTAAGTAATGTAAGAGTGTATGCTAATTCATGACCATGTACAGATAAGGGGAGATGACTCACAGAGCTGTTCTCTTGAATCATCTCCCCATGCTTAAAGAGGAACACAATGTATAAATAAAAGTTATATAAGGGCAAAAGAGCCCTGATTGTAAAGCTCTGTGTTAGAGCTGCCAGCTCATAAATAATTAGAGGTGTTAAACTCCGCCTCCCCATCGTCAAGATTGCCGCTGCTATTTTTATTCAAGGTTTCCTGAAGCAGCCCACCCCCAGCTCAGCAGCCACATATGAGGCTATGGCTGCCAAGCTGGGGGCGTGCCAAGGCAACACAGGTGGGCTTGGCTACAGCTTCAGAAGACTTGAAAAAATGCCATAATGGTTTTGCTGGTGAAGGGGCCGGACTTTCAGACTTTAGCGGGCGAGTTATTAGCACTGACACCTGCTGATCCTAGCAATGTTAACAGAGAGCTTTACACCACAGTCTTTTTTTATCTTGTTCCTCTTTAAAGCGGACCTAAACCAAACATTTTAATTCAAAATATTTAGTTGCACCATTCTGACACATACAAAGATAAATACACACTCCTTCAAGCCTATGAGCATTTCAGTGCATGCTTTTCACCATTCTCTTTTCATAATTAGGGTTATACAGGTGGCAGCCATTAGCAATTCCTCCTTTGCCAGACACCTCCTACTCCACCAGTCTGCCGGCTTCTGTCCCGGCAATATGAAAGGAAGGGAGGGGTTCCTCCAATAAATGTAAAATATTTTATATTTGTCATTTTATATTTGTCATCATGCATGCACCTATGGGTACCAAACAGGGTTTTTTTTTCTTTGGGGGGGGGTGGGGGCCAAGGGCAGAACACGCGACAGAGCAACTTCCATGGTCTAGGTAAGGAGAACAACAATACCTTGTATTGGGCAGCTGGAGACATGCTAGACACTCGGCTGAGAGGCTGCCTCTGATGAATTTAGTCTAGCATGGATTTCCATCTCATTGACCATCTCTGTTCATAAAGCATCAACATCAGGGGTGTAATTCGAGGGGTAACCTTCCTTTCCTCAGATACAGGGGACTATACTTCAGATCAGGTGTTTTTGTGGCTACACTTTTTATGGCTGGGAAGATCATGATGGACACGCTTGTTTAATGACTTTTGTGAGATGGGCTCCCAGGCTGTGAGGAGCACCAAGGGAAGGGAAGGGGTGTAAACATTGGGAGAGGCCTCAAAGTTTCGCTGGGGGGCCCCATGAATTGTAGTTACGCCACTAGCCAACATATTCTAAAAACTATTGAATGGCCCCCTGAATCAGAAAGGTCGCCCATATTTGGGGATCTTCTGGGGCTCAGTAGAGTAGGTAAGGCTCACCACTAGGGATGGCCAATGAGATGCAAATAATTTCAAGTTGATGCAAGATTATGCAAATTCTGTATGCAAATGTATGCATCTTGAAAATGGACCAATCAAATTTGACCTCAGCAGGATTTAATTGCATAGATTTGCAAGCAAAATTTGCATACTGCTGCATCAACTCAAAATAATTTGCATCATCCCTACTTGCCACCATTTAGGTGTGATGAGATGCTCTATTGAATTGCTTTACATCAGGGGTGCCCACACTTTTTCGTCTCGCGAGCTACTTTCAAATTAAAATTCCCCGGAAAGGTAGTTAGGTATAAGTCCCTTCAGTATAGGTTAGTAAATGTGCCTGTAGTATAGGTTAGCTAGGCATATGTCCCTGTAGTATAGGTTAGCTGGGCATATGTCCCTGTAGTATAGGTTAGCTGGGCATATGTCCCTGTAGTATAGGTTAGCTGGGCATATGTCCCTGTAGTATAAGTTAGCTGGGCATATGTCCCTGTAGTATAGGTTAGCTGGGCATATGTCCCTGTAGTATAGGTTAGTTCGGCATATGTCCCTGTAGTATAGGTTAGCTGGGCATATGTCCCTGTAGTATAAGTTAGCTGGGCATATGTCCCTGTAGTATAAGTTAGCTGGGCATATGTCCCTGTAGTATAGGTTAGCTCGGCATATGTCCCTGTAGTATAGGTTAGCTCGGCATATGTCCCTGTAGTATAGGTTAGCTGGGCATATGTCCCTGTAGTATAGGTTAGCACTTGCCTCCCTCCAGCTCCAGCGGTGGCGTCCTTGTCTCCACTCCCAATTCAGCGGCTAAGGGGTGCTGCTGGAGTAGGTTGCGGCGGGCAGAGCCGCCCCTGGCCTCTCAGCCACGCCTCTCTCCTCCCTGCGAGATCAGCGGCCAGCAGCAGAATCTGACAGCTGCTGGCCTTAAAAGTCAATGGGACGCGGCCATGAGGCCGCAATCTACCAATCAGGCGATCGACCTATTGGGCAGCCCTGCTTTACATATTGCTATTGTTATTTGCAGAAAAAGTTTTTACAGTTGTTAATATAACTCTGTTCTGGGATTGAAGGTTTGCAGTGCAGGATCCAGGCTTCTCATGCAGGAATCCATCGCTGAAGAACTGATTCAGAAACTCAAGCGGAGGATGACCCACCTGAGGGTTGGTGACAGCCTGGACAAAGTCATCGACATGGGTGCCCTGGTGGATGAGAGTCAGATGAAAACCATCACCCAGTTTGTGGAGGAAGCCCGATCAGAGGGTGCAGAGGTGGGCTTTATTGACATTTGGTGATGGATTATTGCTTTTTTGTAGTAAAACAAAGAGTTGGTTTTGTGAAATGGATGCATTACAAACTTTTTTTTTCTCTATTCAAGATTGTGATTTTTGTGATCTGTGATGATGTGACTCTTGACAGATCATTACTATGGGGGTTCATCACCAATATTGGTACATGTTTATATTATGTTACAGAATAAAAAAACACTAGAAGGAAGTCCCTGCCCTTAGGAGCTTACAATCTAGAGCAGGCATGGCCAAACTTGGCCCTCCAGCTGTTAAGGAACTACAAGTCCCACAATGCATTTGCCTTTATGAGTCATGACTGTGGCTGTCAGATTCCTGTAATGCATTGTGGGACTTGTAGTTCCTTAAAGAGAACCCGAGGTGGGATTTAATGATGTTAGTGGGGCACAGAGGCTGCTTGTGCACACTATCACCAGCCTCTGTTGCCCTATGGTGTGCCCCCAGGACCCCCCTGCGCTCTGCTATCCCCAGCGCCGTGCTAGTGACACACAGCACGCTGTTTACCTGAGACTGTCTGTCAGCACCGCTCCCCCGCCTCCTCTGTATCGGCACTACCCGCCCGCGTCCCTTCCCTCCCGCTGATTGGAGGGAAGGGATCCTTTTTTGCATCTAGTTGTTCTTTAAATTTAAGTCCACCTGCAGAAGATGGCACAGATTTCAGTGTAGCCAAAATAAAGTTGGATAACCTATGAAATACGTTTGTTTTCAGTCTGCAATAGCCTGTACCTAAATATGTGCAATTGTGTATGGACCTCACTGCTGCTTCCCAATATCCTGATGGAACAGGTTGTCAGAATGTATTTTATGCACAAAACAAGGATGCTTTCCTGTACAATGTAACAGATTAGCTGCAAACCTGGGACTTCAGCCAGAACCTCGTAAGAAAAGGCATTTGAGTTATTGCAGGGCACAAGCATATAAATACTCTAATTCCCCATAAAACATGTTTTGTTTTGTTTTCTTTTTTTATATGTGAATAATAACATTTTGTAGTTTGATGGATGTATTGTTTGTCAAACTAACCTGCATTTAAGGGAAACCTGAAACGTAAAAAAAAAAAAAAAAGTTTCTTACCTGGGGCTTCTGCCAGCCCCTTGCAGCCACCCTGTGCCCACACTCGCCGCAGCTGCGTTTCACTTTCTTCAGTCGCCGTCTACTGAGTCTGCGCAACCCTGGTGGTGCTTGTTTGCTCTCCCGCCTCCGTGAGCATCTTGCGCAGACGCAGTAGAGATTTTCTTTTACTGGGCCTGCACTGGACTCTCCCGGGGGTGGGAGCATGAACGAGGACTCCCTCGGCCAGGGCCGCGAAGGCGCAGTGGACATCGACTTGTAAGTCAGCCAAAATGAAATGGAGCCGCGGCGGGGGAGCGAAGGATCTTTAGAGACGGGCACAGGGCAGCTGCAGGGGGCTAGCAGAAGCCCCCCAGGTAAGTGAAACTTTTTTTGGGAGACATACTTCCGGTCCACTTTAACCACTTTACCCCCGCCTGTACGAATTTCTCCGTCCCTTTTTCCATCCTTTCACTCCCAGGGACGGAGAAATCTGTACTTTCCGCGCTCCCGCCGCTGCCCGCTCGCTCTAGCGCGCACTCCCGCTCGCTCTAGCGCGCACTCCCGCTCGTTAACACGCCGCCCGCCGCTCGCCCGGAGATCAATGAACGTGAAAATCCATTCCCGTTCGTTGATCTAAGCCCCACAATGATCCGCTGCTTATCCGATAAGCAGCACGATCATTGTGAAAAAAAAAAACTTTCCCAGCCTCCTAGTACTTCCTCCAAGTGTCCGGAAGGACGCTTGGAGGTCACATTAAACAAAAAGTTACTGTTGCCATCTTGTGGCCAAATAGTAAAACTACACCCTAAAGCATTTTTAACATACAAATACATTACTTATACACAAAAAATTAACTCATTACCTCCCACACTCCACATTTGTTTATTTTTTTTTTTGTAATTAAAAATAAAATTAAAAAATTTACAATTAAAAAAAATACATAAATAGTTACTTTAGGGACTGAACTTTTTAAATATTTATGTCAGGAGGGTACAACACTGTTACTTTATAAACTATGGGCTTGTAATTAGGGATGGACGCAAAACTGAAAAAAATGCACCTTTATTTCCAAATAAAATATTGGCGCCAAACATTGTGATAGGGACATAGTTTAAACGGTTTTATAACCGGGACAAATGGGCAAATACATTTCATGGGTTTTAATTACAGTAGCATGCATTATTTTAAAACTATAATGGCCGAAAACTGAAAAATAATGAATTTTTTCCCACATTTTTCCTATTTTCCCATTAAAACATATTTAGAATAAAATAATTCTTGGCATAATGTCCCACCTAAAGAAAGCCTAATTGGTGGCGGAAAAAAACAAGATATAGTTCATTTAATTGTGATAAGTAATGATAAAGTTATAGACGAATGAATGGAAGGAGCGCTGAAAGGTGAAAATTGCTCTGGTGCTCAAGGGGTAAAACCCCTCAGTGGTGAAGTGGTTAAAGTATTCCTGACTCGAGGCACAGCTACCTAAGGTAAGCACAGAGATATGCTCATGCTGGATCTACATACCTCTGTGAGATGTCCGTTCCTGTCCTCGATCCCCCCCTGGCCCCAGAACCACTCCTGCGCAGAACACTCCAGGCCACGTGATCGCGAGCGGCGATTGCGTAGTAGATGCCGGTTGGCATCTGTAACGAAGGGGAAACCGGCTGGGAGCGGAGCTGCGGCGAGGGACATATCAGGGGCTGGAGGAAGCCCCGGGTTAGTAGATGTGAATAGAGCTGAATTTGCCTTCTCCCTTTCCTGCCCAAGGACAACCCTAGGCTCAGTTTTCACAGATGTTTATCCAAAGATCTGGAAGACCACCGACAGAGTTCTACTGTTCTCCCCATATTTTCATGGGCTTTTCCCAAGGAACATTAGTTTAATACCACATCCTAAAAACATACTGTAAAGTTACCCAGCCAACGTCCCTCCAAAATTAACAATACTCTATACTCTGAGCTATGAGTAAGGAGTGATGTATAATGCTGGGGATACACGGTACGTTTATCAATCGAGCCGCTGATGGTTCGATTGATCATTTCCGACAGGTCCGCTAACCCTGCTCGATCCCCGCGGGCGGACAATTGCGGGGAGTCGAGTGGAAGATGAGGAAGCGCCCGCGGAGACGAGCTGGAATCGATCTGGACTGCGGCGGGGACGCGGCGGGAGTCGCTCTGGCGGCTAATTGAGCCGACGGGTCGTACCGTGTATCCCCAGCATTAGGCTCCGATACGCGTGAGCTGAGTTGCCATGTTCAGTGTGTTCAATTTTCAATAAAAATTGGACTTTTAAAGTGGACCCAAACCAAACATTTTTTTTAATTCAAAATATTTAGTTGCACCACTCTGACACATACAAAGATAAACACACCTTCAAGCCTATGAGCATTTCAGTGCATGCTTTTCACCTTTCACTAGGGTTATACAGGTGTCAGCCATTACTTCTGAGCTTAGTAGGAGGTTTTAGATCATGGGTGTGTTTGTCATCAGCTACCCTCCCTCACAGGGGCGTCATCTATGTGAAATCTCACACAAGCTGAGATCACCTCCCCTCTGCCATCATCAGTAGCAGCCAGTGTTTTGTTTTTGTTTTTTATCTACTCCACCAGTCTGCCGGATTCTGTCCCGGCAATATGAAAGGAAGGGAGGGGTTCCTCCAATAAATGTAAAATATTTTATATTTGTCATCATGCAGCCGAAAAAAGGCTGCTATTTGTTATTATAATTTTAGAAAATAAATTTTATTTCTGAAATCTTGTATTTTTAATTTGGGTCCACTTTAATGGACCGGTTGAGCGGATCTCATTTCTCTTCCTAGTGCATTTATGGCTTGGCTGGCTGCCTGTGGTCCTGGTCAGTGAGGTGGTGTGGTGAGCGGTGTTCCTCCTTGTATATACATACTCTAAATTATGGTCGGGATCTTTTTGATGTGAATTGCCCAATGTACTCTCTAAAGTGCTGCAGAAAATGTGACAGCAGTAGTTGGTTCTGGATCCAGATGGAACAAAAGATGTAGAGGTGACCTGATTAACATGTATGAATACATCAGAGGGGAATTTGTGCCTAGGCTTTTACATTGGACAAGGGGACATGATCTGTGTATGGGGGGATAAAAGTTTTTTGCCATTTATTTAAAAAGGGATCCTTAACAGCAAGAGTGGTAAAAATCTGGAATATCTTACCTCAGGAAGTCGTTATGGCAAATATATCTGCATTTAAAGGGAACCAGAGACGAAGCACCCTCATGTATTTTACCATATATATCAGTGGGAACATTAGAGAAAACACCTGCCCTGCTCTCTGTTTCATCCTCACTGCTAAAAGTGTCTGTTATCAGCTGTGATAAGAATCCCGGACTGAGCATTCAGTCTGGCTTTGCCAGGAATGATTTTAGCTGAGTCATTATAGCAGAGCCACAAGGGGGCAGGCTTGGGCTTGAAAAGACACCAGAGAAGACAGACTCAGCTATAATCTTTTCGTAGCAAAGCTAGACTGAGTGCTCAGTCGAGGTTTCTTATCAGAGGTGATAAAAGTCAGATTAAACAGAGAACAATGAAACAAAGAGCAGATTAGGTGTTTACTGCCATGTTCCCACTGATTTATAAGGTAAAATACATGCAGGTGCTTCATCTCTGGTTCTCTTTAAAGAGGGCTTAGATGCTTTCCTTGCATTAAAGGGCATCCACGGCTATAATTACTAGGTAATTCCCAGCAGAGTTGATTCATGGATTTGTCTGATTGCCATCTTGAGTCTGGAAGGAATTTTTCCATTTTAAGGCTAATTGGTCCAAGGCTTGTAAAGGTTTTTAACTTTCTCCTGGATCAACTGAGATATGTGCTGGTTCAGGACAGTGATCTTTTTTTCTGGTTGATTGATGGACGGATGTCTTTTTTTTTTTTTTTTTTTTTTTTACAACCAAACTATCGATATGACTGTAAGATGTGTGATGTCACCACCTGTGGTTATTGGAAACTAACTGCAAGATTATGTTTTGCCTTTTTGTAGATATATATTTTCATGTAAGACGTTTTCTTCATGTTTTTAGACTTCTTTCCGTAAAAGTATATTTGTTTATGCCCTTTAGGTTTTCCAGAGTCCTGGTCCGCTTCCTAAAAAAGGTTTATTCTATCCACCAACCCTGATCACTGGTGTGGACACCACATCTCGCTGTGTCCGAGAAGAGGTAACTGTTCGCTGCTAATAGTACCATTTCTTGTTTGATGTATTGACAGTGATATGGTATGAATAGGATTACACGTTCATTAACTCCAACCTTTGACTCTTCACCCTCCGTCCATATTGTTAACTTCCAATGATTACCATAATATAAAAAAAAAATCCCTAAAGCCTGTTTAAAGTAATCCTGCCACAGACAATCATATCTTATAATAAGAATCTTTGGTCTGAAGTTGCTGTTACTGTAAGGCACAGATAGGGAACCTATGGCTCGGGAGCCAGATGTCTCTTTTAGGCTACATCTGTCTCAGTTAGGGGTTGATTCACCAAGCTACACTGCACAAGCAGTGCATCTAATGGCCCATACTCACGGGCTGCAAAAGTGGCCTGTCGCCAGCACACGTGAGCGTGTGCACGACAGGCCGGCGACAGCTCGTCGCCAGGTCCCTCCGCATACACACGGCGGAGGGACCTGGCAACTAATGCGGCGGAAGCTGTCGCTGTTGTTCCTCCCCCCGCCGGAAGTTGATGGTATTCACTGGGTGTTGCTGTCGCTAGTCCGCATACTCACGCGGACTAGCGACAGTTGCGGCGGAGATGCGGCGGCAACTGTTGCCGGGCGATTGACCGCGCCAATCGCCTGGCGACAGCAGCGACGGTTCGGGGTGCGGGCCCGTGCAACGGCTCATACACTGGGCGACCTGTCGCCGCAACACGCGCGCGCCGCGTGTTGTGGCGACATTTGTAGCCCGTGAGTATGGGCCATTAGTGTGGCAGTACAAGTAAAATTTTCAAAGTAGGCACGCTACTGCTGTAGCATGCACTATTAACTTACTCGCGCCCCCTCCCCAAAAACTGACGTCCGCTCCAATTGTCCCACTCTGGTCCCTGTCAGGTCCAGTGACTTTGAAGGACTAGATCCCCGCACTTTGATTGGCCCAATAGGCTGTCTGTCACTTGACAAGCAGCCTATTGGGCCTAAGTGCAGGAATCTCGTCCTACAAAGTGAATCAACTCCCAAGTCAGCTAGCTGATTGTACAAGCTGTTAGTCAGTATTTCTCCTGTCTGGCTCTCGGGGAAACTGCTGATGTTGCTGAAACCCAAGAGGAGCTGAAGACTTGTCTGACACTTCCACTGCCCAGAGGATCAACTGTATACACCTCACCATGGCAGCAGGGTCGTGATCCCTCTGCTGCACATGCGCACTGTGCCAGTTTGAAACATATTGTATGGCTCTCATGGAATTACATTTTAAAATATGGGGCGTTTATGGCTCATCCAAAAAGGTTCCTGACCCCTGCTCTAAAGCTACTTGCATACTTTAGATTTTCCTGGTCTAAAATGATAATTTGTAATTACCTCTGACAAAATCTAGAGTTTGTACAGGTGTCTCTCAATGTCGTTGGGCTCCGCTCCAGAAACCAGGTGAAATTACATTTAAAGAGGAGCTTTACCGAAAGATACCAGTAGTAGTAGTAGGGGCGAAAAATAAATCAATGCTTTGCATAGTGAGAAGCTAAAAAATAGAAGAAATTGTTATTAACGTTAATTAATGTAGTAGCGGCCGTGCTAGTGAACTATCACAGTAGCCATATGTTAATATCTTGCGACACTTAAGTTGCGGCTGTTGCTAAGAAGCGGCAAAACTAGGCTGGCTGCCTGTTTTAATATTCCAGATTTTTGGACCTGTGCTGACTGCAATGACATTCCGAACAGCTAAAGAAGCCATCGCTCTAGGGAACAATACCCCATATGGGCTGGCTGGTAGCGTCTGGACTGAAAATCTGTCTTTGGCTCTGGAAGTGGCGTTAAGGTAAAATATTCACATTCTTTGCCTTTATTTTACAAGCCAAGGTAAAAATATAGAGCATTTGTAGCTGTAGTTGTAATACATGATGATGCCAGTGAATTTTGACTGCTTGTGTCTGTTAGGGTCCGTTTCCAAAAAGTCTGAATGCTTAGAATGTAGTGAGTCCATGATGCATGTAGTATACAGTCTTACTAATAGTTTAATTGACAGCGCTTCACCACAAGTTTGCTTTAAAATTAACCTGAGGTGTGAGACCTATGGAAGCTGCCATATTTATTTCCTTTTAACCAATACCAGTTGCCTGACAGTGCTGCTGGTCTCTTTGGCTGCAGTTGTGTTTGGATATTACACCTGAAACAAGCATGCAGCTAATCTGGTCAGATTTGCCCTAGACACCTGATCTGCATGCTGGTTTAGGGTCTATGGGTGAAAGTATTACAGGCTGAGGTTCAGCAGGATAGCCAGTCAATGTGCATTATTTAAAAGGAAATAAACAGGTCAGCCTTCATATCGTTCTCAGCTCGGGTTCCCTTTAACCACTTAACGACCAGCCAACGCCAATAGGTGGCGGCTGGTCGCAGTGGTGTTTCCATTCGAGCGGCCGTTTCCTGTCAGTTCACGGAGGGAGTCTCCGTAAACAGCCTGCGAGCCTCTGATTGTGGCTCGCAGGCGAAATGTAAACACCCAGGGAAGAAATCCCCGGTGTTTACAGCATAAAGGAGATCGGCGATCCCTGGCCTCTGATTGGCTGGGGATCGCCGCCGTCTGATAGGCTGAAGCCTATCAGAGGCGGTACAGGATGGATCGCCGTCCTGTACCGCCCATAGAGAGAAGGGAAGGGAGGGAAGGAGAGGGAGGGGAATAGCGCTGCGGAGGGGGGCTTTGAGGAGCCCCCCCCGCTACGCACAGATAGCCGGCCGCGATCAGACCCCCCCCCCCCCCAGCAGGACACCCCCCTAGTGGGGAAAAAAGGGGGAAGTCTGATCGCCCTGCCTGCCACACGATCTGTGCTGGGGGCTGAAGAGCCCACCCAGCACAGATCATAGAAAACTCCTGCGGTCCTTAAGTGGTTATTTAAAGTGTCAACTAAAATGGATAAGGGAGTCTAGAGCTACTAAATCACAAATTACTAAATTACAAAACTTTATACCTCAACCGTCGGGGAAAATGGGGATTAAAACATGGCTTTTCCGTAAACTAAATACTAAACCTTAATACTATGTGTCGGTTAACAACGGTACCGGCGCTGTCCATTCATTTGAATGTGCAGTGCTTAAATGATGAGAGCTGCGGGAAGTCGTTTGCCGCTCAGCAAGCGTCCGTGTCAGCCGGGCCTAAAACCTCTACCAACCAATGCAAGCGATGTGTACTTCTCTGACTGATCATATTTTCTCATCTTCAGCATCAAGGCCGGCACAGTGTGGGTAAATGGACACAACATGTTTGATGCGGCTGCTGGCTTTGGTGGATATAAGGAAAGTGGATTTGGACGGGATGGAGGTAAAGAGGTAAGAGGCATTCAGTGTAAATATACATTCTTATTCTGGCACAATAATGTAAAATTAGCCTCTGAGAAGCCTTAAGACACCTTTCTTGATACCCATCAGATTCGTATGAACGTTTTACATGAGTCAGGTGATGCAGCTCTCGTGCTGATTGTCCCCACATGTAAACCTAGAACACTGCAAACTTGTATGTTACTGTGATTCTAGTCTCTGAGCTCATGAAGGACCCCTTCACTAACACTAGAACAGGCATGGGCAAACTCGGCCCTCCAGCTGTTACAGAACTACAAGTCCCACAATGCATTTGCCTTTATGAGTCATGACTGTGGCTGTCAGATTCCTGCAATGCATTGTGGCGCTGGTATGAGGTTGCTGTCCCATCTAGAAATATAAAGTCATATCGTCCACCCTGTTGTGAGGCGTTATACAGCAATATCTTGCACTTTCTAGTGTCATTCATATGTATGACAAGGCTATGCTAAATACACATTTGCCTTAAAACTGCAGGCATTTGCAGTCATTAAAGGAAACCTCAGACATTCAAGGTAACAAAAATGTATTCTTACCTGGGGCTTCCTTAAGTATGCCATGGGATCCCTCACGACCTCTCGGGCCACTCCATTCCATCGCTGGCCAGCCCGGAACATTATCCAGCCATCCGCAGTCATGCTCTACTGCCCATGCCCAGATGCTCCCATCTAATTCGCGCTCCCTGCACTGGCGCAGAACATTTCCACCTAACGTGCGATAGGATTGCGTGTGCTGCCTGGCCCGAGAGGATGGTGAGGGAGCCCGCGGTGTACTTGGGGCTTAAGGAACGAAGCAGGTGGTTTCAACGCTCAGCGCCGAAGCTGGGCGTCGCTATAGCAGCAGTGCTATAGTGCACGGGCGCGTAAAGGTAATTCGGTTGTTCCGGCGACCACCGGACCCTGGATTATATATATAGTATTTAACGCCACTGGGAATTTGAGCAGCAGCAGGGTGAGCTGTCATTCTGTTCACCCTGCGCCCAGCTCACCGGCGGCTGTACAATACATATGCTTGTGGAAGCCCCGGGTAAGTATAAATTCTTGCACCTTAAAGAGAAACCATAACCAAGAATTGAACTTCATCCCAATCAGTAGCTGATACCCCCTTTCCCATGAGAAATATTTTCCTTTTCACAAACGGATCATCAGGGGGGTCTGTATGGCTGATATTGTGGTGAAACCCCTCCCACAGTGGGATGTCCTGACAGTTTCCTGTCTGTGAACCTCATTGCATTGTGGGAAATAACAGCTGTTTACAGCTGGGTCCAACTGCCAAAAAAGCAAGCAGCATCTTCTTCCACTGACATCACCTCCCAGCAGGAAAAATGTCCCCATGTACAGCGCCACGGAATATGTTGGCGCTGTATAAATCAATAATAATAATAATAATAAATGCCATAATGTAAATCGGGGAGAGGAAAGATTTTACAATGGGAAAACACTGACTACATAATTTATACATAAATTATTTTTAAAGGACAATTGAAGCGAGAGCGATATGGTCGCTGCCATATTTATTTCCTTTTAAGAAATACTGGTTGCCTGGCTATCCTGCTGATCCTCTGCCTCTAATACTTTTAGCCACATACCAAGAACAAGCATGCAACAGATCAGAGGTTTCTGACATTCTTGTCAGATATGACAAGATTAGCTGTTTGTTTCTGGTGCTATTACTACTGCAGCCAAATAGACCAGCATGGTGTCAGGCAACAGTATTGTTTAAAAGGAAATGCATATGGCAGCCTCCAAAATTCTTCTTACTTCAGTTGTCCTTTTAAGTTTTATGTGAACAACAAATCTACCAAGATAGATCATACTGAATATCCAAAATATTCCTGGTGATGGGTTATGACAGGAATCTCTAATAGTGATGAAGACAGCAGTAAAAACCTGAAGCAGTTTGCTTCAGTAACCAAGAAGTTGGAGGTGCATGTTTTTTCCTCTCACATCCTAGAAAAGAGAACATAATGATAGACTAATTAGTTGGCCCAACTTGGCGCTAAAGTGTTTAGATTGTGAGCCCCTGAGGCCAGTTTGTCTGAAGACTTCACTTTGTTCTGTAAAGCACTGCTTAAAATGTTTACACTGCAAAATGTTTAATAGTAGTTGTTTGGTGACTTACTGTAATAATATAACTATCCAGCAGATGCCGACATAAGCTCACTAGAGAAAGACACTGGGAAAGTTTACCAAGACTGACTCACACTGAAAAGGGACAGCTTTTTAGTTTGTTTCTCCATCAAAAGTTGCTGTTTAGTTATATTTTCGGTAGCATGTCGCAGTTTCCTGATTTTAACCCTTTATGTGTCTTATGTTTCTAGAAAAGTGTATTATACGATTACCATTTTCATTCTCTTAACCCTTTTGTGACACAGTGCTTTGCAGAGTACAGTAATCAATGCATGTCACTGACTGTCCGCCAGAGGAGCTCACAATCTAATCCTTACCACAGTCATAGACTAATGTCCCCACCGCAGTTTAAAGACAGTCTGGGGGAATTGGTTTCTACTAGTATGTTTATGTGATATGTAATGTTCCTGAAGGAAGCTCAAACTATTACAGGGAGACAATATGAAAAATCTTCAGCCATCACAATTTTACCTCACCATAGGTCTTCCAACGCTAGGGAAGTAGTGCTGTAATTTTAAAGACTGATGGCAAGTTGCAAGGAACGGCAAAGGAAGGCATTGCCACAGGAAGAAGTGGCTGTTCTTATGAAATGTATCAAAGCTGCTGAAGGTTCTGAATATCCCATTATATAACCTCCTCGTGGGAGAACATCTTCCATGGCCTGTAGCACCAGCTCACCTTCACTTTAAAGGGCAACTGAAGTAAGACGAATATGGAGGCTGGCTGATTTATTTCCTTTTTAACAATACCAGTTGCCTGGCAGCCCTGCTGGTCTATTTGCTGTAGTAGTGTCTGAATAACACCAGAAACAAGCATGCAGCTAATCTTGTCGGATCTGACATGTCAGACACTTTTGATCCGCATATGCTTGTTCAGGATCTATAGCTAAAAGTATTAGAGGCAGATGATCAGCACGGCAGCCAGGCAACTGGTGTTGCTTAAAAGCAGATAAATATGGCAGCCACTATACACTTCTCACTTCAGTTGTCCTTTAATGCATCATCTGATCACAGCTTTCTAGATCTTTACCATAAACAGGTATTTGTTTCAGACAGTGCCCTTTGTCCCCCTCCATAGACTGTCACATTCACAGCTGAGGTAATTAGTGTTTCAGCAGAGCTACCTGTGTGGATTTCCACAAAACATGCACTGTTAGTGGGCCTTGAGGACAGGGTTGGGGAACACTGATAAGGGATTGTTATAGGAAAATGGCTTATGTAACTCTGATTTATGTTATGTCATAATTTCAACAAAATGTAGACTTTTTTTCATTGATAGTTGTCCATAGTTACAGGTTTGCTTGAAGATCACAGATGCATGCTTTGCTCATTAGTAGCCTTTTTTATGCTCAGCACACAGCTGTTCTCACCAGCAGAAGGCTAATTACTGCATTTCATTTGTAGGGTAATTGCTACATTTCATATGTGAGGTTAATGATGCAATTCAAATGTGGAGGTAATGAACTGCTATGATTTGTGGGGTAGCTGCTGCATTTTATTTGTGGGGGTTATTGCTGCTATGCATGTGTGGGGTGATTGCTGAATTTTAAATGTGGGTTGACTGCTGCATTCCAAATGTGGGGTAGTTGCTGCATTTTAAATGTAGTGTGTCCTTGAGTGTACAAGTTTTTTTTTTTTTTCTCTTCAAAACTTAAACATATGGTAAGTATTAAGCATTAATTGCACTTTGTGATAAATAAATGAGTATTGGGTTGCAGTTTGGGCACTCAATCTCTAAAAGGTTTGACATCACTGCCCTGGACCAATATCCAATGTAGTATAAATGAGAGGAGCTGAGAAGCTGCGGTAAGACATTGCAATCTGTGCTGCACCATGTCACACAGAGGGTATCTAACACATGACTTGTCCTCCGCAGGGGCTCTATGAATATGTGAGACCATCCTGGGAAAGCAGACCACGACCCAATCCAGGGGATGTGAATTATAAAACATTTGCAGTTACCTACGGTGCTGATGTGCCTCCTATTCCAGGTCAGAAGCAGATCAGTCCCTCTGTTATCCAGATCCAGGACTCAGAAATTCCCAGGTAAAATGTTATTGTTTATTAACATTTATATGTCTGTGCATTCAAACATGTTAAAGGGAACCTTAACTGTAAAAAAAAGTGTTTTACTTACCTGGGGCATAAAATTTTACGCATTACACCGGTAATGCGTACACGTAAAAATGTACTTGTTGATGTCTGCAATAGCTTCCTGCACCAGGAGGGATGCGTAAAAATGTACGCATGGCAGCTGGCCGACTCCCAGTCTGCAAAAACGAAACTAGCTGGCAGTGGGGGACCGGAGGTGCCATGAGTGACTGCGAGGGCACAGGATGGCTGCAGGGGGCTGGTAGATGCCCCAGGTAAGTAAAACTCATTTTTTTTAACAGTTCCCTTTAAAGCACAACTGAGCTGAGGCAAAGCTACTGAAGATAAGCAGGGCGGTAGGCGGGGAAGGGGAAGAAATGGGAGGGTGATAGGAGGGATCAACGCTGCAAGCCTGTCTCTTCCTGTCTGAAAATGTGACTTCAGACAAAAGTCAAAGTTTTCAAGGAGCAATTACAGAGACTGGTGGGAACCAGGAGAAGAACAGACGGCACAGGGGTATATGGATCAGCAGTTGGCTGAAGGTGTAATGGTTAAGGGCTCTGCCTCTGACACAGGAGACCTGGGTTCGAATCTCGGCTCTGCCTGTTCAGTAAGCCAGCACTAATTCAGTAGGAGACCTTTGGCAAGTCTCCCTTACACTGCTACTGCCAATAGAGCGCGCCCTAGTGGCTGCTGCTCTGCTCTGGCGCTTTGAGTCCGCAAGGAGAAAAGCGCAATATAAATGTTATTTGTCTTGTCTTGTCTTGTCTTGGATCCAGCATGAACATACCTCTGTGCTTAAATATGAACCAAGGAAGAGCTATGACCAAAAAACAGCACCACGTGCGAAAATATACAAAAGTAGACAACATTTTATTAGAGAAACATTAAACACTGTATATGCATAAAAACATTTAAAAAAAACAGTCGGTCAACCTCTTCACTGTAAATGGGTATATAATTAGGTAATGACACCTCAAATAGGTGACACATGAATGAAAGACAAAGCATCATCTGGGGTGCACAACATAAGAGCTACCGCAGTGAAAGATCCCGGGTTCTGTAGTACTCAATGTAAACTTAGTGAAAACTGCATATATAATATAGATAGGCAGTGCAAAAATAGCTGAGCAAATCATGCAAAAGTACGCATTTGTGAACATATAGACCAATTAAATATACTATCAAAATGGCTGAAAAAACACATAAACAGTGAAACCTGCAAACAGTAAGTATAGGTGGACGGCTGCATATTATGATGCTGGAACTGCAGTGCAGAGCAAAGTGCAGGAGGAGAGCGCTTACATGACCCAGGAAGGAGGATGAACGAGGTGACCGGCAAGGAGGGACACCCCCGGCAGACTGCTCTACCGGTGTCGCGGCAGTCACACCGCTTTGTCAAGAGAGGGGGATCCGGCGTAGGATAGGCGGAAACCGCCATATTATATAGTGTAAGGGGAGCGGTCACGTGAGTGCGAGTCGCGCATCACGTGATACCGCTGGCGTAACCCGTCCAATACAAGGAAAGCGAGTCTGCCGGGAACAGAAGACCACGCTGGAGCGCATAAAAGCATAAGTATACGGTGGGGCAGAGAGGACAAGCCTCTATGATATATTATGCAGTATATAGCCATCCATTTTGCTAAAGATTGAAAAAAATCAAGGTTAAAGTATACAACCCACATTTATATATTACATAGATTACAAACGACAGCTGAATCCATATATCCAATCAATAAAATGGTAAATAGTAGTCCATACGTCCATCCACAAGAGAAATGATGAGGCACAGTTTTCTTCATAATAGTAACATTAATTGCAATGCAAACCGACGCAAAGCGGACAGCACACGCCGCTCATAGGCTGTAAGGAATCCAAAAGATGTCCACAGAAGAGTCCAAAGCCATCCATCAAAGTATCCATGCAGAATGGTAATTAGCACAAATTCATTAAATTGCACAGGCACCAAAAACCTGACAGGCATATCAGATTGGTCGAGAGACGAGGTCTGCTGTTGATAAGTTCAGTCCGATTTCTGTGACGAGCTGTGTAGAATGCCTTCTTAATCACCTTTTTGGGATAACCACGGTCCAAAAATCTCTGCTGCAGTTCATCTGCCTCTGTGCTTACCTTAGGTAGCTTTGCCTTGGGCCAGGTATCCTTTAAAATTAAAGTATATAGTATTGTCACTTAACTGTACCTAAGAGGGGCTCACAGTCTAATCCCTACCCTAGTCATATGTACATCACTCATACTCTAGAGCCAATTTTTGAGGGGAAGCCAATTAACTTATCTATATGTTTTTGGGTTGTGGAAAACGCATGCAGATACAGGGAGAACATACAAACTCCATGCTGGCTGGGATTTGAACCCGGGACCCAGCGCTGCAAGGCAGGAGTGCAATCCACTACACCACTGTGCTGCTCCATATAAGCAAAGACCATTGCATGTGCCTGCCGTACTATATATACTCTAGTATAAACCAAGATCTTTTGCTCTTAAAATGCCCCCCAAAAAACAATTCTCAGTTTATACTTGGAGCAATGCAGGGGATGCTGGGAAAGGACCACTAGACACCAGGTATTCTGTGTCGAGGAGGGAGTGGGAACTAGTAGACGCCTGGTATGTGTATGGGGGAGGGGCTGCTGACCCCAGGACACCAGGTATGTTGTGGAGAGGGAGGGTAGAACCACTAGACACCTGGTATGCTGTGTGAGGGGGGGGGCGGGCCTCTAGACACCAGGTAATGCTATATGGGGAGGGAGGGGGAGACCACTAAACTCCAGGGAACACTGTATTGGGGAGGGAAGGGAGGTGGGCCAGTATGCATCGGATAATGCTGTAAGGGGCACTAGATTACAGGGCATACTGTATGGCAGATGTTAAAAGTAGCCGTTCCTACCCCAGGTTTATACTCGAACCAAACAATTTTTCAGGTATCTCAAGGGAAAAATACCAAAATGATTGGTCTGTATTCTAGCATATACTGTACTATAAACCTCTAGCTATGTGCTTCAGTAAGGCACATATTTACCCATGCAGCCTCCTCTTTAAGCCTGACCAGAGGCACTTCCTGCACCTCACTGGTGGGGCACAACGCAATGCCCAGTCGTGAGTACCTGCCTAGTATTCCTTCAGATGATACCATGCTCATTGTTTAGCAATCCATGCCTTTAAAAGCAAAGCAGCATAAAGGAGGCATGTGGGGAACATTCCAAAGGAAGATTTAGTAGAGTGCGCTATCATCACTCATCAGTGATCTTTAGTCTTCCTCTCACATGCTGTCACTCACACCTAGTGCGTGACAGGAATACTGAGCAATCACACCATTGAATGGATGACATGCTAATCCTAATAATGCAGTCTGAGCAGTTATATTTCAATTGCAGTATGAATGGAGACAATCCCCTGTGTTCAGCCTATACTAAGGAAGAAATGTTAGGTGTTTTATCTGCTATTTATACTGAACTGACACATGTTACACAGCTGGGTCAGCTGGAAAGGGTAGTGGTTAAAGTGAACCCGGAGTGAAAATAAACGAATGAGATAAACAATTGTATTAATCCTCCTACTCCTAAAAAGGACTTTTTTTTTAAAGATATTTCATGGTTTTATTTCATATTTAAACATATTTAAACATTTACAAAGTAGATTGAATGTTTTGTTGTCTCTGCTCACTGGCAGCCTATTAAGTGTCCCAGAGTGAAAATACATGAACTATTGACGTTTCCATCTCCCCCTGCTCTCAGAAGTTGTATTCTGCCAAGAAAACTTTTATGGCTGTACTTTGCTTATCAGTGATGATTACTATATTCCTGACGAGGTACCGACAAGACACAAGCTGTCAATTCCATGCCTAAAAATTAACTCATTAAGGCAGCAAAATAAAGCAAGTAAAACAGCCATTAATATGTTTTGCACTGTACACACACGTTTATCTCATCATGTCACATGTCACCTCGGGTACACTTTAAGGGTGTTGCCTTTGATGTAGGATTTCAGCCTTTGACCTAGGTTCGAGTCCCGGCTCCAGACAGTGGATAGGTAGTTCAATGGGCAAGCACGTAAATCGGTAAAGAGTCTTTGGGCAAGTACATAAAACATTAAGGATTTTATGGACAAGTACGTAGAATAGTAGTAGTTCCTGTAGAGTCGGTGCTCATGGTAAGCAGAGGTTGGCAATAAATCTTGGTTTCAGACAGGTAAAGGTCAGCATCAGACAGGAACAGGGCAGATAATTAGGTCAGGTCACAGATGAAAAGACTGCACACAAGTGGAGAAACTAGCTGCAATACTACAGCAGCTGGTGAGTAGTTCTCCCCAGGCTTTATCTGTGTTTTGGTGCCTGAGCTATGTACACACATAGGTGCCCTCCCACTGCCTAACATGTGCACCACCATTTTACAGTATATGACCTTTTTTGTTGGTTCTTAAAACTTCTTCTAAACCTGAAGGCAAAAACGGTCTGCCTTTGTTATGTAGAAGATCCATTAATCACTTTACAGGTAATGCCAAAACCGTCAAGGATTTTTTCTTAATTCTTTGAAACTTTTTTTTTTTTTTTTGTGCCTAAACTGCTATACAAAATTACGCAGTAGAAATGAATCTAATTAGCGTATTCAACAAATCCGAAATAAATATCTTGTCTGACCAGTTCAGCTCTTGTGACGTAGCGAGTGCAAATCTAGATATTGAGAAATCAATAGACGTAGTGTATTTGGACTTTCCTTACATTAGCCTGTTAAGAAGCTGAAGATGCAGGAACTAGGGAAAGCATGTACAGTCTTGATAGTGAACTGGCTATGAGACAGAAGGTTAAAAGATTACAGCAGGGCTATGTGGACAGCTAAATGGCAGATTAAGTTTAATTTTGATGCATGTAACCTAATGACCAAATAAATAAATAGGATGCAGCTGGGAACATCATACATGGAGAAGTGTAGAAATACTGTACTGAAATATTGTTTGATAAAACAACTGTATACAATTCCAAGCAGCAGTTAAAGCACGTAACATTTTTGGATACATAAAAAGAAATGCTCATTACCTATACTCTGTATACTCTTCCCATAAGAAGCATAGTGTGTGTGCGTGCGTGCGTGCGCATACATATATATTCATAGCATAGGAGCTATTCGCTAAATCAGGTGCATCAACCAGAACTGAAGTATAACCAAGTTCCCTTCCCTCCTTTAAGTGGGTAATTATGTTATTATTTTTACCATTACCATTTATATATGCCATTTAATGTGACTTGCAGAGTACTTTTACACAGTTTACTGTTATGTTTGTTGTTTTAGTATTGTACTGTATAAAACATTGGGTATAAGACTTGCACCATTTAGATTAGTAGTGCATATTGGAGTGTTTTGGGTGATTCATTTGTATATATATTATATTGTGTGAAGGAAATTCCCCAAGACCACACTTAGAATCAAGTTAAGACAATTTATTGCTCATATGAGGAGGCATGATACAACTGTCCCTCTATTGGTTCTAGACCTCATGACCCGTGCAGTAGGGCTGCTCACACAATGGGCTCGATTCACAAAGCGGTGATAACTCAGTTATCACGCCTAAAAGACTTTAGGCGTGATAACCTTTGCACTAGCAAAGTTATCACCGCTTTGTGCTCTAACTCGCGCGAAGCTACCGCGCGCGCAAAGTCCCATAGGGCTTAATGGGAGCTTCGCGCGAAGTGCCGGGTGCTGCGCGAGTTTCTTCTTATCATGCCTAAACTGAGTTTAGGCGTGATAAAGGGGTTTTCACTCGCGTGCAAACACTTTGCACCGCTTTGTGAATCAGGCCCCATGTCTAGCTTGAGGGTTCAGGGACTTGACTGTCTCTGCTGGCAATAACCTAACTTTATATAGAGGTATATTTCCTGACTTAGCTCAGCCTCTGGAACACGATTCGTTGTCTGAACGACTGGGTTTGACCTTTATTACCACATCCAAGAAGTAGGCAGGGTGTAGCCTCTCAGACTATTTTTATCGTGAAAAGGAAATAACGTGTCTTGAAGCTATGTCTACAAAGGGTGGAGGCTAGTTTAGTTTAGGTAAACTAAACTAGCCTCTGGATCAACAGGGATATGTGAGGGAGCAGGCTGGAGTTGTACTTTGTACTGGTTGAACTCGATGGACGTATGTCTTTTTTCAACCAAAATAACTATGTAACTATGTAAGAGAAAGATTATTAAAACATGTAAATGACTATAATACCAGATTAAATTTCCTTTAACATCTTGCAGACGTCAGAGATGTTTCCAATATTCTGTACACAGAACAGGCCACACCTGAACAGGCCACACCCTCAAGTAAAAAAATTCTGAACTCTAATCTCTGCCTTATGTTACTAACTGTCTTTAGAATCTACACTCTAATCACTGTCTCATATCCTTAGTGACCTGAGACAAGGATTATGGTGTAAGTGCGTGAGGTCAGTGATGTGAAGCAGGGATTAGACTGTAAACTCCTGAGGTCAGTGATATGAGGCAGGGATTAGACTACACTCCTGAGGTCAGTGATATGAGGAGGAGGGGCAACCTCTCCAACATAAGTCACCTGTAGGGATGTGCCTACAGTGCCTTATAGAAAATCCAGCCCTGTACAAATGTAGTGTCCCTTTAAAAGGACAGACCATAAAAGGACGATGCATATTCATTATATGGCTATATAAGAGATCTTAAAGAGGAGCTTCAGCCTAAACAAACATACTGTCATTAAGATACATTAGTTATGTTAAATAAAATAGATAGGTAAAATAATCTCTTACCCACCCTGTTTTAACCACCTTAGCGGTATGGACGAGCTCAGCTCGTCCATTACCGCCAGAGGGTGCCGCTCAGGCCCTGCTGGGCCGATTTTGATCAAATAAAGAGCAGCACACGCAGCCGGCACTTTGCCAGCCGCGTGTGCTGCCCGATCGCCGCCGCTCTGCGGCGATCCGCCGCGAGCAGCGGCGAAAGAGGGTCCGCCCAGCCGCCTGAGCCCTGCGCAGCCGGAACAAATAGTTCCGGCCAGCGCTAAGGGCTGGATCGGAGGCGGCTGACGTCAGGACGTCGGCTGACGTCCATGACGTCACTCCGCTCGTCGCCATGGCGACGAAGTAAGCAAAACACGGAAGGCTGCTCATTGCGGCCTTCCGTGTTATTTTTGGCCGCCGGAGGCAATCAGAAGAACGCCTCCGGAGCGCCATGTAGTGGGCTTTCATGCAGCCAACTTTCAGTTGGCTGCATGAAATAGTTTTTTTTTTTATTTAAAAAAAACCCTCATGCAGCCGCCCTGGCGATCTTAATAGAACGCCAGGGTGGTTAAAAGAACAGGCAAATGTTTGATTTCATAAGGGCAGCCATCTTTTTGGTTAAAAGAAGGTGACAGAGAGCATGAGGCACAGTTCCAACTGTCCTGTGTGACAGTTTCTATCCGGGTCAGGACCAGGTCAGACTGGGTCAGACTATAGCATAGCCCTCACTGATAAGTAATTATAGCCATAAAATGCTTTCCTGTCATTAAATGGTTTCCTGGAGCAGGAAAGAGATACAAAAGATCAATAATACATAGATATTTAAGCTCTAGCATACTCCAATTAAGGTGTCATTAAGCAGAGACAATGAAACTGTAAAAACTTGATTTAAATATAAAATAAAACTGTGGGATATCTAAACAAGTCATTTTTAGGAGAAGGAGGATAGATGCAATTGTTTTCCTGTAAAAAGTGTAGAAAACTGAAAGACAAGTGTGACCTTTGTCTGAAGTGTACAAGAGCAGGGACTTCCTCTGTGCATGTCCATCCCTTACAAATGTTTGTTCTGAGTCACTTATTAACTTCATTACTCCCTGATTGTAAACCAGGAACAAATCTGTTGAACTGCTTCCATCTTGACAGGAAGTAAAGCAAGCTGCAATTATGCCGCCACAGCTGCAATTATGTCTTCTTAAACTCGCCAAACCTCTAGAGCCGACACCGCCAATGAACAGCTGTCAGAACTTTGCACTGCCCTTTTCCACAGTTCAGACATAATAACAGGATTCAGAATTATTCTACTTTTTATCTAACATCAGATATATTTACATGGAACAGGAAGGAGAGGAATACAGAGGCTGCCATTAATAATAATAATATAATTATTAATGTGTATTTATATAACGCCGACATTTTCCACACTGCATTTTACAGAGTAAATATAGTCGTGTCACTAAGGCTACTTTCCCACCAAGACGTTGCGTTTTAGGGGATGTTATGGTCGCATAACGTGCCCCTAACGCAGCGCATGGTGGTGTTGAAGTTGGACATCCGATTGAGCTGCGTTATGCAGCTCTCAAAGTAGCCGCTCCAGGATAGTGATGGGAAGTCCGGTTTTTTTTTAAGGATTCGGATCAATTGAATCAGATCATTGAAAAGATCCGGATCTTTGAACCGAATCATTTAAATCATTTTACTAGGGAAGCAGACTGGCTGAAATGACTAGCAGGACAGGACTTTCCCTGCACTGAACATTCTGTATGTTCCTGTTTCTTCCAGACAGACATCCACTGTGAACCGAATCTTTCATTGTAATGATTCGGATGATTCGACTCACAAAAAAGATCCGGATCAAATGAACGATTCGTTCATGATCCGGACAACACTACAGTCCCACCACGAGTCTCCACAGTGCAGTGAATATTAATTAGCCATGTGGCTGGCACGGAGGAGGAGGAGGTGAGACCTCCTCCTCCAACATTACTGAGCATGTGCAAACAGTCTAACGTGGCTTAGCCCAGTATAACGTACAGCATGCAGCACTTTGTTTAAACGTGCTGCGTTACTATGTAACCCAACGTGTGCACTGTGAACAGCACATTAATTTTACAGTGCTGTGAGTTAGGCTGCGTTACTGGCTGCTGTAACGTGGGACTTTAACGTCCCACTGTAAAACCAGCCTAACTGTTCATCAGCGGAGCTCACAATCTAATCCCTACCATAGTCCCGTGTCTATCTTAGCCTAGGGCCAATTTAGCAGGAAGCCAATTAAAGGGAACCTAAACTGAGAGGGATATGGATGTTTCCTTTTAAAAAATACCAGTTGCCTGACTCTCCTGCTGATCAATGTGCTACAGTAGTATCTGGATCCCACACCTGAAACAGGCATACAGCTAATCCAGTCTGACTTCAGTCAGAGCACCTGATCTGTATGCTTCTTGAGGGGCTTTGGCTAAAAGTATTACAAACACAGGATTAGCAGGAGAGTCAGACAACTGGTATTATTTTAATAGGAAAAATCCATATCCTTCTCAGTTTAGGTTCCCTTTAAGTTATGTTTGGGCATGTGGGAGGAAGCCAGTGTGCTCAGAGGAAACCCACACAGACGGGGAGAAGAAACAAACTCCATGCAGATAGTACCCTGGCTGGGATTCCATCTTTATACCCTTATAAAGGATGCCAGTTGCTTGCTGTCATTCTGAGATTTTAGCTTAAAGTGGGATTATTCTCTCTAAATAAAAGAACATTTTATGCATCTAAAAAATGTTTTCTTTCACTGCAGAGAGCAGTACAGGGTTGCTTATCTCCGGGTAATCGGCAAATGAATTCAGTGCCGACCAGGAGACACGCTCTGCCGGTGTCTTGATTCTGTTCCCTCCTCCCTTCCTTTGCTGAATAGACACATCACCCTTTCTACTGCATTTCAGCCCTGCCACAAAAAGACATGCTGAGATACACTACAATACACTAACATTTCTATAGCGCTTTTCTCCCGTAGGACTCAAAGCGCTTGGGCTCTCTCAGATTCAGTAGTTGGTAGTAGGATGAAGTATTCACACAACAAAAGTTATATTTCTGCAAATGCCAAACTGAACAGGTAGGTTTTCAGTCTGTATTTAAACACGTCTAGGGAAGGAGCTGTCCTGATCTGCTGAGGTAAGGAGTTCCAGAACGTAGGAGCAGCATGACAGAAGGCTCTGGGGCCAAAAGTTTTCAGGTGGACTCTGCGTATGACTAGATTATTGGAACCTGTGGATCTGAGAATGCTGGGGTTGCTACGCAGCTGTAACATATCTTTCATCTATCCAGGGCCCAGATTATTTAGTGATTTAAATGTCAGTAGGCCGATCTTGAATAGGACCTTCCATTTTATTGGTAGCCAGTGAAGGGAGTGCAGGGCTGGCGTTATGTGGCCGTGACAGGGTTGGTTGGTTAACAATCTGGTAGGGCTGCACGGTTTTTCGTTTTAAAACCGAAACCGCGGTTCGTGGCAAGACGATCTGCTGATCGTCAGTATCTTTGGTTTTTCGGTCCGCTGTCTGTAGTGTACCTTGTGTCTGGCCCCGCTGTGCGCGGATTGGCCAGAAGCAGTGAATATGTATAAGTGTTAATGAGCGGGGGCGGATCCACTCGAGCGAGCGGCTGGGCACATACAGCTTTACCAACCACTGGATAGCGATGGAATGATGGCAGCGGTAGCCGCCCCCCCCCCCCCCCCCCCTGCCCTAAAGTGCAAACAGCATGTTTTGAAAAAAAAATCGGGAAAAAAATCGAAATTGCAATTTCCGAGAGAAAAATCGCAATTTTGATTTTTCCCTAAAATTGTGCAGCCCTACAATCTGGCAGCACTATTGTGTATCAGAACTAGGTGGTACAAGTCCATTTTTGGAAGGCCAGTGTAGAGAGCATTGCAGTAGTCCAGTTGGGATGTGATGAAGGCATGACTTAAGGTTGGTAGATCTTCTGGGGGGATGAGGTGCTTGATTTTTGCGATGTTCTTCAGGTGAAAATAAGATGATCTCACCACAGCAGAGATGTGAGTTCTGAAGTTTAAATCCCCCTCAATTATAACTCCCAGGCTACGCACATGATCAGAGCTGCGTAGATCCGTACCTCCTAATCCCAGTGGTGAAGACTGCAAGTGAAGTTGTTTTGTTGTCATGCACTGCCCTCCGATCAGAAGGACTTCAGTTTTGTCTGCATTAAAGGTCCGTACACACGCCGGACTGGAGGCAACGACGGGTCCGTCGTCACCTCCCGCTGGGTGGGCGTTCCAACGACAGTCCGGCGTGTGTACGCACTGTCGGCGGACTGAAACGGCTGCTTCTGAGCGATCCGCCCACCCAGCGGAAGGTGACGACGGACGCGTCGTTGCCTCCAGTCCGGTGTGTGTACGGACCTTTAGTTTCAGCCAGTTGTCACTCTCATTAACACCTGATAAGAGTGTTGACAAGCACCAGACTGGAGATCATTCTGTCCTGCTGATTGAGTTACACACACAATACGTTTTTCCCGTTCGATTCTCTGCTCGATTCTCTTATTTTCCACTCCTTTTTTTTATCTTTATTCCATTCGCTTCTATGAGAAATCGAGCGGTAAAACGATCGAGAGGAATATCGGACATGATGGAATTTATCAATCGACCGAATCTATCTAATGAAAAAAAGTAACGTGTGTTCTCAGCATAATGCCTGGTACACACTATGAGAGTTTCTGGCACATTTACTGTCAGATCGATTATTTCCAACATGTCTGATCTGATTTCCGATCGATTTCCGATAAAAGTGAACGGAAATCAATTGGAAAATGACCGTAAATCAGATCGGACATGTTGAAAATAATCGATCTGGCAGTAAATGTGCCAGAAACTCCCATAGTGTGTACCAGGCATTAGAATGGCAAACTGGATGCTTTAAAGTAAACCTGAGGCGATAGGCATATGGAGGCTGCCATATTTATTTCCTCATAAGCAATACCAGTTGCCTGGCTGTCCTGATGATCCTCTGCCTCTAATAATTTTAGCCCTAGACCCTAAACAAGCATATGCAGATCAGGTGTTTCTGACATTTCTTTTCTTGTATTAGAGGCAGAGGATCAGCAGGGCAGCCAGGCAACTAGTGTTGCTCAAAAGGAAATAAATATGGCAGCCTCCATGTACTTCTTGTTTCAGGTTCCCATTTAACAGTACGGTGATGCTTGAAATCATTGTTCTTCCTCTGTTAACTATTGTTACCTGCAAGGAAACGCGCTCAGACATTGCAATGCATAAAAAGGGCTTCAGGGCTCGTTTCCACTAGAGCGAATCTGCATGCATTTCCTGCATGCAGATTCGCTCAAACAATACTAGTGGATGGTGCCGTTTCCACTTGTCAGGAATTTTGTGCGGCTCGCTCTGCAGAAAAAATCTGCACAGCAGAGCCGTCAGAATTCGCACGCCGCACACCCGCACACGAATCGTCGGTCATGTAACTAAATAGGAAAACCGCAAGCACTTGAGTCTTGCGGTTTTCCCGGCGTTTCCGCGCGCAATTTCGTTAAAAAACCCATGTCAATGCTTGCTGGCATTGAAATGGTTAAAATCGCGTTGTTAAAATCGCGAACGATTCCGCGTGAAAATCCGCATGAAAATGTCAACGAATCCGCAACCGTATGCGGATTCGTTGACGCGTTTTCCGCGAGCAAATCGCGCCGCACAAGTGGAAACATACCCTCAGAGGCAAAAATATTGCTGCTACTAAGATTGCACCTAAATCAACCACTTTTCAAAATAACCACTTTGAATCCCTTGCTACGCTTATCTACTCCCCACAAAACTTCATCTGAAGCTCAGGGGAGTAGATAGGCGTACTTGTGGTAAACAGTGTGCTGTATGCCCAATAAGCTATCTGATTATGTATATAGGGTATCATTTTAACCGTGACAAGTGAGAGAATAGATTTTGTGTTGTTTGAGAACTGAGGGCTAAGTCATGTGATTTTTTTTTTACCGGAAAACTGAATGAAAAGCAATAAAACTGTTATTTTCATGTACTCTATACCCCTAAATGAAAAAAAAAAAAGTGACAGCATTGAAAAGAGAATACATAGTTACCCTAGGGACTTAGCTTTCAAAATATGTATGCCATGAGAGTGTATTACTGTTAATCCTGAAGATAAGGGCAAGGGCTAGAGTACAATGAGAAAACAAAAAACACAAACCAGAAACTAATATATTATCGCCATACATTGTACTAGGAACATTATTTAAATGTTGAGATAACCAGGACAAATTAGCAAATAGAATGTGTGTGTTTTACCTATGGTAACATTGTTTATTTGAAAACTATAGTGGATGGAAATGGAGAAATAGTGTATTTTTTCTTTTTTTTTCTAATTTTTCCCTTTAAAATGCCCAGATAATAACATAATTACTAAAAGCAAATATCACCCTCACAAAGCATAATTTGTGGCAAAAAAAAACAAGATATAGATCATTTACATTTGATGAGTAGCAATAAAGTTATTGGTGAATGAATGGGAGGAGCGCTGAAATGTGAAAATTGCTCTTTGCTTTGCTTTTAAGCAAAAAACCCTGTGGTGCTGAAGTGGATTATCAAGAGCATAACTAAACAATAGGGCCCTCTGCAAAAATGATTGCATGGGCCCCTTTGCTCCCCAAACCCCATGAGAATAACGTGATTGGCAACCAGCGAATGACAACAGAGAGTGTTATGCCACAAAGTGGGAAAAATGACAGACGCTTCCGCTACTTGCTTCTCTGCATGGTGGGATGAGGTGGCAGGGACCTTTTTGCTAATTGGCTGCACTTGGGGTTGGGAAGAGGAAGGAGGAGGGGTCCCCAAATCCTCCAGGCTCCCCTGCGATGGCAAGGGTCGCAGGGGTGATTGCTACCCCCATGATCAAGAGCTTGGTCCATTATCCCCCCCCCCCCCCTTACTCACCTGACCTGACCCCTTCAGACTATTACCTGTTCCCAAACTTTAAGAAACACCTGTAGTTGAACAGTCTAGTACAGCCTTTCTCAACCTTTTTACCCTGGAGGAACCTTGCACATCATTTTTGGATCTCGAGGAACCCCTTCATGTATTTTGCAGGAGGCATGGGGCCTTATGCAATTCACTTTTTCTTAGTTTTCTCCTAGGAGATAATTTTTCATCTTCAATTTAAAATAACTTTTCAGCACTTTTCAACTAAAAAAGTACCAGAAAGTCAGTGAAAAAGTACTATCAAAATTATTTTGAGTATTTTCTTGCTTTCTGGTGGCTCAAAAGACACACACACACACACACACACACACACACACACACACACACACACACACACACACACACACACACACACACACACACACACACACACACACACACACACACACACACACACACACACACACACACACACACACACACACACACACACACACACACACACACACACACACACACACACACACACACACACACACACTTTTTCATGCACATGCAACTTTTTCTTTTTCACTTTGTTTTTTACTTCCTGCCCCGCTGTCCACTGTAACGCACTGAGTTATTTATGACTTGGTGGAAAGCACTGGCCTATGTGGTAGCTGTACAGGTGGGTGTCCTGCACGGAGCTGCGGCTTGTGGCTCAGACACCTTTGGTTACTCATTTTGGAGAAACTGACTTTATTCCTCCTCAAACCCACAAATTATTTCTCAGTGTTAACCTCTATACCAGTGCAGCATTGCTTTCCTAAACTGTTGCTTTTACAGTTATACAGAAAAATTACAGTGCTTGCATTGCACAAATTAAAGCACATGAAACATAAAATGTCCTCAATAAAGAAATAAGTTGACTTACCCATGTAAGGTCATATTTTTATATTCATTTTTTCCTCTTTGATTGCCAATAATCTGTTGCCTGTCTACCCTATTCCTGTCGACGTACTTGACCAATAGTCAATACTGTGTGGTATTAGATACCATAGAACATGAAAATAAGCTGTGAAGAAAAAAAAAATAAAAAGAAGGGGGTGGTACCCAATAATTAAAGGTTAGGAAACTTTTGTTAAAAATAAATGGTATTATACGGATACAAAAACATTTTTGTTATGTACAGTATTGATATTAAAATTACCGAACCAGCTCAGCGTGCAGTTACCTAATTTCTGAACTATGCTTAATGGCAGCCAGGGCAGCTCCTGTGCAGCCACACTAAATGACAACTTCCTGCAGAACACCTGTAAGCAAGAAGAGATGGACAGGAAAGGGCAGCAGGTAACCTGGTTGCTGCAACCACTTCAGTATAGATCAGGGGTGTCAAGCTCCAATACAAAAAGGGCCGAAATTGTACACTGGGACGTACTAGCGGGCCAACCTCAATGTCTACTGACCACCTTCCTCTCTTATAAAGTTCCCTGGCGTCTAATGACCCCCTCTCCAAAACCTATACAGTTACCTGATGTCTAGAGGCCCCAGCCCTTGCTTATACAGTTTCCTGGTATTTAATGCTTTTCCTCCTACCTCCCTCATATGGCTTCCCTGGTGTTCTAGTGCTTCATCTCCAATATAGCTTACCTGGTGGTCTAGAGTGGGCCAAACATAGTGCAAAGTGGGGAAACCACTTGAGGGCCAAATGTAATGGCTGAGGGCCAGAATTGGCCTGCGGGCCGGAGTTTGACATGTATGGTATAGATGGAGGTAATTAACTTGTAGTCCCCGGGTAACAAGCATGACTTGTAGGACCCCCATTATGCCTCCCTGTGTACCACCACTGTCCCCCTCTGTGACCCCTACAGCCACATCTGACCCCCTCCCCCCCTGTGCTGCCATTGTCTCCCTTGTGCCAAGAGGGTCCCCCCTCTAAGTTTGCTCACTGTCAAAATTGTTGCACACCTCTCTGACAAGCTCTCTCTGCACTCGGTCTTCTCCTACAGTACAGGAGTGACATCATCACAATGGGTGTGCCGTTCTTGTCAGCAGGTTGTGTGTACCTTGGGATGTATGTAACCCGGGTACAACCTGTAATATTTTCTACACAAATGTGGACTTAAAGGAACTTTTATAGTGTTTACTATATTGTGGGAGGGGACTGATAAAGGCCTTAGTTTTTGTTACTGAAATCCAGCTGGATTCATGGCCAGGTAACAGCTCCACCTATGGATCTTCTGTTTTGGAAGTGGGTCACTGTGCCTTTACATTCCTGCTGCTGTTTAATGCCAGTGTATAAACAAGCCCTGCGAGATCTGGAAATACTTATTATTTCTAATGACAAAAAAGGACCACTGTGGTGAAAATGTTAAAATTTAAAATACATGTAAACACATACAAATAAGTAGCATGTTTCTGCCAAAGTAAAATTAGCCATAAATTAATTTTCTCCTATGTTGCTGTCACTTACAGTAGGTAGAATAAATCTGACAGAAACGACAGGTTTTGGGCTAGTCCATCTCTCCATAGGGGATTCTCAGCATGGCCTTTATTCTTTATAAAGACACTCCCTGAAAAGATTTATAAAAAGATGCTGGCCAGCTTCTGTGCTCGCTGCACACTTTTTTTGGCAGTTGGACTGAGCAACTGCCATTCACCAAATCCTTTTGAAAATAAAGAAAATACAGAGAATCCCCCAAAGGGCGATGGGCTAGTCCAAAACCTGTCAGTTCTGTCATATGTCTACTACTTACTGTAAGTGATAGCAACATTGGAGAAAAGTAATTTATTGCTAATTTTACTCTGGAAGAAACGTAGGGGGAAAAAGTGGGGGGAAAAAAGTCCCTGCATCTTATAGTCCAAATTCAGGGAGTTCCTGACTTGTAAACGCCTGCCAATACCAACCTCCCGCAATGTTGGGGAATCCCTGTACTCTGCCCATGCAGAGGAGGACACAGGTGGACAAAGGGAGGACACAAAGGGGCATAGAGGAGGACAAAAGGGGGGCGCAAAAAAGGGCATAGAGGAGGACACAAGGGGGGCACAAAGGAGCATAGAGCAGGACACACACAGAGGACAGAGGCGGACACATGGGGACAGAGGAGGACACGGAGACACAAGAGGTACAAGAGGGCATAATTTACAAGATGCTCCTTCACCAATAGTGCCAGGTTTTGTATATATTTTTTCCTTGGTGTTTGTCCTCTGAACCATCATGCGTCTTATGTTCAGGAACCTCTTATAGTCCCAAAAATACGGTATATTAAATTTTAAGATTTCCGTGACAACGGTCCTTTAACCACTTGCCGACCGCCAACTACCAATTGGCGGCGGCAAAGTGGCATCCCAAGGACCGCGCAATGCCGATTGACAGCTGCACCTGGGGGACTAATTAGGCGGGGATCGCGCGAAGTGATGCGCGTGCATCCGCGGGCATTAGGCTCCGCCCACCCGCGATGTCAACCCAAAAATTTCTCCCACCCAGCATGGGTATGTGTAAAAAATATACCCCAAAACACATTATACTACTTCTCCTGAGTACGGCGATACCACATGTGTGACACTTTTTTGCAGCCTAGGTGCGCTAAGGGGCCCAACGTCCTATGAGTACCTTTATCATTTTACAGGTCATTTTGAGGCATTTGGTTTCTAGACTACTCCTCACGGTTTAGGGCCCCTAAAATGCCAGGGCAGTATAGGAACCCCACAAGTGACCCTATCTTAGAAAGAAGACACCCCCAAGGTGTTCTGTTAGGTGTATGGTGAGTTCATAGATGTCCTATAAGCACCTTTAGGCTTTACAGGGGTGCTTACAATTCAGCACCCCCCAAATTGCCAGGACAGTAAACACCCCACAAATAACCCCACTTTGGAAAGTAGACACCCCAAAGTATTCAGAGAGGGGCATGGTGAATCCGTGGCAGATTTCATTTTTTTTTTTTTTTTTGTCACAAGTTAGCAGAAATGGAAACTTTTTTTTTAGTTTTTTTTAGTTTTTTTTTTTTTTTTGTCAAAGTGTCGTTTTCCGCTAACTTGTGACAAAAAGTAAAATCTTCTATAAACTCACCATGCCTCTTAGTGAATACATTGGGATGTCTTCTTTCCAAAATGGGGTCATTTGGGGGGTATTTATACTATCCTGGAATTCTAGCACCTCATGAAACCCGACAGGTTTTCAGAAAAGTCAGAGATGCTTCAAAATGGGAAAATTCACTTTTGGCACCATAGTTTGTAAACGCTATAACTTTTACCCAAACCAATAAATATACACTTATTGGATTTTTTTTAAAGACATGTAGCACAATAAATGTGGACAAAAATTGATATAGACATTTTACTTTATTTGAAAAATGTCAGCACAGAAAGTTAAAAAAAACAACACATTTTTTTGTCAAAATTCATGTCTTTTTTTATGAATATAATAAAAACAAAAAATCACAGCAGCAATTAAATAGCAGCAAGAGCAAGCTGTATTAGTTACAAGAAAAGGAGGTAAAATTCATTTAGGTGGTAGGTTGTATGACTAGGCAATAAACCGTTGAAGCTGCAGTGGTCTGAATGGGAAAAAGTGTCTGGTCCTTAACTATTTGACATTCCTGGACGTGAAACTCACGTCCAGGAAGCCATGTGCGCTCCTGCGCGTCCACGCGGCCGATCGCGCGCGTGCACGCGCGCTCCCGGCCGGCGGTTTGTTAGCCAGTGAATCAGTGAATCGGGCAACGGTGCCCGATCACTGATTCCTCTCCCCCGCAGAAAAAGCGACAGCTTCTCTCGGAAGCTACGCTTTTTCTGCTTCCTATGTCGCTCTAAGCGTACGTGGTACGCTTAGAGTGACGTCACAGTAAACAACTCATGGCTGCCATCTTGTGGCCAAAAAGTAAACTACATCTAAATGTTAAATAAAAATAAAAATACACATATATTTCCAAAAAATAATACAATTTCAATCCCACCCTCCCAAAAATGCCCACATAAAATGTTTAATTAAAAAAAACAAAAAAACATTACAATAATAAAAAAAAAAACACAAATATTTACCTAAGGGTCTAAACTTTTTAAATATTTATGTAAAGATGAAATATTTCATTTTTTTTTTTTTTTTATTATAAGCTTGTAAATAGTGATGAATGCAAAACGGAAAAAATGCACTTTTATTTCCAAATAAAATATTGTCGCCATACATTGTGATAGGGACATAATTTAAATGGTGTAATAACCGGGACAAATGGGCATATACAATACGTGGGTTTTAATTATGGAGGCATGTATTATTTTAAAACTATAATTGCCGAAAAGTGAGAAATAATGATTTGTTTCCGTTTTTTTCTTATTCTTCCTTTTAAAATGCATTTACAGTAAAGTGGCTCTTAGTAAAATGTACCCCCCAAAGAAAGCCTAATTGGTGGCGGAAAAAACAAGATATAGATCAGTTCATTGTGATAAGTAGTAATAAAGTTATAGGCTAATGAATGGGAGGTGAACATTGTTCGGATGCATGAAGCGAAAAACGACTGAATGCGAACTGGTTAAAGAGAATCTGTATTGTTAAAATCACACAAAAGTAAACATACCAGTGCGTTAGGGGACATCTCCTATTACCCTCTATCACAATTTCGCCGCTCCCCGCCGCATTAAAAGTGGTTAAAAACAGTTTTAAAAAGTTTGTTTATAAACAAACAAAATGGACACCAAAACAGGAAGTAGGTTGATGTACAGTATGTCCACACATAGAAAATACATCCATACACAAGCAGGCTGTATACAGCCTTCCTTTTGAATCTCAAGAGATCATTTGTGTGTTTCTTTCCCCCTGCATCTCTCATGCACTGAAGTTTCAGGCTGCTCTTTTCTTCCTGCAAACAGCTTTGCCCTTGTCTGTAATTCCTCAGTATGTGAAAGCCCAGCCAGCTCAGAGGACGATTTATCCAGCTTGTAAAAGATAAGAGAGAAGCTGCTCTAATCTAAATAACACACAGGCAGTGTGCATATAGGGGCCTGGAAGGGGGAGTTCATAGCAGAACCACAACACTGAAGAACTTGGCAGCCTTCCAGACACAGGCTGACAAGTCTGACAAGAGAGAGATAAATTGATTTATTACAGACTGTGATAGTACAAAGTGCTGCAGTAAGCCAGAACACATTAGAATAGCTTTTGGAACTTGTAGGATGATAAAAAACAGGATGCAATTTTTGTTACGGAGTCTCTTTAAGGGGTTTTAAGACTGCAGTCCTTAAAGAGACACTGAAGCGAAAAAAAAATTATGATATTATGATTTGTATGTGTAGTACAGCTAAGAAATAAAATATTAAGATCAGATACATCAGTCTAATTGTTTCCAATACAGGAAGAGTTGAGAAACTCCAGTTGTTATCTCTATGCAAATAAGCCATTAAGCTCTCCGACTAAGTTAGTCGTGGAGAGGGCTGTTATCTGACTTTTATTATCTCAACTGTAAGTAAACTGTTTACTTTTTCTCTGCTAGAGGAGAGGTCATTACTTCACAGACTGCTCTGAAAGACTCATTTTGAATGCTAGTGTTGTGTAATCTGCACATATTATAGAATGATGCAATGTTAGAAAAAACACTATATACCTGAAAATAAAAGTATGAGAATATTTTCTTTGCTGCTAATCTTCTAGTAATTATTCATAGTACACAACCAATTCACTATATCATATTTTTTTTCGCTTCAGTGTCTCTTTAAGTGGTTAAAGAAAACGTGAAATTTCAACTAGCAATGTAAACCAAATTGGTATGGATAAAGATTGAAATCCATAGCAGGGTCCTGTAGGCAGCATTGTGGGTTTCACCATTTCACCCAGTGTGAACAAGCTCTCACTAAAGAGCACCCTTGCTTTGAATGTTTGCTGGTTAATCTTCGTCTTTCCGTTTCCTTCTAGTGTTGACAGAACCTACAAGCTGTATTATGGCGGGGCCCAGAAGCGTCCTGATGGCATGTACTCTCGTCCCATCTATGGCTCTGATGGTATCGTGGTAGCTTATGTGGCGGATGGCAACAGAAAAGATGTGCGCAATGCAGTAGAGGCGGCCCACAAGGCAGCTCCTGGGTAAGCCTGTCGCTTTGTATTCATTTATTTGTTGCGATGCCTTTCAGTGAGCCCTCTCATATTAAGGGAGGAAACAGTGTATACTGTATATCCCACATGACTTTCTGGCTGGCCCCTTAGCTGGCTGTATCTTGTCAATTGTGCACTCCAGGGAACTCAGTTTATTTTGCTTCGTTGCTTGATAATGGGCTTACTGGAGCACAAAAAGACTGGTTGACTAGGATTGTGAGCAAAAAGCAAACCTGAAACAAATAAAACTTAAAGAAAACCTGAACTGAAAATTAAAAGTCAAAATAAGCATACACAAGTCATACTTCCCTTCCATGTAGTCTACTCCTCAGTGTCTTTCTCCTCTCCCGCTTCCTGTTTGTTTACTGTGATCAAGGGAATTTTCCGTCCTCCATTTTGAAAATGGCTATTACCCATAACCGCTTTCTGGTCAGCACACAGTTAAACTGTAATATCACCCACTTGAGCCATAGGGAAACATGGACATTACCTGGTACATCAGTTAGTTTTCCTCTCAGCGATAACTGACAGCAACTGATATTTTACTGACAGCAACTGATATATTTCAGATCTGACAAAATATTGTCAGAACTGGAAGGGATTATTGTCAGAAGAAAATGGTTAGCTTCTGAGAGGAACTGATGGCAAGGTGACTATGCAATGTTCATTTGAAGTTACCTCATGTGTTTATTTTAAATATTTTTACTCAGTACAGGTTCTCTTTAAGATATAATGAATTCTATGTGTAGTACGGATAATACAAAGAACATTAGCATCAGTAGCATTTTATTTTCAGTTATATAGCTTTTTTTATATAACATTGCATCATCCTCTAATATTGTCAGTTTACAAACCACACTTTGTACTTAAGACTATAAAGCAGAGCAGAGCTAATGACCCTTCAAACTTTCCTGCAGTAAATCCTTATCGCTTGCTGTCTCTCATGGTTTCTTGGCTGTTTAAGTGCTTCAGAAAACAGGGCGGTTTTCGAGCCAAGTTAGGTTGAAGAGCTCAGAGAAGCTCTTTTGCATAGATAAGTGAAGTTTCTTAAAGCAGATCCGAGATGAAAAACTAACTATAACAAGTAACTTGTCTATATATCTTATCTAAAGTTTAGATAGTTTACACAGCATACAGTGGAGGAAATAATTATTTGACCCCTCACTGATTTTGTAAGTTTGTCCAATGACAAAGAAATGAAAAGTCTCAGAACAGTATCATTTCAATGGTAGGTTTATTTTAACAGTGGCAGATAGCACATCAAAAGGAAAATCAAAAAAATAACCTTAACCACTTAACGACCGCCCCCAGCCGATGGGCGGCGGCAAAGTCCGGGCCCAAACGACCGCAATACGCCCATCGGCGGGGGCGGCTGCGGGAGTGGCTATGCGGCGATCGCGTCATTCGTGACGCGATCAGCCGCCGGGGACTGGCTCCGCCCACCGCTCGTAGTAACCCGCCGGCCGTTCGGCAGCGCCGGCGGGTTACTAGCACCCGGATCGCCGCTGAAACAATGTATAATAGGCTTTGTAATGTATACAAAGCCTATTATACTGGCTGCCTCCTGCCCTGGTGGTCCCAGTGTCCGAGGGACCACCAGGGCAGGCTGCAGCCACCCTAGTCTGCACCCAAGCACACTGATTTCCCCCCCCCTGCCCCCTGATCGCCCACAGCACCCCTCAGACCCCCCCCTGCCCACCCCCCAGACCACTGTTTGCACCCAGTCACCCCCCTAATCACCCATCAATCACTCCCTGTCACTATCTGTCAACGCTATTTTTTTTTTATCCCCCCCCCCCCTGCCCACTGCCCCCTCCTGATCACCCCCCACCCCTCAGATTCTCCCCAGACCCCCCCCCCCCCAGACCCCCCCCCCCCCCCCCCCCCGTGTACTGTATGCATCTATCCCCCCTGATCACCTGTCAATCACCCGTCAATCACCCGTCAATCACCCCCTGTCACTGCCACCCATCAATCAGCCCCTAACCTGCCCCTTGCGGGCAATCTGATCACCCCCCCACACCAATAGATTGCCCGCAGATCCGACATCAGATCACCTCCCAAATCCATTGTTTACATCTATTCTCTCCTCTAAACACCCACTAATTACCCATCAATCACCCATCAATCACCCCCTATCACCACCTGTCACTGTTACCCATCAGATTAGACCCTAATCTACCCCTTGCGGGCACCCAATCACCCGCCCACACGCTCAGATTGCCCTCAGACCCCCCCTTATCAATTCGCCAGTGCAATATTTACATCTGTTATTCCCTGTAACAACCCACTGATCACCTGTCAATCACCTATCAATCACCCCCTGTCACTGCCACCCATCAATCACCCCCTGTCACTGCCACCCATCAATCAGCCCCTAACCTGCCCCTTGCGGGCAATCTGATCACCCACCCACACCAATAGATCGCCCGCAGATCCGACATCAGATCACCTCCCAAGTGCAGTGTTTACCTCTCTTCTCTCCTCTAAACACCCACTAATTACCCATCAATCACCCCCTATCACCACCTGTCACTGTTACCCATCAGATTAGACCCTAATCTGCCCCTTGCGGGCACCCAATCACCCGCCCACACGCTCAGATTGCCCTCAGACCCCCCTTATCAATTTGCCAGTGCAATATTTACATCTGTTATTACCTGTAATAACCCACTTATCACCTGTCAATCACCTATCAATCACCCCCTGTCACTGCCACCCATCAATCACCCCCTGTCACTGCCACCCATCAATCACCCCCTGTCACTGCCACCCATCAATCAGCCCCTAACCTGCCCCTTGCGGGCAATCTGATCACCCACCCACACCAATAGATCGCCCGCAGATCCGACATCAGATCACCTCCCAAGTGCAGTGTTTACATCTCTTCTCTCCTCTTAACACCCACTAATTACCCATCAATCACCCCCTATCACCACCTGTCACGGTTACCCATCAGATTAGACCCTAATCTGCCCCTTGCGGGCACCCAATCACCTGCCCACACCTCAGAACGTCCTCAGACCCCAGCCCTGATCACCTCGCTAGTGCATTGCTTGCATCTATTTCCCCCCTCTAATCACACCTTGAGACACCCATCAATCACCTCCTGTCACCCCCTAGCACACCTACCCATCAGATCAGGCCCTAATTTGCCCTGTGTGGGCTCCTGATCACTCGGCCAAACCCTCAGATCCCCCTCAGACCCCCTTCCGATCACCTCCCCAGTGCATTGATTGCATCTATTTTCCCCTCTAACCGCCCCCTGAGACACCCATCAATCACCTCCTGTCACCCCCCTAGCACTCCTATCCATCAGATCAGGCCCAAAACATCCTGTCATCTAAGAGGCCACCCTGCTTATGACCGGTTCCACAAAATTTGCCCCCTCATAGACCACCTGTCATCAAAATTTGCAGATGCTTATACCCCTGAACAGTCATTTTGAGAAATTTGGTTTCCAGACTACTCACAGTTTTGGGCCCGTAAAATGCCAGGGCAGTATAGGAACCCCACAAGTGACCCCATTTTAGAAAGAAGACACGGGTATTCTGTTAGGTGTATGATGAGTTCATAGAAGATTTTATTTTTTGTCAAAAGTTAGCGGAAATTGGATTTTTATTGTTTTTTTCACAAAGTGTCATTTTTCACTAACTTGTGACAAAAAATAAAATCTTCTATGAACTCACCATACCCCTAACAGAATACCTTGGGGTGTCTTCTTTCTAAAATGGGGTCACTTGTGGGGTTCCTATACTGCCCTGGCATTTTAGGGGCCCTAAACCGTGAGGAGTAGTCTAGAAAACAAATGCCTCAAAATGACCTGTGAATAGGACGTTGGGCCCCTTAACGCACCTAGGCTGCAAAAAAGTGTCACACGTGGTATCGCCATACTCAGGAGAAGTAGTATAATGTGTTTTGTGGTGTATTTTTACACATACCCATGCTGGGTGGGAGAAATCTCTCTGTAAATGGACAATTGTGTGTAAAAAAAATCAAAAATGTGTCATTTACAGAGATATTTCTCCCACCCAGCATGGTTATATGTAAAAATACACCACAAAACACATTATACTACTTCTTCTGAGTACGGCGATACCACATGTGTGACACTTTTTTGCAGCCTAACTGTGCTAAGGGGCCCAAAGTCCAATGAGTACCTTTAGGATTTCACAGGTCATTTTGAGACATTTGGGTTCAAGACTACTCCTCACGGTTTAGGGCCCCTAAAATGCCAGGGCAGTATAGGAACCCCACAAGTGACCCCATTTTAGAAAGAAGACACCCAAGGTATTCTGTTAGGTGTATGATGAGTTCATAGAAGATTTTATTTTTTGTCACAAGTTAGCGGAAATTGATATGTATTGTTTTTTTTTTCACAAAGTGTCATTTTCCGCTAACTTGTGACAAAAAAAAAAATCTTCTATGAACTCACCATACTCCTAACAGAATACCTTGGGGTGTCTTCTTTCTAAAATGGGGTCACTTGTGGGGTTCCTATACTGCCCTGGCATTTTTGGGGCCCTAAACCGTGAGCAGTAGTCTAGAATCCCAATGCCTCAAAATGACCTGTGAATAGGACGTTAGGCCCCTTAGCGCACCTAGGTTGCAAAAAAGTGTCACACATGTGGTATCGCCGTACTCAGAAGAAGTAGTATATTGTGTTTTGGGGTGTATTTTTACACATACCCATGCTGGGTGGGAGAAATCTCTCTGTAAATGGACAATTGTGTGTAAAAAAAATCAAACAATTGTCATTTACAGAGATATTTCTCCCACCCAGCATGGGTATGTGTAAAAATACACCCCAAAACACATTATACTACTTCTCCTGAGTACGGCGGTACCACATGTGTGGCACTTTTTTGCACCCTAAGTGCGCTAAGAGGCCCAAAGTCCAATGAGTACCTTTAGGATTTCACAGGTCATTTTGCGACATTTGGTTTCAAGACTACTCCTCACGGTTTAGGGCCCCTAAAATGCCAGGGCAGTATAGGAACCCCACAAATGACCCCATTTTAGAAAGAAGACACCCCAAGGTATTCCGTTAGGAGTATGGTGAGTTCATAGAAGATTTTATTTTTTGTCACAAGTTAGCGGAAAATGACACTTTGTGAAAAAAAACAATTAAAATCAATTTCCGCTAACTTGTGACAAAAAAAAAAAAATCTTCTATGAACTCACCATCCTCCTAACGGAATACCTTGGGGTGTCTTCTTTCTAAAATGGGGTAATTTGTGGGGTTCCTATACTGTCCTGGCATTTTAGGGGCCCTAAACCGTGAGGAGTAGTCTTGAAACGAAATTTCTCAAAATGACCTGTGAAATCCTAAAGGTACTCATTGAACTTTGGGCCCCTTAGCGCAGTTAGGGTGCAAAAAAGTGCCACACATGTGGTATCGCCGTACTCAGGAGAAGTAGTATAATGTGTTTTGGGGTGTATTTTTACACATACCCATGCTGAGTGGGAGAAATATCTCTATAAATAGACAATTGTGTGTAAAAAAAATTAAACAATTGTCATTTACGGATGTCAGAGATGCTTGAAAATGGGAAAATTCACTTTTGGCACCATAGTTTGTAAACGCTATAACTTTTACCCAATCCAATAAATATACACTGAATGGTTTTTTTTTTTATCAAAGACATGTAGCAGAATAACTTTCGCGCTCAAATGTATAGGAAATTTTACTTTATTTGAAAAATGTCAGCACAGCAAGTTAAAAAAGTCATTTTTTTGCCAAAATTCATGTCTTTTTTGATGAATATAATAAAAACTAAAACTCGCAGCAGCAATCAAATAGCAGCAAAAGAAAGCTGTATTAGTGACAAGAAAAGGAGGTAAAATTCATTTAGGTGGTAGGTTGTATGACCGAGCAATAAACCGTGAAAGCTGCAGTGGTCTGAATGGAGAAAAAGGCTCTGGTCCTTAAGGGGCGAAAAGACTGTGGTCCTGAAGTGGTTAAATAAAAGATAGCAACTGACTTGCATTTCATTGAGTGAAATAAGTTTTTGAACCCTCTAACAATAAAAGACTTAATACTTAGTGGAAAAACCCTTGTTTGCAAGCACAGAGGTCAAACGTTTCTTGTAATCGATGACCAAGTTTGCACACATTTTAGGAGGAATGTTGGTCCACTCCTCTTTGCAGATCATCTCTAAATCCCTAAGGTTTCGAGGCTGTCTCTGTGCAACTCTGAGCTTGAGCTCCCTCCATAAGTTTTCTATTGGATTAAGGTCCGGAGACTGACTAGGCTACTCCATGACCTTAATGTGCTTCTTCTTGAGCCACTCCTTTGTTGCCTTTGCTGTATGTTTTGGGTCATTGTCGTGCTGGAACACCCATCCACGACCCATTTTCAGTTTCCTGGCAGAGGGAAGGAGGTTGTCGTTCAGGATTTCACGATACATGGCTCCGTCCATTTTCCCGTTAATGCGATTAAGTTGTCCTGTGCCCTTAGCAGAAAAACACCCCCAAAGCAAAATGTTTCCACCCCCATGCTTGACGGTGGGGACGGTGTTTTGGGGGTCATAGGCAGCATTTTTCTTCCTCCAAACACAGCGAGTTGAGTTAATGCCAAAGAGCTCTATTTTGGGCTCATCAGACCACAGCACCTTCTCCCAGTCACTCACAGAATCATTCAGGTGTTCATTGGCAAACTTCAGACGGGCCTGCACATGTGCCTTCTTGAGCAGGGGGACCTTGCGAGCCCTGCAGGATTTTAATCCATTGCGGTGTAATGTGTTTCCAATGGTTTTCTTGGTGACTGTGGTCCCTGCTAATTTGAAGTCATTCACTAATTCCTCCTGTGTAGTTCTAGGATGCTTTTTCACCTTTCTCAGAACCATTGACACCCCACGAGGTGAGATCTTGCGTGGAGCGCCAGAGCGAGGTCGATTGATGGTCATTTTGTGCTCCTTCCATTTTCGAACAATTGCACCAACAGTTGTCACCTTCTCTCCCAGCTTCTTGCTAATGGTTTTGTAGCCCATTCCAGCCTTGTGCAGGTCTACTATTTTGTCTCTGACATCCTTGGACAGCTCTTTGGTCTTTCCCATGTTGGAGAGTTCGGAGTCTGCTTGATTGATTGATTCTGTGGACTGGTGTCTTTTATACAGGTGACTAGTTAAGACAGGTGTCCTTAATGAGGGTGACTAATTGAGTAGAAGTGTCTAACCACTCTGTGGGAGCCAGAACTCTTAATGGTTGGTAGGGGTTCAAAAACGTATTTCACTCAATGAAATGCAAATCAGTTGCTATTTTTTATTTAAGGTTTTTTTTTTATTTTCCTTGTGATGTGCTATCTGCCACTGTTAAAATAAACCTACCATTGAAATGATACTGTTCTGAGACTTTTCATTTCTTTGTCATTGGACAAACTTACAAAATCAGTGAGGGGTCAAATAATTATTTCCTCCACTGTATCTAGCTGCAAACAGCTTCAACAGTTTATGATTATTTATTCCTGTGATACAATGAGGGCAGTCATGTTCTGTTTGTCACATTGTTACAGGCTGAGGGTTGGAGATGCTATCAGCTTGCCTGTGTGTACCTTCAGTCCCCTCTCCTCCTCCCTCCTCCCCTCTGCCTCTGAAATCTCTGGCTAGTAACCTCCCCCTCCTCCTGCCCAGACTGAGCTCCCATAAGCCCTTGCTACAGTGCCAAGGCACAAAAGGAGCTGTGGGTGAGGCTTGTTCAGTTTATAGGGAATTAGAGTATTAAAACAAAAAAAAAAAAGTATTTGACTTGAGGAATGACCTGTAAACTATATGAAAGGAACACAATTATGCAATGAGTAAAAGTTTATCTCGAATCCACTTTAACTCTTCCTGCACTGAAAAAACAATGAGATTTTTCTTTGCAACTAATGTTCTATTTCTTTACTGTACAACACATACAATTCATGACCTCATAAGTTTATTTTCGCTTTAGGTTTGCTTTAATTTTGGAGTCCAAGTGAAGCGTCTGAGACCAAAAACCCCAGTGCATCAGCTTTACAATAGACAAGCCCAGTGGCCAATTATCAGCAGAAGCACTAATTTAATTTTCATTTATCTTAGCAAAATACTGTCTGTACGTAAAATGGCAACAACAGAGCACTTGTGTGCAATTTCTCTAAAACAGCAACCCATTTATTCTGTGCTCCAAAAATGATGACAAAAGTGGAAGTGTGGCCAAAAATGAAGCTGAGGTTTGGAATGTCTGCCCTATCTTCTGCCTTGGCTTTCAGAGTGGAATTTTAACCATTTAAAGCCATTCTGACTCCTACACATGCTTTTTATATTTCTTTACACACATTACCACTTCTCAGGAAATATTTCTAAATTACCAGTAGTGAAATCATTTCCTCTGTTTTCCCCACATCTGGCCAGATATGATCCTTTTCACATAGTCATTTTTTTCTCTTGTGTGTACATGGAGGAAATTGTGAAGAATACCACAGGTTTTTGGAATAGCTGCAGATGTGAGAAGCTCCTGAGCATCTGTTAGCCAGTGTTGCGTATAATTTGGCTCGTTTGGGCAGCACAGTGGCGTAGTGGTTAGCTCTTGCCTTGCAGCACTAGGTCCCTGGTGAATCCCAGCCAGGGCACTTCCTGCACAGAGTTTCTATATTCTCCCTGTGTCTGTGTGGGTTTCCTCCGGGCACTCCGGTTTCCTTCTACATCCTAAAAACATACAGATAAGTTAATTGACTTCCCCTTAAATTTCAATCATCAAAGTCCAGAAGAGGTTAATGTTTGTAAAGATGAACTTAAACCCTTCATGTGGTGTTGTGTGTTGGGATGAACCCCATTTGTGGAGGTACTCCGTTTTTATCTTGGCTTAGCTTGGTTTGTTTTAATTTTCCCATTATGTCACAGAAGCTATGAATAGTGTTGGTGTATGAATTTGGGATCCTGTATTTGGAAAAGCGAATGATGCCGCACTTCAGCACCTGAAGCAGTGGACCTGCTAAAAAATAAATAAATAAATAAATAAAATTTCATATTTCCACCCAATTGTCTTCACTAAGGCAGTCACACAAGTGTCATGCCGTTTCCTGGAGCCCTGCCCAGTCCCCACTCTTGTCTCTCCACTGATCCACCCCATCCCACAAAGCGATTGTACTCCTACCCTCACAGGGTGGAAATCCCAAAACGGCCTAGAAGACCCGACTGTTCCCTGATGTGACCTATGCCTACTTTATGACGTGCACGTCCACACACACAGTGAGGCACAATGGGATGTTGCGCAAGTGAGGAGGTTTAAAGAGGGGGTGCAGCTAGAAGAACTCAGTAAGGGTCACTAAAACAAAACGCTTTAATGCCTGGCATTCTTTTTTCAATGCCCACGCCTGCCTAAGGCGAGACATAATGTTTCAATGCAACACAATGTTTCAAAGTAGGCCATTGTTAAAGGGAAGGCTAAACATTGAATTTACAGCTACTGATATAATCTGGGCTGTTTTGTTTATTTAGTTACGATTTGAAGCAAACCTGTCATAAACATAAATAAGAGAAACAGAGAGTTTAATAAACAATGCATGATCGTCAGTGGCATATAGTGCATGGTTAATATTAGTATGTATTTTATTTGGACACATACCCTTAGGGCAGAGGTGTCAAAATTAAATACACAGTGGGTTGAAATCGAACACTTGGACCAAGTTGCGGGGCAACCTCAATGACCTCCCTCCTTTATAATGTTCCCTGGTGTCTAATGGCCCTCCCCTCTCTCCCCTATACAGTTCCATTGTGTCTAGTGGGCCTCCTTCCCTCTCCTCTTCAGTTCCCTGGTGTCTAGTGGTCCTTCTTCCTTCCCCTATATAGTTATCTGGTGTATAGTGGTCCTCCCTCTCTTATATAGTTTGTATAAGCAGCCATATAATAGATGGTAAAGTAGATCTCCCAGTCCCCCTTTCCTGGCCCTACAAAGCAGTACATCTTCTTTCCACCCCCAGGCTCAGCTTCTTGTCTGTTTTCAGTGGGGAGGAGAGAGGGGGAGTTGTGGGGCCTGTGTCAAATGATAAACATTAGATTCCAAACTCAACAGGCACTGTGGCACATACCTTATGTGACCAGTCACTAGGGTGCTGTAGAGTTTGACCTCATATTGACACAGGTGCTTGGGAGAGAAGAGACAGGAAGAAGAGCCTGGCAGTGCCCTTTCACCATAATCCCAGGTGGTGAGCATAGTCTACCAACAATTCACTCCATATACCAATATGGGAAAGGCAGACATAGTAATTTTTTTTCTCTGCAACTTGCAGAGAAATGCAGGGCCGGTTCTAGCTACAATGGGGCCCTGGGGAAAAGGTAACATTGGGCCCCCCGATGCGCTCCCTCCAACCAAATCACCCCCAGGGCCCTTGAGCCGGCTGCCAGGCACGGTCCAATCCGATCTGTCACACAATATCATTAGGTGTCCATCATATGTCCCCTAAAATGCATTTTGGGGGTCCCATTAATCACCTCATTCTTTTCCTATACAGAGTAAACACACAGCATCCTGTTCTCGTGGGTCCATAGCTGGAGGGGGGGGGGGGGGGCACAGGCTCTGGGGTCCTGGGGCAATTGCACCCTTTGTTTCTATGGAAGCACCGGCCCTGTCTACATGGTGACGAACGGGTCCCTGGCCAGAGTCCTCCCAAGTGTATTAGTGTCCCTCTTGTGCCTGTGCTCAGTGTTAAAGGCTCACCTCTCTACCGATAAAACTCCTGGCGTCGCCACGAGCTTGTTTCATGCGACACTGGTGCATGCAGTGACATCGTTACAGGCGCCCACTGTGACGCTGAACACTAGAGGAGGCAGGCAGTGGCTCCGAGATGTGAGCCTCTAACACTGAGCACGGGCATGGAAAGGGGGGGGGGACACTTATACACTTAGGGTGCTGCCTGGAGGACATCGGCGGTGCTAGGGTGATTTCCAATTGATTTCATGCTAAAATCTATTGGAAATTGCTTTGCATTGTGTAGGCAGGTAATAGTGCCTTCTCTGATTACATTTGATCAGAGTGGGAGCTATCAAATGGTCGATCTGGCCATACATTGAGTAATGCCAGGTACACACAAGATTTCCTGGCAGATTTACTGTCGATTATTTCCAACATGTCCGATATGCTTTCTGACCGATTTTCAATCTATTTCCATTCACTTCTATGGAAAATCGATCGGAAATCAGATCAGATATTTTGGAAATAATCGATCTGACAGTAAATCTGCCAGAAAACCTCATTGTGTGTACCAGTCATAATGGCCATGTGTATCTGCTATAATGGCCATTATGCCTGGTGTGTAACAGGCATTATGTATGACCAACTTAATTTTAACAGCTTTTCAACGGCTCCTTTACATGGCTAATAGAGCAAAGTACCTACAAAGAGTTAAATCTCTTGCTGTCAAGTGATTAATCTTGCTAATGCAAACAGGGCCGCCATCAGACATTTTGGACCCTCCCTGGGTCCACCCACTGGTTGCTGTGCCCGCCCACTAGCCACCCCACCCCCGTGTCCATGCACAAAGCGCGCTGTGGCGAAAAATGTGCATGGCTCCGACATTGAAGAAAGCAGCATGCACAGCGTGATTCGGCAAAAAGTGGGCGTGACCATTGCATGTTGTGAGTGGAGCCAAATACTAGCAAAATACAGGTAGGAACTTAGAGATAGGAACTTGTAGGTCCGTTCTTATCCTTTATCCGTTCTCTTTTGTCCCCCTCTTTTCTTCATGAGCCTCTTTTGTCCCCCTCTTTTCTTCATGTGCCTCTTTTGTCCCCCTCAGTCTCACCTCAATTTGTGCCTCTTTTGTGTCCCTCTGTGTGACCTCATGTTCCTTCCTGTCTCATCTCTTTTCTCCCTGTGCCTCTATTGTCCGCCTCTGTTCCCCCTGTGCCTCTGTTGTCCGCCTCTGTTCCCCCTGTGCCTCTTTTATCCCCAAGTGTTACCTCTTGTCCCCTTCTGCCTCAGCTCGTTCCCCTGCCCTAGCCAGGTGTAGGTGCCTCCAGTATAGGTATCCAGGCATAGGTGGTGCCCCAGTATAGGTAGCCTGGTGAAGATGCCCCCGGTGTAGGTAGCCTGGTATAGCTGGTGCCCCCAGTAGGCCAGCAAGATACAGGTGCCCCCAATATAGGTATTCAACTATAGGTGGTGCCGCAGTATAGGTAGCCTGGTATGGGTGGTGCACCAGTATAGCTTAGCAAGTTACAGGTGCCCCCAGTATAGGTAGCAAGCTATAGGCACCCCAGTATAAGTAGCCAAGTGTAGGTGGTGCCCCAAGAGAAGTAGCCAGGTACAGGTGGTTCTCCAGTATAGTTAGCCAAGTATAGGTGGTGCACCAGTATAGGTAGCTATAGGTGGTTCCTGCCCCAATATACAGTGGGTTGCAAAAGTATTCGGCCCCCTTTAAGTTTTCCACATTTTGTCATATTACTGCCACAAACATCAATTTTATTGGAATTCCACATGAAAGACCAATACAAAGTGGTGTACACATGAGAAGTGGAACAAAAATCATACATGGTTCCAAACATTTTTTACAAATATATAACTGCAAAGTGGTGTGTGCATAATTATTCGGCCCCCTTTGATCTGAGTGCAGTCAGTTGCCTATAGACATTGCCTGATGAGTGCTAATGACTAAATAGAGTGCACCTGTGTGTAATCTGTCAGTACAAATACAGCTGCTCTGTGACGGCCTCAGGTGTTGTCTAAGACAATATTGGGAGCAACAACACCGTGAAGTCCAAAGAACACACAAGACAAGTCAGGGATCAAGTTATTGAGAAATTTAAAGCAGGCTTAGGCTACAAAAACATTTCCAAAGCCTTGAACATCCCACGGAGCACTGTTCAATCGATCATTCAGAAATGGAAGGAGTATGGCACAACTGTAAACCTACCAAGACAAGGCCATCCACCTAAACTTACAGGCCGAACAAGGAGAGCGCTGATCAGAAATTCAGTCAAGAGGCCCGTGGTGACTCTGGACGAGCTGCAGAGATCTACAGCTCAGGTGGGAGGCTCTGTCCATAGGACAACTATTAGTCATGCACTGTACAAAGTTGGCCTTTATGGAAGAGTGGCAAGAAGAAAGGCATTGTTAACAGAAAGCATAAGAAGTCCCGTTTGCAGTTTGCCACAGGCCATGTGGGGGACACAGCAACCATGTGGAAGAAGGTGCTCTGGTCAGATGAGACCAAAATTGAACTTTTTGGCCAAAATGCAAAACGCTATGTGTGGCAGAAAACTAACACTGCACATCACTCTGAACACACCATCCCCCACTGTCCAATATGGTGGTGGCAGCATCATGCTCGGGGGGTGCATCTCTTCAACAGGGATAGGGAAGCTGGTCAGAGTTGATGGGAAGATGGATGGAGCCAAATACAGGGCAATCTTGGAAGAAAACCTCTTGGAGACTGCAAAAGACTTGGGACTGGGGCGGAGGTTCACCTACCAGCAGGACATTGACCCTAAACATAAAGCCAGGGCAACAATGGAATGGTTTAAAACAAAACATATCTGTGTTAGAATGGCCCAGTCAAAGTCCAGATCTAAATCCAATCGAGAATCTGTGACAAGATCTGAAAACTGCTGTTCACAAACGCTGTCCATCTAATCTGACGGAGCTGAGAAGAATGGGCAAGGATTTCAGTCTCTAGATGTGCAAAGCTGGTAGAGACATACCCTAAAAGACTGGCAGCTGTAATTGCAGCAAAAGGTGGTTCTACAAAGTATTGACTCAGAGGGCCGAATAATTATGCACACCCCACTTTGCAGTTATTTATTTATAAAAAATGTTTGGAATGATGTATGATTTTCGATCCACTTCTCACATGTACACCACTTTGTATTGGTATTTCACATGGAATTCCAATAACATTTTTTTCTCAATTAAGTCTTTTATTGAGCAGTCAAAAAAAAATAAAGTAACATAATACAAACATTCCATATTAATATAGAGAAGTACAAGCATCATTGATAACAACTGAAAGATACTGACAGTAACATACTTATCCATTGATATATGAGCGTTATGAAAATATGTTAAAGGGAGAAACTAGGGGAATGTTATATCCAGACTGAGTAGCTTACAAGCATGAATACGGCCAATAACTTTTGCCCTTCTGAGGCAACATAGATGGGGACATTTGCCCACTGCATCACGGAGGAAGAAGGAGAAAAGGAAAGAGGGAAAGAAGGGTAGAAGATAGCAGCGGAGAATATGATGGTAGCCAACACTAAAGGTGCGATTATTGATTACGAGAGCAGGAGAGACTTATACTCCTGAGAGCATTGGAAGTCCCCCCACACCGACCAGGTAATGGAGTACTGTTCATTTTTGTCTTGGGAGAGCAAGATGGATCTTTCAATGGAATCAACAAAGTCTACCTTTTTAATCCAGGCTTTGATTGAGGGTGGAGCAGCAGATTTCCACAAGGCAGGGATCAAAGCTCTAGCAGCGTTGATCATATGAATTGTCAAGGTCTTTTTGTATACCTTGAGGGGTAAATGAGTAGAGTGTAAAAGAAAAGTCTCCGGAGAAAAAACAATCCTATCACACAGAATCTTTTCCATAAGCTGATGAATTTGCCTCCAGAAAGGGACAATAAGCGGGCAAGTCCAAAAGATATGAAACAATGTGCCTTCATGCATTCCACATCTCCAGCAAAGGTTTGATATAGAAGGAAATATTCTGTGAAGGAGAGAGGGGGTTCTGTACCACCTTGAAATAATCTTGTACCCCAATTCTTGGGTGTTGACACACATGGACCCCTTCTGGTTAGTGGTAAATATTTTTTGCCATGTATCATCATCCATCTCCTGTCCCAAATCAGTCTCCCATTGTGTTTGAAAGTTTTTTTTAGTTGAATCTAATCTACTCAGAAGCATCTGATATAGGAGGGAGACGAGATGACCAGGTTTGTTTTTTGAGAGAATAAGATTCTCGAAAATAGTTGGGGTTTGTGCCCAGTTAGTCTTGCGTCTCAGCGAGTTCAAATAGTGACGGATTTGGAAGTATTGCCATTGTGTGAGGGCAATATCTGTACGTAGAGAAGAAATAGTAGAGAATGATCCAATTGTTCCCTGAGTCATGAATTCATGGGCTCTTGGGCTATTGCCTGAGGGCCAATTTTGTAGAAAAGGGATGTCAGTCGCAGGAGGGAAGTTAGGGTTGTCAACGAGGGGAGTCAGTCTCCCAGGGAAGGATGCCAGGCCCAAGGCCGCCAAGCCCCTACGCATTGCTCCAATAGATGCCAGTATAGGGGGGTTACCCCAGTGAAGCATTTCTTTTCTCGGATTCTCCACCCAGCCCAGTGCATCTGAGTTTATACCCACAGAATCTTGTTCTACTAGAACCCATGCTTTGGGGTTCTCTCTCTTTGCCCATTCAACCACCCGACAGATTTGTGAGGCCAGATGATATTTGTGGATATCCGGAAGTGCCATCCCACCTTCCTCTTTTGGCAGGGACAAAATCTGCCTTTTGATCCTGGGAGGCTTGTGTCCCCAGATAAACTTGTTGATGTGTTTTTGGAGATCTTTAATGAATGTTGGGGGTAGCATAATGGGGATACACTGGCTAATGTACAGGAATCGAGGTAGAAGATTCATCTTGACCGAGGCCATACGTCCAAACCATGAAAGACTTTTTTGTGAACCCCATCTAGTTAAGTCTGATTTTAGTTCTTTGCCTATAACGGCAAAGTTTAACAGAAAGAGATCTTTTAAGTTGTGTGGTATGTTGATACCTAGATATTTAAGGGATTCCTTTGCCCATACAAATGGGAAGGTGTTTCTACAGTGATCAACTGTGTGGTCATCCAGAGAGATGTTAAGTGCGTTTGACTTATTAAAGTTGATTTTAAGGTTAGATAGAGCCCCAAATTCTTTAAATCTCTTTATAAGGTTAGGTAGGGACGTCAGCGGGTCTTGTAGATAGAATAGCAGGTCATCTGCAAAGGCTGATAGCACATGGTAGGAGGGGCCAATCTGGATTCCCCTGATAGATTTGTCTTCCCGAATGGCGTTGAGAAAGGGTTCCAATGTTAGAATATAAATCAGGGGAGAGAGGGGACAACCTTGCCTTGTCCCGTTGGTGATATTGAGGGTATTGGATAGAAGGCCGTTTGCTTTGACTCGGGCCGAGGGGTTGGAGTACAGAAATTCAATCCACTTCCTCATAGAGTCTCCCAAGCCTAGGCTCGACAGGGTGGCGCGCATATAGTCCCACGCCACCCTGTCGAAGGCCTTTTCAGCATCAGTAGAGAGTATAAAGGATTTAGTTCCACGGCTTTTAGCATGGGCCATCACTCCAATAGTTCTCATCACGTTGTCCTTAGCCTCTCTCCCCGGGACAAAACCGGCTTGGTCAATACCTATGTGGGTGGGGACAAAGGGCAGGAGTCTATTAGCTAAAATTTTAGCAAGTAGCTTCACGTCAACGTTTAAAAGGGAGATTGGTCTGTAGCTAGAGCAGAGCCTGGCATCCTTCCCCGGTTTAGGTATGACAGAGATATGTGCCTCCAGGAGTTGTGGTGAAGGGTTAGTGGCAGGTAAAATTTTGTTAAAGGCAGAAACAAATGATGGTGCCAGTAAAGATCTAAAGGTCTTATAATGAATTCCAATAACATTGATGCATGTTTGTGGCAGTAATGTGACAAAATGTGGAAAACTTCAAGGGGGCTGAATACTTTTGCAACCCACTGTAGGTAGTCAGGTATAGGTGGTGGCCCAATATAGGTAGCCTTTAGCTAGATATAAGTGGTGCTGCAGTATAGAAAGTCCGCTGTAGCAGGCTCACTCATCTGCTCCCCACGTTCAAGCGCTGATGTCACTCTTCTCTCAGTTCTGGAACACGGTGTGCTGTTTAGTGAGCCAAAGGCCTGCAGCCAGCACATGCGGCCCTTCCAGCACTTTTGGCCCTGGGCCCATCACTGCAGTGTCAGTTGTCCCCCCACCCCCACCCCCGATGGCTGCCCTGAATGCAACCTGCGTCTAATATCTTAATATAAATCTTAAACATCTGTACAAAGAAGAAATTTTATCTTTGAGTTGTTCCAGTCTCTGAGGCCTGGGCTACATAACAGCATCATGTCTTGTAGAGGTTTTGTTATTTAAAGATTTTAAAGGAGGCAGCTGAAAAAAAGCATTTAAGCGCTTGATTTTTTGAGCCATTTATATCACTCATGTAGTCTTAGCCTAACGAAGCAGATCATTTGGGCGCACTCACTGCCAAGCTGTGCCCGACCTGGGTCCCGCCGTAGACGTAATGTTAGTACGTCTAGAGCGGTGCAGCGGGATTTAAAGTAAGGCAAATTAAAAAAGGCAGTTTTACTTACCTGAGGCTTCTACTGGCCCCCTGCGGTCACCCTGTGCCCGTGCCGGGACAAACCAATCCTCCGGTCCCCCGCTGCGGCTCAGTTTCGGCGACTGAGCCTTTCGTCGACTACTGTGCCTGCATGACCCTGGCCACGCATCCTCGTTTCCGCTCCCGTCGTCAGAGCACAATGTTGAGATTTTCTCGTACTGTGTCTGCGCAGGACGCTCCCAGCGACAGGAGCACGAACAAGGAAGTGAGTTGCCATAGCCACGCAGGCACAGAGGCTAGCAACAGGCTCAGTCACTGAAAGCGAAACTGAGCCGCAGCGGGGGACTGGAGGATCGTTGAGTACCGGTGCAGGCACAGGGCGACTGCAGGGGGGCGGTAAAAGCCCCAGGTAAGTAAAACTGCCCACTCCTAGTCTCGACCGGCTGGTCAATTCGCTTGCTGTAGTGCGTACGACATCAGACGCTAAGCTGGGCACAGCTTAGCGTGTGACGTCGTACGCACTACAGGAAGCAAATTGACCGGCCGGTCGAGACTAGGAGTGTGCAGTTTTACTTAGGTATTGACAGGGCTCCCCAGTTTAGGTAGTGACAGGGCCCCCCAGTTTAGGTAGTGACAGAGCCCCTCAGTTTAGGTAGTGACAGGAGGCCCCACAGTTTAGGTAGTGACAGGAGCCCCCCCAGTTTAGGTAGTGACAGGAGCCCCCCCAGTTTAGGTAGTGACAGGAGCCTCCCCAGTTCAGGAGGACGTCTCTCCGCCCCCCCCTCCCTCACCTTGGGGCTCCCCCTCTCTCCGCCCCCCCCCCCTCCAGAATTCAGTGGTGCGGGCGGCAGCGGCGGGACGCTTACTCTATTCTTCCGGCGTGAGTGACTCTCTCTCTGTGTGCCGCTACTCTGGTCTGGACTAGACCAGCGTAGCGGCGCACAGAGAGAGAGAGAGAGGTCACTCGCCCCAGAGATGAAGTGTCCCGGTCCTGCTGCTGCCCACATTACTGAATTCCGGAGGGGGGAGCGAGAGAGAGAGGGGGAGTCCCAAGGTGAAGGAGTGGGGGGGGGAGACGTCCCCCCTTCCCCACCGCTTTGCCCATCGCTCCCTCTTCTCTCTCCGCTGCTACCCCAGGGCGACTTCCGGGTTCGGTTGCCTAGGGGGGCAGCAGCTGGCCAGGGGAGGGCAGATGCCCCATTTTGCCCTATGTAGGGACGCCCATGCTTTTAGGATGCGATTTCATCCATGATTCTGCTTCCACTTTTTTTTTTTTTTTTTTTTATTTCTTTTCAGTATATTCCATTACTGTTATGTGGCCTGAACATTCTCACTCTTGTAATGTTCTAGATGGGGAAAGAGGGCCGCCCATAATAGAGCGCAGATCGTGTATTACATGGCAGAGAACCTGGAGCTGCGGCGGGATGAAGTAGCCCAGAGACTGACTGCACTGACCGGACAGCCTAAGGAAAAGTCACTGCAAGAGGTGGACCTCAGCATTCAGCGGCTCTTCTACTGGGGGGCCTACTGTGACAAATATGGAGGCACTGTGCAGGTGAGCTCTGCTAGCAGGGATTAGAAATAGTGTCACTTTGGAAAGCAGGCTACTTGTAAAAGAGAGACTTTAACCAAGGATTGAACTTCATTCCAATCAGTAGCCGATACTCCCTTTCTCATGAGAAATCTCTACCTTTTCTCAAATAGATCTTTGGGGGAGGGGGGGTGTGTCTGTATGGCTGATATTGTGGTGAAACCCCTCCCACAGTGCGATGACAAGACCATGGTCCTGACAGTTTGCTGTCTGTGATCCTCTTTGCATTGTGGGAAATAACGGCTTTTTTTTCCAACTGCCAAGAAAGCAATATATCCCTCTGTGCTAAGAATTTTCAGTAACGAACATTCCGTACAGATCACCTGTCAGGACTAAAGCTGTCAGCACTAGTGATGAAAGATTTTACAATGGGCAAACACAGACTAAATAATATAGAAATGAATATTGTAAAAAATAAGCCATTGTATTCATTATGTTTACAAAATATAGGTAAAAGGCTGCGCATCCCTGACCCAATACTGTACAATTGAATGGTTAATCGCTGTGGCGCACACCGCCCCCCTGGACTAAAATGTACGCCCGCATCCAAACAATGCAATACTGGTCTATGGAGAAATTTTAGCTTCCATCATAGTTTTGCATGCAAAAATATAGATATACTGGACATCTGCACCAACGTTGAGGTAAATCTCCAGAGCAGATGTCCTAACACTAAACTGACCTAAGTTAAAAGCAAATGTCTTTACCCTGGCAGCTGCTATGCTAAAATGTGTAACTTACATTCAATACAGACAGCAGGAAACAAAGCAAGCGCTCACCAATATGGGCCGCATCTGAATGACTCACCACCTCATATGCACCGCTTAAATAGCTCAAATACACACTCAGCAATCAGACAGATGCAAAACATATGCAAAACTAAACTAAATACTTACCATGCAAAACAGGATAGCACAATGGGTGCTGCTAGCCTGGTAGTTACCTATATTTTGTATCCACAGTTCTGTAACTACCAGGCTAGCAGCACCCATTGTGCTATCCTGTTTTGCATGGTAAGTATTTAGTTTAGTTTTGCATATGTTTTGCATCTGTCTGATTGCTGAGTGTGTATTTGAGCTATTTAAGCGGTGCATATGAGGTGGTGAGTCATTCAGATGCGGCCCATATTGGTGAGCGCTTGCTTTGTTTCCTGCTGTCTGTATTCATTATGTTGTTTTCACCACAGTTCCTCTTTAGAAGGGCAATTATGGGGCCAATGGAATATAGCCTCCCTGGCAGTATGGGCGAGTTGGACACATCCAGGGAAAAATAACTGAAAATGTATGAGGACTCTATCACACCAGAGCCCTTTTCTGCGTTGTAAGGCAAAGGCAGTTCTTTGCGTTAAACAAGGTAAAATGAAAGTCCATAGACTTTCATTTTACCTTTCACACCCGGCGCTGCGTTTCGGTACGTTGCAGTTCGAAGCACCCGGGAGCGTCGATCCGCCCCCGTTTTCCGTCGGGTTCAATTAATAGCTACCGCCGCTGATTGCGTCACACCGCAGATACCAACGACACGCCGCAGGCTATCAACGCATGCAGGAGAACGGCTCCTGCACGCGTTTTCTGGTGTGAAAGAGCCCTGAGTCAGGCTCGTCCAGCAGTTCTTAAAGAGAACCTGAAATGAAAATTAAAAGTCAAAATAACCGTACACACGTCATACTTGCCTCCCGCGTAGTCTATTCATCAATCTCTTTCTCCTCTCCTGTGTCCCGTTTGTCCACTGTGATCCATGGAATTATCTGTCCTCCTCCATTTTGAAAATGTCCATAACCCCATAACCGCTTCCTGGTAAGCACACTGTTAAACTGTGATATCGCCCACTTGAGCCATAGGGAAACATGGACATTACCTTGCACATTCAGTTGTAACTTACAGCAGCTGATATATAACTGACAGTAACTGGTATATTTCAGTTCTGACAAAATATTGTCACAACTGGAAAGGATCACTGTAAAAAGAAAATGGTGAACTTCTGAAAGGAACTGACGGCGAGGTAAGTATGTAATATTCATTTACAGCTACGTTATGTGTTTATATTAAATAATTTTACTCAGTTCAGGTTCCCTTTAAGCAGGGTTCCAATTTTTTTTTTTGCTTGTGTTTTTAGCATTTGAAAATTTGCAATGAAAATTTGTATGCAAATTTTAACATGCTCTTGAAGCCTGCATGCAAAAATGTGCACACAAACGCAAATTTTAATGTGAAAAAATGCATGCAAAAACTGCGCTTTCTGCCAAAAAGCTGAAGAGTGGGGAAATTGTGTCCTGGCAGAGAGGGAAAACTAAATATGATTTTTTTTTTTGTTTTTTTTACATGATTTTGTGTTTGAAACATTATTTACACTCAAAATGTATACTAGACCCTTGCTTGACACGTTTTGGTAAGTAGCAGGCACATTTTTTGTGAAATGAATTGAACCACTTAATGTACAAAAAACTAGCAGAAATTGAACGCCCGAGAGGTTAACAACTGAACAAGCAAATGAGTGCCTGTGGGTCACAGCGCAGGTCAGGTTGTCGGGTGTTTTTGGTACAATCAGGCACTGAGCAGTGGAGCTCAGCAGCTTATTCTGTTCTGGGGAGGGAAAGAGGGTGACAGGCAAATGATAAGCTGCAACCAAGCATGCATTGCCAAACAATAGCACTCATTTGTCATTGCTCGTTTGGTGGCAGAGTTGCCAGGAAGGTTCACTAAATTATGTGGACAGCTGTACTAGAATTAGATATTTGATTGACAGTCATGAACAATTAACCTACAGTAATAAAAAAAAAAAAGCAAGCCAGTTTATGTTACCTGAGGCCTCTACTGCCCCCTTCAGACTTTCATTTTACCTTTCACACCCGGCGCTGCGTTTCGGTACGTTGCAGTTCGAAGCACCCGGGAGCGTCGATCCGCCGGGAGCCGGCGTTTTCCGTCGGGTTCAATTAATAGCTACCGCCGCTGATTGCGTCACACCGCAGATACCCGACGACACGCCGCAGGCTATAACGCATGCAGGAGAACGGCTCCTGCACGCGTTTTCTGGTGTGAAAGAGCCCTGAGTCAGGCTCGTCCAGCAGTTCTTAAAGAGAACCTGAAATGAAAATTAAAAGTCAAAATAACCGTACACACGTCATACTTGCCTGCCCTGTGCCCACGCCATGACAAACCGATCCTCCGGTCCCTCGCAGCACCTCGCTTTCGTTTCCAGGGACTCAGCGGGTCAATGGCCACTGTGCGAGCCTGGCCGCACATGTCCTCGCTCCCGCTCCTGCCACGGGGAGCGCCCTGCGCATGCGCAGTAGATATTTTCTTGTACTGTGCATGCACAGGATGCTGCCGGCGTCAGGAGCATGATTGCGGACACGCACAGGCCAGGCCCGCACAGTGGCCATTGACTCACTGAGTCGCCGGAAACAAAAGTGAGGTGCTGCGGGGGACAGGAGGATCGGTATGTCACAGCGTGGGCACAGGGCAGCTGCAGGGGGCTGGTAGAAGCCCCAGGTAAGATAAACTGGCTTCTTTTTAATCACTTTAGGTTCAGTTTAACAATGAAAATCTACTGTCTTTCTGTACATAAACTCAACACTTTTTCATTCAAATACATATTTTTCCTAGTTCAGACCGGACATACTGATCCAGACAAATTTTATTGGATTCATGGACCATCAATCTAATAAAATCTGAACTTCATAATCCAGAATGTTTATCAATTCCTTTATTTTACAGGTTCTTAATAGACAGGAATCGGGTGTAGCAATAGGAGTTGCAGAGGTAGCAACCGCGTCGGGGCCCTTGGGCCAGAGGGGTCCTACCTAAACCAAAGTATAATATTTTTATTGGTCCTGTGGTGGTAATAATCACTTCTATAGATGCTTTGAATGGTAGTAATCATTAGCAAACGGTTCCCCATCCCCTTATTGCACCTCTAATACTGTAGATGACCATGGCAGGTTTTGTTGCGCCCTATCAAATGTTATATATAAAGTGAATGGGTGGGCCCAATGTAAAACTCGCACCGGGGCTCATAGCTCCATAGCTACGCCACTGACAGGAATGGATATACAGTACATTCTGTTGTATGCATTCCAGATTTTATTGGATTGATGGACTTTGTCTGGATCAGTATGTCTGGTCTCTTAACCTCTCTAACATTATGATTATTTTGGTATTGCTATATGTAAAGCAGTACATTGTTTTCCTCTATATATGGGGTGGCTAGTTTACACCAGGGCATTTCAGGGGAGTTTTTCATCGCTCCGCTGATTGTGGCGATCAAAGCGCTGTGACAAATGTATCCCTATGGGATCAATTTCACTGCAGCGTTTGCGATTTGCAACGGCGATCGTAATGTAATTCTCGTTCTCTTGAACAGCAATTGCGATTTGCTGCAAAATCGCTTTTGCATTTTGCGCTCCGAATGTGAAACAGCAGTTAAAAGGAGTGGAATGTATTTTCTACCCTTGGTCTCAGTGGATTTCTAGGGAATTCCAATGCTCAGAGAAAAGTTCATGGAAGGACCTACATTGGGTTCTATCTGATGGGAGCCATATGAGGTGGATACTGCCACAGGATTTGAAAGAAGCTTGAGAACACCACTGACTCAGAGGAGATCATAGTAATATTACCGGTAATATCCCTACCATGGTCAGGGAATGTTAACTTATCTGTATGCTTTTGGAATGTGGAAGGTAACCAGAGTGCCCAGAGGACATTCATGAAAGCTTGGGGAAAACATACAAACTCTAAGCAGATAGTGCTGTTGGCCAAGGTTTGAACATGAGACTCAAGTTCTGCAAGACAGGAATGCTATCCACTACACCCACCATATTACACATATGGGCAGAAGTCACATATGTTCAGTAGTAAAAGTTACACAGCATAATGCATATGCTTTATTGTCCTCCTGATCTCAATGCATACTTATAGAAAGAATTCAACTTAAAGTGTCAATATCCTTGTAACTGCGGTCTCTTTACAGGAAACATTGCTTTATGGTGCCACTGTGCTGATCCGGGAGCCAGTGGGGGTCGTGGGCATCGCTTGTCCAGATGAAAGTCCACTCCTAAGCTTTGTCAGCCTCTTTGCTCCTGCCATTGTACGTGGCAATGCGGTGGTGGTCATTCCAAGTGAAAAGTTCCCTCTACCAGCTCTGGACTTCTACCAGGTGAGAAGTGCTTCCTCTGTGGTGCAAATTGTTTTATTCATTTAATTGGGGACTGCAGGTAACGTAAAGCTTACATTTTATTTTTTTAATTCCAGACAGAGCTTTTTATTTTAGGTTTGGACATAGTGCAAGAGTGTTAGACTTTCCACAAGTCTTTATTGCTGATTGTGTTTTCTCTGAGGCCGGATTCACACTTCTAACCAGCGTTTTCTGTGCGTTGCGGTGCAATAATCGTACCACAATGCTAAAAATAGCCTTTGAAGATTACCATGGCAATGCGCAGTAATTTCCCTTCTGGCTGCAAGCCAAGCAGGAAGTGAGGTTCTATAGCACTCACTTCCTGTGGCCAGAATTAGAATTGTGCGGAAGTGTATTGAAAAAGCCGCATTGCTATAGACTAACATTCCACACGTCACTGCGCATGCCAGCCTCTAACTCTTTGTTGCCCGTGCGTCAAATTGGAGACTTCTGGCACATCACACCGAGCCAGGTATTAAATGCCCCATAGACTTACGTTGGTTTAGCGTTACCCTGCGGCAAAACAAGGCAACGCGCCAGTGTGTAAGGGGCCTGAAGAGTTTTTTACTCTAACTTCCTGTCCTCAGTGACCCTGTCAGGAAATGAGCAGTAATCTTTCCTTGAAGCTCTGATACTATTATGAGAGGTTCAAAGCCATCTGCAATCTATCTAAAATAAATAAAAATTATTTGTCTGGAGCTCTTCTTTAAGTACCCCATAGACATTTGATGTCAGCCACACTGGTCCAAGGTCAGTGGGAACAGCAGATGATCACATTCAGCAGAGACATTCGATTGAGGATGTAGCAAACCAGGCCCTCTTCTAGTTCTCCCATGAGGTATCTGGCACAGTGTCACCATACACTATTATAAGATGGGCTTGAGATCAGATAACAATTGATAGCTACCTAATGAAAAGTCAACCAGGAAATATTCATTATTTTACCACCTCGCTCCACTAAACATAATTCCAAAAACTAAAGTAAAATGTTTTCCCAAAGTAGGGGTCCCTACGTTTCACTGCCCCAACCCCTCCATTCTTGGAGAGATTGTGTGTGGAAGTGCCTACAGTCATTCAGCCACAGAATGTGTCATACATACATGTAGGCAGAGAGAAGAGGGTACTATGATTGCATGTAAGTAGTAATGGTCAGTGCAAAGTAACATTAAAGGAAACCTGAAGTGAGAGGGATATGGAGACTGCCCTGTTTATTTCCTTTTAACCACTTCACCCCAAAGGGGTTTTTACCCTAACGGACAAGAGCGATTTTCACCTTTCAGAGCTTATCCCTTTCATTTGCCAATAGCTTAATCACTACTAATCACAATGAAAGGATCTATATCTTGTTTTTTTCACCACCAATTGGGCTTTTGGGGGTTGATATTTGTTTTCAGTAATTACTTTATTCTCTATGCATTTTAAAGAGAAATAATAGCAAGAGAAAAAAAGCAATCCCAGGAGCAGCTCATCCAATATTCAAAAAATCATCTTTAATCATCATTAATCATCTTCATTAAAAAAGAGACAAGGCTTTGTAATGGCATAAAAACGTAGTATAGAAATAATACACCAAGATTACTTATCCAGTCACTGCAGCAGCAAGGAGGTGCGGAGGTATAGTCGACGGCCGTTTCGCCCCCAAATCAGGGCTTTCTCGAGACCGAACACCCCATGTCGTAACCAGTGGGACTTTATAGCGTGCATTCCACCCATTCACCAATTGCCACAGTGGTGCTCCACCCTTTAATTCAAACTAACCTATCATATAAGAGCTGATGAGAGGCAAGACAATGCTTACCTGTAATGTGGGAGGGGTCCCAGAAAGGGCTGGAAGTCCCGTCACATATAGGTACAAAATCTAGGTTTAGTCCTCAACTCACCCCAGGATCAGCATTAGAACTCTTTTACAATAGAGTTAGAGAGGATGTAAGAGCCCTAGTGTATCCCAAAGCACAACCGAACCTCACTAAAGAGGAAAAGAAATCATTAAAGTGGTTGAAAAAACAGAATGAGGTGGTGATCAAACCTTCTGACAAGGGGGGCAACATCGTATTATGGCCGACCTCCATGTATGTTAACGAATGCATGAGCCAACTGGAAGATGGTGTAACCTACAGTAAACTCAGAGGGGAACTGAGAAATATCTAAGTCAGTTAAGATCGATTTTGAGGAACGCTGTGGAGGAGGGAGTGATGAGCTGGACTTCCGCCAACAAGCTGATCCCCCTCAACCCTCGTAAGCCTATATGGTACTGTATACCAAAAATCCATAAAAACCTATCTTGCCCCCCAGGCCGGCCAATCTGCTCCGCCATCGGATCAGTCTTCGAAAATCTGTCACGCTTTTTGGATTTTAAACTACAGCCATTGGTAGAAGCATTGCCCTCCTTTATTCTCGACTCCACACAAGTGCTCAACAAACTTCAGGAAGTAGAGTGGGAAGATCAGTTTCAATTAGCAAGCGTAGATGTTACCTCATTATATAGCAAAATACGCCATGCAGACGGGTTAGAGGCAGTTCAGTACTTCTTACCGCTGCTTCAGGAGAGCCCAGAGGAGAACAAATTCGTCCTGTCTGGCCTGGAGGCGGTCCTGACCGGTAACTCCTTCCTCTTCGACGGCCAGTGGTACCATCAGGAGGTTGGCACTGCGATGGGGACCCCGGTGGCCCCCACCTATGCCAACCTCTTCATGGGGCACTGGGAACTTGAACATATATTTTCCGGGAGGGGGGGAGTTGCCGCTCGGGTCCGCCTCTGGGCCAGATATATTGACGATATTCTCATTATCTGGGCAGGCAAACGGAGTGAGTTTGATAGTTGGATATCAGCTCTAAACCTGAATGATGTGAACCTCCATTTAACCTCGAACTGGGGTGGAAATAGTATTGAATTTTTAGATTTGAAAATTGAAGTCATCAACAATCAAATTACTACAAAAACCTTTAGGAAAAGTACGGCCTCAGACATGGTTCTGCATGGAGAAAGTTTCCATCCTAAGCAATTAAAAAATAGTTTACCATACAGCCAAATGGTCCGGATGAAACGAAACAATTCAGACACACAGGAAGGAATCAAACAAATAACAGAAGTTAAAGATAGATTTGCTAGGAGAGGCTATGGAGATGAGACATTGAGGAAGGCCTTGAATCGTGTACACAGTGTTGAAAGGTCGACTCTACTGCAACCTAGCCAAAAAAAGAAAAGAAATGGCTTTTTCATGCACTTTTCACACTCATCAGTAGGAGACATCATTGCAGACTCCATAAAAAGAAATTGGAGTCTTTTACAGACCGATCCTCTATTAAGAGACAAATGTCAGGAATTCCCATGCATATCGTATACAAGGTGTAAGAACTTACGTGATGAGCTTGTGCATAGTGAATTCAAGTTCCCTCAAAAAAGAATGTGGTTGAATCAGTCAAGGCTGGTGGGCACGTATCCATGTAGTAAATGCATTTACTGTAGATATGTGAAAAATGGTAAAGGGTTTATGCATATGAATAAATGGTACGGAAGTAAACACTTTTTTAACTGCCAGACAGAGATGGTAGTGTATGCAATATCATGCCCATGTGAATTGATATATATTGGGAAAACCACGAGAGCCATAAAAGAAAGGTTTTCAGAACATTACAAATCTATTAAAAATGGGAGAGGAGCGAAGAGGCTGATAGACCATGTTAGGGAAAAGCATAATGCCAACGCAGACTGTCTCAAGTTCTTTGGAGTGGATAAAATAATATCAAATTCCAGAGGTGGGGTTGATCAAGACCGTCTACTTTTACAATTTGAAAGCAAGTGGATTATGAGGCTTCAAACTGAAGGCCCAATTGGCTTTAATGATAAATTGGACATGGCTATCTTCTTACAATAGGTGGTACCATGATAAATTGGGCACTCGGTGGGGAGTTTTCTCCTCACCGAAGGTCCTTCGTTGAGTCCACCAGGGTGTTACCTGGTTCTGCCTGCTCTTGATAGCCTATACAGCTTGATAGTTTGACTTTCTCCCCTTATATATGACTGTTATGTATTTATATGCTTGTAGGACAATGATAGTGACCTGCGCAGGGTTCCAGTTCCTGGCCCTGAATTTTGGTCACATTTGAGTCCCTTAACATATTACCAGCATAACTCCAGAAGCAGTTCGCTCAGGTTGATTGCCTGGTTATTTTAACACATGCTCTTTTCCTTTTGTAATTTGTATGTCTGTTTGTATGTTCCTTTTCGAACCAAGTGGGTCTTTTATGTGCTATGTGTTGCATAAAATACCTCTTTCACTTCCCCCAAGCTGTGTCTCCATTTGGCCACCAGGTGGTGCTAATAGCCACCCTCAGTGTACGCATATGCGCATGCCCATCTCCTTGTGCGCATTGTTCGTTGCCGCACGTCACTGCATGGAGCACACTGCGCTCCACGAGTGGGACGCAGCGCGAGACGCGGCAGTGTGGCCGCGATCGATGCGCCATTTCCGGGTTACGTCACGTTCAACGTGACAGCGCCCGAGAGCCAGCGCAGGGCAGCAATATGGCCGCGATATGCGTGTCATCGCCACAGCGATTCGCTGTGGCGTCACTCATTACGCGACCACGCTGGTGTTTACCGCCCATGTACAGGTGAGATGACGTGGGTGATTGGAACCCCTCCCACATTACAGGTAAGCGTTGTCTTGCCTCTCATCAGCTCTTATATGATAGGTTAGTTTGAATTAAAGGGTGGAGCACCCTGATATAGTTATGATCCCAAAGACTGATCAAGAGCCTTTGGAACCACATCAGTTTAGACCCATATCTTTACTTAACATAGATCATAAACTGCTAGGGAAAATCCTGGCCGCTCGTATCAACAGATTCCTCGCTGATATAATATATAGAGACCAATCAGGTTTTGTGCCTGGGCGTCAAGCTTCAGACGCTACCCTGCGAGCAATTCAGGTTTTTGAATTACTTCAATCACGTAAGATCCCAGGCTTATGTCTCTCACTTGACATTTATAAGGCTTTTGATCAAGTCTCTTGGGACTACCTATACGCAGTGCTAGACAAATGGGGGCTAGGAGGGTCCTTCACCACCTGGATCAAAACACTGTACTCCAACCCATCAGCCAGTATCTATTATGCAGGCTCCTCGTCCTCCCCATTCCAAATCAGTAGAGGGACCCGGCAGGGATGCCCCATATCGCCCATTCTTTTCATCATGGCTATAGAGCCCCTGGCAGCGGCTATCCGACAACATACAGCCATAAAGGGAGTAGAACTAGCAGGAGTTCAGCACAAACTGAACCTTTTCGCAGACGATCTGCTCCTCTTTATCACACAGCCTCAATCAACTATCCCAGCATTAATGTCACTCTTATCTAAATTCTCCTCAATCTCGGGACTCCAGATCAATACTAGTAAGTCAAAAGTGCTCAACATTACTTTATCACCAGAAGCTTATCAATCTTTAAAATCTCAATATCGCTTTGACTGCTGACCCTATTATTGAGTACTTAGGAATTAACCTTACCTCTTCATATGACTCGCTATTCCGGTACAATTATTACCCACTGGCCAAACTGGTCACGCAGTACCTAACCCAATGGTCCTCCTATAACCTGTCCTGGTTGGGTCGGATAAACGCCATTAAAATGACGCTTCTCCCCAAACTTTTATACTGTTTCAGACTGTTGCCTGTCCGAATCCCCCCTCACTTTCTTAGAATGTTGCAGAGCAGGTTAAACAGATTTATTTGGAACCACGCCTCCCCGAGGGTTTGCAAGGACACCTTATATGTACACAAAAGGGAGGGGGGACTGGGAGTCCCTAACCTCTCCAATTACTATAAAGCAGCCCAACTAAATCATCTTTTAGACTTATACAAGGGTTCCAGAATGCCAGCTTGGACCCTATTTGACATCCCTGTAGCAGCCCCCCAATCAGTTCAAACCCCCATATGGCTTCCCAAGCAATCTCGTCCCATGGGCTTAAGTGTAGTAATGCGCCACTGCCTCTTAATATGGGATTCAGTTTGTTACTCTCATAAACTAATGTCCCCAAACTCTTCCACTTTTGTCAATCATTGACAATCCTCTGTTCCTTCCAGCTTATGAAAACTCTAGAAGCTTCAGATGGTGGAGAGATCAGAGTTTGGAGCAGATTAAATCACTTACTAATAGCTCTGGGCTTTTGTCCTGGGAGGAACTAAGAGACAAACACCAAATACCTCTCCAAGAAAAATTTCGTTACTTCCAGCTAAAGCATTGGTTGAAATCTCTTTTTCCGCCACAGACTCAATTCCCAATAGTCCTAACTAGATTCGAGAGACTCTGTGCTCAAGAACCATTCGCCAAGGGGGTCATTTCGGACTTGTATACATCATTGAATGACCCACCAAGGTCCTTTCAACATCAGTACAGTGTTCTCCCCAGGCCTAATTAAGTGGGCGGGCCGCCCGGCTGATTTGAATGCCCGCCCACCTGCTTTCCTGCCCGTCTAACTAGAAAAAAGTGGTGCTGTAAAACTGCAGCCATGAGCACTTCATTGCTATCAGCGGCCGTCTCAGACAATACCGAAAGCCTCCGCTATATACACTGCAGGAGACTTCTCTGCCTGTGTGACCTCCTCCTGGTACAGTGATTGGCTGGGCGGGTTGTAAGGGGCGGGACCATGCTCTGCATACTGCGGGAGTGAGCCGAGTTCCTAGTCCCTCGTGGAGAGTGTCAGACTCAGCTTCTCCCTAGTGCTGTGTTTCTACTCTGCTAGTCCGCCCCACTTTGCTGGCTGCCTGTGTCTGCAATGCATTCACATGTGTTAACGTGCAGGCAGCTCAGCTAGTGGAGGCGGCTGTCCGGATATACACATTTAGTGTGATAGTGTAGTGCAGGCAGGCTACTGCTGTGTGGGGAGAGGGAGGCTCTCTGTGTGGAGAAAGCCTGAAGCTGCGGGCAGATTCTCTCTCACACCCAGCGGAACCAATGTGTTCCCTCTGTCCTGGGCTGGCTGCATGAATGTCAGCAGCCAGTCCAATCCTTTCCGAATCCACTCCGAGGCCGACTCAGTGCACAGATAAGATCAGGCAGTGCACGGCATTGAGCTCTGCTGCCCCGCCCCCCTCTCCAGCTTCTCTTCAATACAAGCTGCTCTGATGCTGGGAGAACTGCACAGGAACTGGTATGAGAGCTCTGTGTCTACTAATGAGCAGGAGCAGTTTTTATCTGATATATTTCAGTCTGCAGAGCTTTCAAGCTATAGGGGACCTGGGAAAACAAACAAACAATGACTGCAGTCAGCTGCAATTTAGATAAGCTGACTTGCTGGAGATGGAGGATGGTGCTGAATGCTGTCTGTGTCAGAAGTGCTGATATACCTTACTTGATTTACAATTGTAAAAAGTTGGCCTAGAGCAGTAAAAAGCGCAAATCTGGTTGTGGTAGTTGGGCAAAGTCTGTTAAAAGTTGCCCACTGATGCAAAAAAGTAAATATGGAACACAGATCCTGTGTTGAAGGTGTGTGCAGGCGGCTTGAAAGGGCAATGTGTGGGTGGGGAGTGATTCTTGCAGAGTTCACATGCATGTAATTTCATATGGATGTTTACTGCTGTGGTCCAGCGGTATTGCAGATAATTTAGTATCATAATGACCCCTGTACACTATCTGCAATACCCCTCTACACCAGCAGCAAATAACATCCATATGAAAAGCAAAAATCCCCCCCCCCCCTTTTGAAATGCAACAAACACCCTTGTATGATATGAAATTAACCGACATTAAATGCAATGATCACCCCTAGTATGAAATGCAACTATAACTGTGACAAATATTCAGTGTTCTAATCAGGCACTTTTACAGGGGTGCTTCACCCAGCTAATTTTGGTAAGCACCGGCTGTCATCGTTTTTCCTCCTCACCCTTTGCGGTAAGCAGAGTTGCATCGGCCCTGAATTCCGCACCCCCACCCGGCTACTTTTTCATGCCACCCGGCTGGAAAAAATTTCTGGGGAGAACACTGCAGTATGTCAAAAAATGGGAGTTTGACCTTAAAGGGACTAAGACGAAGGAAGAATGGGATAAGATTTGGGCCACTACATCTAAATTATCTTTAAATCTAGCATTAGTAGAAACCTCTTACAAAGTAATGCTAAGATGGTACTGGGTTCCGGCTAGACTTCGCCATCTTTCTGAATCAAACTCGGGCTACTGTTTCCGGGGTTGCCAAACAAAAGGAGACATGCTCCACACTTTCTGGACATGTCCAATGCTATCTAGGTTTTGGTCCCGTATATACAGAATGCTTCAAACTCTGTTTGATAAACGTATAGCCAGAGACCCGTGGTCTGCCCTCCTGCACCACAAGATTGATTCTCTCACGAGACACCAAAACATCTTAGCTAACTTTATATTTGTGGCAGCCTTGCAAACGATTGCTAAGGCCTGGAAAACCCAATTTGTCTCCTTTGAGGAGCTGAAAAGCAGAGTGACATCCTACATGATTCAGGAACAGATGGCTGGGGTCCTGGAGGATAGAGTTGACAGGTACCATAAAACATGGGATGCATAGAACCACTATATTAGCTCAGTTCCGGCATAATGTCTAACTAGAATCTTTCCTCAATTTTATAAACCCTCCTACGGGCTGGAGCAGGGGCCTCGAACCTTACCCCCATCCCCCCCCCCCCCCCTCCTCTTGATGTCTTCCCCACCCTCAACTTTACCCCTTTCTGCTTCCCTTGTAATACAAGCCTCGGAAGCTTTTGTGTCAAGGCTCCGGCCCAATGTCATGAATACAGTCAAGATGGTAACTGAAGTAATACTGGAACCGGCTAACAATGGACATTTTGAGACTATCCTGGTAAACTAGACGAAATATGTTATAGCCTGACACAATTGATGTGATATGCAAGTCTTCCTTGCACAGTCTATATGTTATGTAAACTTGAAAAATTTCAATAAAAATTTTGAAACAAAAGGGTGGAGCACCACTGTGGCAATTGGTGAATGGGTGGAATGCACGCTATAAAGTCCCACTGGTTACGACATGGGGTGTTCGGTCTCGAGAAAGCCCTGATTTGGGGGCGAAACGGCCGTCGACTATACCTCCGCACCTCCTTGCTGCTGCAGTGACTGGATAAGTAATCTTGGTGTATTATTTCTATACTACGTTTTTATGCCATTACAAAGCCTTGTCTCTTTTTTAATGAAGATGATTAAAAGTTATTTTTTGAATATTGGATGAGCTGCTCCTGGGATTGCTTTTTTTCTCTTGCTACTGCTATATGAACTATGTCTTAATACCGGATGTTGCACCATCTATTGTGTATGGCTTATGGCATAGACAATCAGTGCTCTCGCCACAGGTTTTTCTCCCCCTGTTTTTGAATTTTTTTTTATTTTAAAGAGAAAAACAAGGAAAAAATGAAAAAATACACTAGTTCTCCAATTTCATTCCTTATAGTTTTAATATAAACACTGCTACTGTGCATAAAACCCACACATTTTATCTGCCTATTTGTCCTGGTTATCACAAGATTTTAATTATGTCCCTAGTGCAAAGTATGGTGATGATATAGCATTTGGAAATAGAGGTGTATTTTGTCTTTGGTGGGTTTTTTTATCACAATTTTCATGTGCATGGGAATACACGTGCATGCGCGGGAGCGCGCATGTGTACGCACCGGGGCCTGCATGCACAGCTGCAGCAGCAATGTCCTGGAGCCATTAAGAGGCTCTAGCAGGACGTTTTTATACGTCAGCTTGTCATTAAGTGGTTAAACAATACCAGTTGCCTGGCTATCCATCTGATCCTCTGCCTCTAATACTTTTAGCCATAGACCCCCAAACAAGCATATATACAAAGTTACCTCCTCCGCAGTTAAGTTACCTCCTCCGCAGTTAAGTTACCTCCTCCGCAGTTAAGTTACCTCCTCCGCAGTTAAGTTACCTCCTCCGCAGTTAAGTTACCTCCTCCGCAGTTAAGTTACCTCCTCCGCAGTTAAGTTACCTCCTCCGCAGTTAAGTTACCTCCTCCGCAGTTAAGTTACCTCCTCCGCAGTTAAGTTACCTCCTCCGCAGTTAAGTTACCTCCTCCGCAGTTAAGTTACCTCCTCCGCAGTTAAGTTACCTCCTCCGCAGTTAAGTTACCTCCTCCGCAGTTAAGTTACCTCCTCCGCAGTTAAGTTACCTCCTCCGCAGTTAAGTTACCTCCTCCGCAGTTAAGTTACCTCCTCCGCAGTTAAGTTACCTCCTCCGCAGTTAAGTTACCTCCTCCGCAGTTAAGTTACCTCCTCCGCAGTTATTTTCAGAATTGAAGAGTTAACATTAGAGATCTCACCTTAACTTAAGGACAGAAGAGTTAACTTTAGGTTTGTCTGAAATAAAATGTTTCCTGAATACTTTGGCCCCAATTCACTAAGATCATGCTGGAGATAATAAGGCAAGAGAAAACTTACCTCCACACAGTGAGAGAGTTATCTTATCTCTTCATTCCTTACGTTACCTCCTCTGTAGTTAATTTACCTCCTCCGTAGTTAATTTACCTTAAGTTAACTCTTCTGTCTTTAAGTTAACTCTCCAATCCTTAAAATAACTCCAGAGTTAAAGACAGGCTGTTAATTAACTGCATGTGAAAATAACTACAGAGGAGGTAAATTAACTACAGAGGAGGTAAATTAATTACAGAGGAGGTAACTTAAGGAATGAAGAGATAAGATAACGCTCTTACTGTGTGGAGGTAAGTTTTCTCTTGCCTTATTATCTCCAACATGATCTTAGGGAATTGAGGCCATTATTGTCAGATCTGACAAGATTGTCTGCATTTTTGTTTCTGGTGTGATTCAGACACTTCTGCAGCCAAATAGATCAGCAGAGCTGCCAGGCAACTGGTATTGTTTAAAAGGTAATAAATGTGTCAGCCTCCATATTCCTCTCGCTCCATTTGCCCTTTAAAGGATTCTAGAGCTCAAAAGTTTTGGAGAAACGGGGGGGGGGGGGGGGGGGGGACAGGCATATACTATCACCTGTCAAGCTGTTACGTAGAGAAAGGAGAAGAAATGCTGGCACTGCAGCGGTCGTCTTCTATGCAGGGAGGAGGAGGGGGGCAGCACAGTTCCAAATGATGGTGTGTGCACTGTGTATCCTCAGCGTGCTCAGGCCACAGTAATATCTATAACATGAAGAGGAGGAGAGCGGCGGCACTGCTGTCAAACACTTTATTCAATCCAATTGCGAGATACAATACATTATATCCATATAAAAAAAAACACATACCATAGAAGACTGTGGAAGGTGCAGTGGGTGCGAGGGGTGACGAGGCTCTTCACCCCTCGCACCCAGTCTTCTATGGTATGTGGTTTTTTTTATTGTATCTCGCAATTGGATTGAATAAAGTGTTTGACAGCAGTGCCGGCGCTCTCATCCTTCTCTTCATGTTATATACTATCACCTGTACTGATGCCCACCGCTCCCCCTGTTCTCCTCTCTGCCCCCCTTATCTTACCTAACAGCCCCCGGAGATCCTCTTCCGGTCGCCAGGGTCGGGCTGTACTGTGCAGGCCAGGAGCACACTGTGCATGCTTATGACGTTACGCGCGTGACTTAGTGACGTCATGCTCAGTGCGCTCCTGGCCGCGGGTGTGTGCTATAGGACGTGTGCAGCCTGGCCAGCGCCTGCGCAGTAGTGCCCGACCCGGGCGAGCGGAAGAGGATCCCGGGGGGGCTGAATGGGGGAGCGGTGGGCATCAGGACAGGTGATAGTATATGCCTGCTCCCCCCGTTTATCCAAAACGTTTGAGCTCTGGTATCCTTTAAGGCTGCTCAGATCCAGCCATTACTGTTTACCCATAGGAAGTGGGAGAGGATGGGTACTCTTTACCAAGTGTTAAGAATTTCAGGTCTTAATGAGAGTCATTAACAGATTGGCAAGTCCCCACTGCAAGGTAGACAGGGGTAAGTCAGACAGAAAACTGTAAAAATATATACTTCAAATACTATGTTAGTATTGTGGTAGGGTACACCTGAATAGACATGTGACATGAGATAAACATACAGTAGGTGCATACAGCACTAAGCCTACTTAGATTTTGCCTGCGTCCTCTTTTTTTTTCTGCATTTAAAAAAGTACAGTGCAGGGGTGTTATTAGAAATCACTGGGCCCCTCTGCAAAACTTTGGATGCCCCCCTCCCCCCCCCCCCCCAGCCTCCTCACTCCAAGTATAGGTGCCTTCAGTATAGCCAGGCATAGGTGCCCCCAGTATAGCCAGGCATAGGTGCCCCCAGTATAGCCAGGCATAGGTGCCCCCAGTATAGCCAGGCATAGGTACCCCCAGTATAGCCAGGCATAGGTGCCCCCAGTATAGCCAGGCATAGGTGCCCCCAGTATAGCCAGGCATAGGTGCCCCCAGTATAGCCAGGTATAGGTACCCCCAGTATAGACAGACATAGGTGCTGCCAGGATAGCCAGATATAGTTGCCCCCTGTATAGACAGGTATACTGTAGGTGTACCCAGTATAGCTAGGTATAGGTGATCCTAGTATAGGTAGCCAGTTAGGTGTCCCTGTGGGGCCCGCACAGGGCTGTTTTGGGGGGCAGGAGGGGGCGCAGCGCATGAGTGGGGAACAGTGGCCACACAGAGTGGTGGGTCCCGCCCCCCCTCACCTCGGGCTCCCCTGTGGCTGCATCACTTTCAGCCCCGATCATTACGCCCCTGGTGCAGTGCTATCTGTATGCAACTGAAATAGGCAAACTGTAGATCCAATGCAGCACGTACATTTCAGAAGAGTTCGCAAAAGCTAGTTTTATCTGGGTGAGCAAACACTGCTGAAAAGAGAGCTGAAAAGTTTAAATGTTGATTATTTATTTTAGTTGGCAGCTGAATGAACCAGATTGTACGTCACACTGAAATGGCTGCTGTGCAACGTCAGAGATCAAACTTAACACCCTATTGAATATTTAAATATAAGACTGCGGCAAGGTTCTATGTACGAATACTTCTAAACCTACAATAATTTACTGTATCTCATTAGTTTATTTTCAGTTCAGGTCTGCTTTAAAGCGTGTCCTACCTATTAATCCAAGTCAACAACAAAAAACACGTAGAAATCAGTAGGTTCATAGGAAAGATTGTATCATATTCCTGAAGCATAAAAGCAAATGGCAAAGCATATATAATCAATTAACTGCACTTTGATCTGGTAGACTGATCAATGATATGTCTCTATTTACATGGAATGGGAATTTGCTATTTATGCTCCTAAATGATCACCCAACCACCATAAAAATTCCATGAGAATGATAAATTTAAGTTGAACTATGAGCTCTGCAGCTCCTCCTGCACTTTCTCGTGGTTGATCTATGTTTAAGGCAAAATTCCAGGTTTGAAGGTTAAAAACTTCTATATATTTGCCCCCTATGGAAGATATATGTACCGTTATTTGAAGTAAAAACAAATGCCTGTTTCTCAGAACTGATAAAAAAAGGAGCCTTTTCCCATCATGCAGTGCACTTTACAGATAGAGCTTTTCCAGCAGGTCTTGGAGAGAAGCGACATGGTGATTTGAGACCTGACTTGAGATATTTAATAGTAAAGGAAAAAACTGCAATCTGCAGGCCTACTGACTTCCAAGCACCTTCATTTAAACCTTGAAGTTGCAGTTGCATGACTTATTTGGCTGTGTCTCTGGATCTTTTAAACCTCTAGCAATCATTTCAAACAATCCACATAATGGAACAGCTGCAGTTCATGCTGGCAGAGGTTGAGACCACACTCAGTGTAGAATTCCATAGTGACATTCAAGTAGATCATGGTAGTGGTGTAGATGGAGGGTGTACTACACCACTCAGTCCCGAAATATTGTACAGCAGAAGGAAATGACAGCGCTTCCAAACAGATGCTGCACCTGAATTGACTACCTGCACAAGTATGCAGAGCTCAAATAACGGGCAAATTACACACCTTGCATTCAAAACAGGTACAGTAAAGGAGGGCGTTAGCTTCAGCGTAAGTTGTGCACAAATTATCCCTACTAGACTCTCCCACGGAGGTGACGGGCCCCCACGGGAGAGACCCTAACCAGTAGTCTAACAGTGAAGCATATCAAATAGTGAAGAGTGTTCAAACAGTGAAAATTATCCAATCAAAGGGTTAAAACCTCAAACTAATGTAACAGTGAAGCATATCCAACAGTAAACCCTAGCTAGTCTAAAATTAAAAACATAATCCTTACCTGGTGCAGCTAGCCATAAATGGTATACACATTTGTTCAAAAGACAGCAAGCAATGGGCAGCACTCACAGGCTGCAAGTGAAGTGAAAGCTCCAGATTTGGGCACAACTTATGCTGAAGCTAACGCCCTCCTTTACTGTACCTGTTTTGAATGCAAGGTGTGTAATCTGCCCGTTATTCGAGCTCTGCATACTTGTGCAGGTAGTCAATTCAGGTGCAGCATTTGTTTGAAAGGGCTGCCATTTCTTTCTGCTGTACAAAACTTAAGTATACTTCAGGCTAGCTGCCTCAATGGGTGTCAGCTTGCATTCAAATTTTCCCGGATCGTCACTCGGACAGCACCCCTGGATGAGACTTGTCTCCCTCCCCACCGTGGACAGGAACTGCAAAAGAAGAATTTGCATAAGCGACAGGCAGCCTGCTATATAAGCTACTTACTTGCTGCTATACTTCAGTATAGTTTCCTGTCCCGGACGGAGCGGAGGGAGAGGTCTCCAGGTTGCCATCCGTGTCAGTCGGCAGGGGCAGCGTGTAGCAGGACTCCCATCAGAGCTGAGCAGTGTTCAGTGGGGAGTCCTGCAGCGTATGGGAGGCTTCTCCAGTGAAGGCGGCTGTGTTATGCGCGCAGGCGCGCGCATGAAGAAGGTCACTTCCGGTTCACCCGGAAGTAGTCACGCGCTGGCGTCCCGCGTGATCTGAGGTCTGCAGAGCGGCAGGGGCCGCGGCGGTGAGAAGCGAATCAGCCGAACAGCTGATTCCAATTAAGATGCCTGACCAAGCGGCAGGGGCCGCGGCGGTGATATGCGGTCAGCCTGCAGGCTGATTCATCAAGGTATGTGAGGCTGATTAACATAAATTATGCAACAGGGGTAGCATTGATTGTCTTCAGCTGGGTCTGCTTATGTGTATTTTATTTAAACTAGAGGTGAGTCCATGATTCAGATGTTGCTGGCAATCATGGAGGACGCTTCAGGTTCAGCTCCTTTGCAGTCTGCGAAGTCTGGCCAAGACCCCTCTCTGGCAAGTAGATGTGGTACCTGAAATACTCCTGCTTGTTTGATATATGATATAAAACCTCTAGTAATATTTGTTCCTTGTTTGTGTTTTTTTTATAGCCTAAAAAACATGACAAGTCGGACAAATCTGATAAAAATGTAAAGTCTGACAAGGCTGCTGCTCAAACCAGTCAGCATGGTTCAAACAGGTCTGAGAAGAAATGTGCAATATGTAACGGTCGTTTATCTTCATCTTCCAAAAAGCTGTGTCAGAACTGTACAGAAAAGGTGGTTAAAGATGAGTCACCCGTCATATTTAAAGATTTAATGGGCTGGATGAGGTCAGAAATGTCTACAGCAATAAAAGAGATTAAGGAATCTGCCATTGCTTCAAATCCTATAGTTCCTTCGGATGTCCCAGGAGCTGGTGGAGATATGGACACAGTACCTGTAGTTACTATTCCAGCATCTCCTGTATTGGATTTATCTCAGCCGGGGCCCTCCGGTTCTAAACGTAGAAGAGAAAGCGAGGTGGAGGATTCAGAATTATCTGAGGGAGAGATTTCTGAATTGGATCATCCATCAGATGGGGAAATCTCTAATTCTGATAGATCGAAATTTGCTTTCTCTGCTGATTTAATGAAGGACTTATTAGGTGCTATGTATGATACAATGGGTATCAAGACAGAGAAAAAATCTTTGACGCCTTTGGATGAGATGTACAGAACTTTGGCGGAACCCCAGCCTCAGTTTATCCCAGTCCATTCCACCTTAAAGGGTATGATTAAGAAGGAATGGGATAACCCTGAGAAGCGGGCCTTCTGGCCTAGATCCTTATCCAATCGTTACCCTTTTTCTCCAGAGGATCAGGGGTTTTGGGGTCCTCCGCCTAGGTTGGACCCATCTTTTTCAAAGGTGTCAAAGAAAACGGACTTATTATTTGAGGATTTTGGAAGTCTGAAGGATCCAATCGACAAAAAGATGGACAACCTTCTGCGTAGAGCATGGGAATCCTCTTCCTTGACATTTAAGCCCGCGGTAGCTTCAACAGCAGTGAGTAGATCATTGAAGACATGGCTGTTAGAAATGCAGAATAAGATCGCTTCCGGTGTTCCCCGAGAAGAGATTCTTAACGATTTTCCTAAAGTTTTAAATGCCTCTAATTATATTATAGATGCTTCAGATGACACAGTAAAGCTTACGGCCAGAACAACTGCCTTAGTTAACTCAGCCAGAAGAGGTATATGGGTTAAAACCTGGAATGGTGACAATTCCTCGAGATCAAAACTGTGTGGTATTCCAGGTGAGGGGGGGCTGCTGTTTGGATCAAAATTAGATGATACACTAGATAGAACATCAGATAGAAAGAAAAACTTTCCAGAAAAGAAAAGACCATTTCAGTATAAGCGGCCATTTCGTCCCCCCAACAGATCTGAGCAGGACTCCAAATCTTCCAAGGGTAAACGTTGGGCCCCGTATAGACCGCAGAAGTCAAAACCCAACTTCAATCCTGCCAAGAGACAGGATAAGCAATGACGCCAGGATCCCAGTGGGGGGGAGGGTGGCAAACTTTTTGGAAGTATGGCAGCCTCAGTTCACAAGTCAGTGGTTGCTAAAGATTATTTCAGAGGGGTACCAGATCGAGTTCAGTCATCCTCCTCCTCTAAGGTTTTGCATTTCTCCACAACCCCAGGATCAAAGAAAGTGTCTGGCATTACAGAACGAGGTTCTGTCCCTACAGGAGAAGGGGGTAATAAGATATGTACCAAGCTGCCAGAGAGGAAAAGGGTTCTATTCTCATGTGTTTCTGGTGAAAAAGCCACAGGGAACTTACCGATTTATCCTGAACCTAAAAAAGTTAAATCTAAATGTGAAATACAGAAAATTCAGGATGGACAATATAAAATCTGTGATTCATCTCTTGCAGAGAAACGATTTTCTTGCTTCCATAGATCTCAAGGACGCATACCTTCACCTGCCCATCCATCCATCATCTCAACAGTATCTAAGATTTGCAGTGCTCATGGAGGAAGAGGTAAGACATTTTCAGTTTATTGCTCTTCCTTTTGGACTTTCCTCTGCACCATGGCTATTTACCAAAGTGATGTCCGAGGTTTTAGCCGAGCTTAGACTGAGGGGAATCAATATCCTCGGATATTTAGATGATTTTTTGATTTGGGGCCCTTCAGCTGAAGTGGTAAGGTCACAGACATTATCGACATTAGACTATCTCCAGCAGTTGGGTTGGCTTATTAATTGGAAGAAATATTATCTGGTTCCATCCCAGGTCATAGAGTTTCTAGGTTTTAAGATTGATACTAGAAAGGAGAAGATCTTCATGCCTGATAGAAAGATTTTTGCCATTCTAAACGCTGTTTTTTCCTTTCAGAACTCAAGAACAATATCGCTGAGGAAAGCAATGGCAATACTCGGACTCCTAACAGCCTCATTTCCCGCAGTACAGTGGGGACAATTCCACGCAAGAGTACTACAGTTGTGGATACTCAGATCATGGAACAGGAGCCTCACAGGGTTAGACAGGAGGATCTCTATTCCTCACAGCATAAAAGTGTCTCTGTTGTGGTGGCAGGATCGGGTTCACTTTGTAACAGGTCGATTGTGGAATTACCCGGAACAAAGGATAATCACAACGGATGCCAGTTTATGGGGATGGGGAGCACACCTGGATGCTCTTCCAGCCCAGGGACAGTGGTCTGTACAGATCAGCTCAAGGTCATCAAACAGCAGAGAACTAGAAGCAGTATGGATGGCACTACTACACTTCAAGGATCAAATCAGAGGATCGCATGTAACTATAAAGACCGACAACAGGGCAGTTGTGGCATTCTTAAACAGACAGGGAGGCACGAGAAGTCAGATATTATGGAAGCAGACATCAAAGATTATGTTTTGGTCAGAAAGCAATATCGAGTCTCTACAGGCACGTCACCTAAAGGGGACATCGAACCAGGTGGCGGATTATCTAAGCAGGGAGAGGCTGGACCAGAACGAGTGGTCACTCAGCCAGAAGGTCTTTCAGATGATAATTTCACAGTGGGGATGCCCAGAACTGGACTTATTCGCCAGGAGAAAGAACTCAAAATGTCGGAAATTTTGTGCCCTATACCAGGAGGATTCACCTTGGGCGGTGGATGCGTTCACAATCAGTTGGGGGGGTATGATGATGTATGCTTTTCCTCCAATTCCATTACTTTCAAGAGTATTGAAGAAGATCATTCAGGACAAGGCGAGACTCATATTGATTGCTCCAATGTGGCCCAAACGTCCATGGTTCACATTACTTCAGTCTCTAGCGATATCAGAACAATAGTACTCCCACTGATACAAGACCTGTTGTCCCAGGGCCCAGTGTTACATCCAGATCTGAGTCTACTTCATCTATCAGCCTGGAACCTGAGTGGGAAATACTAAAGTCCAAGGGCTTCTCAGATGATCTGGCGGAAACATTACTCAATAGTAGGAAAAAGGTAACTCGGGGAATCTACCAGAAGGCATGGAGAGTCTTTAAAGACTGGTGTGCAAACAGATCTTGTAACAATAGATCACTTAGGTCAGTTTTGGAGTTTTTACAATGTGGCTATAAGAAGGGCCTCAGTGTTAGTACTCTGAAGGTTCAGGTATCAGCCCTGAGTGTTTTTCTGGAAAGAAAGTTAGCACAGGAAGATTATATAGTTCGTTTTTTTCAGGCACTGAGAAGACTAAAACCATCTATACGATCAAGAGTACCTGCTTGGGATCTCAATACGGTCTTACAGGGTCTATGCGAGTCTCCATTTGAACCTTTATCTCAGGTCTCTGACAAATTCCTAACATTAAAAACCATATTTCTTCTAGCTATTACTACTGCAAGAAGGATAGGGGAGCTACAAGCTTTATCCATAAAGGAGCCGTATTGTGTTATTTCAGAAGATAGAGTAACATTACGCCCGGATGCAGCATTCCTTCCTAAAGTGGTTTCCTCATTTCACAGGAACCAGGAAATTTATATTCCGTCATTTTGTGAGAATCCCACAAATGATAAGGAAAAGAGACTACATTCTCTAGACGTAAGAAGATGTTTATTACATTATTTGGAAAGGACTAACTCTTGGAGAAGGTCAGACGCAATTTTTGTCCTGTTTGCAGGCAGGTCAAGAGGAAATAAGGCTTCTAAGACAACCCTAGCACGTTGGATCAAGCAAGCAATTGTATCAGCATACCAGGTGCAAGGGAAGACGTTAACTTCTTCTGTCAGGGCTCATTCTACAAGAGGTATCTCTACGTCATGGGCAGAGAGGGCAGGGGCCTCTATTGATCAGATATGCAGAGCTGCAACATGGTCAAGTCATAACACGTTTGTGAAACATTATCGACTTAATGTATCTGCAGGCACAGATTTATCCTTTGGAAGGAAGGTTCTGCAAGCAGTGGTCCCACCCTAAGCCTGATCTCTAGTATATCGTCTCATCCAGGGGTGCTGTCCGAGTGACGATCCGGGAAAGACAACTTTACTTACGGTAACGTCTTTTCCGGTAGTCAGGAGGACAGCACCCCTACAACCCGCCCTTTTTGGGTGGAGTATCAGAGGTTTGTATAAGCATTATTAATGTCCGTATTATCTTTTATATTTACTGAAGTATAGCAGCAAGTAAGTAGCTTATATAGCAGGCTGCCTGTCGCTTATGCAAATTCTTCTTTTGCAGTTCCTGTCCACGGTGGGGAGGGAGACAAGTCTCATCCAGGGGTGCTGTCCTCCTGACTACCGGAAAAGACGTTACCGTAAGTAAAGTTGTCTTTAGACTATAGATTAGTGTTAGCACATAATTTGCATTTGATTTGTATTCAAGGTGTGTATTTAGCCTCAAGGGGCTGGGCATATCTCTGGAGCTTTCACTTCACTTGCAGCCTGTGAGCGCTGCCCATTGCTTGCTGTCTTTTGAACAAATGTGTATACCATTTATGGCTAGCTGCACCAGGTAAGGATTATGTTTTTAGTTTTAGACTAGCTAGGGTTAACTGTTGGATATGCTTCACTGTTACATTAGTTTGAGGGTTTAACCCTTTGATTGGATAATTTTCACTGTTTGAACATGCTTCACTATTTGATATGCTTCACGGTTAGACTAGTGGTTAGGGTCTCTCCCGTGGGGGCCCGTCACCGCTGTGGGAGAGTCTAGTAGGGATAATGTGTGCACAACTTATGCTGAAGCGAACGCCCTCCTTTACTGTACCTGTTTTGAATGCAAGGTGTGTAATCTGCCCGTTATTCGAGCTCTGCATACTTGTGCAGGTAGTCAATTCAGGTGCAGCGTCTGTTTGGAAGCGCTGCCATTTCCTTCTGCTGTACAAAACTTAAGTATACTTCAGGCTCGCTGCCTCCATGGGTGTCAGCTTGCAATAAAATTTTAGAATTTTAGATTAGTGTTAGCACATAATTTGCATTTGATTTGTATTCAAGGTGTGTATTTAGCCTCAAGGGGCTGGCCACATCTCTGGAGCTTTCACTTCACTTGCAGCCTGTGAGCGCTGCCCATTGCTTACTGTCCCGAAATATTGCCAAAGGGATCGAGTCCTGATGAGGCATGCTACATGAGCTAAAGCTGTAGGAGTACCTTTGATAATTAGTTCAGACACAGAAATGGATTGAGATAGTGGGAAAATAATAATTTGTTTAGCTCATCTTAAGTTTTAAGAAGCAAGAGGTTATGCAAAAGAATACAGTAGAAAGGCAATCTGGAACATGGAAGGATATTCACAGTTGGGTTTTTGAAATTTAATTGACTCTATCAATTGCCCGAGATTGTGCATATACAGTGCTGCCCATAATTATTCATACCCCTGGCAAATTTTGACTTAAAATTACCTTTATTCAACCAGCAAGTAATTTTTTTGACGGGAAATGACATAGGTGTCTCCCAAAAGATAATAAGACGATCTACAAGAGGCATTATTGTGGAAAAAAAACATTTCTCAGCTTTTATTTATATTTCAGCAAAAAGTGTCCAGTCCAAAATTCTTCAATTTCCTCTTCATAATTAATAGAAAAGCCTTTATTGGCTATTATAGCAATCATACGCTTCCTATAATTGCAGACCAGCTTTTTGCATGTCTCCACAGGTTTTTTTTGTCCATTTATCTTTAGCAATGAGCTCCAAATCTTTCAGGTTGGAGGGTCTTTTTGCAATCACCCTGATCTTTAGCTCCCTCCACAGATTCTCAATTGTACTCAAGTCAAGACTCTGGCTGGACCACTCCAAAACGTTAATGTTGTTGTCTGCTAACCATTTCTTCACCACTTTTGCTGTATGTTTTGGGTCATGCTGAAATGTTCACTAGAGCCCAAGGCCAGGTTTCTCTGCAGACTGCCTGATGTTGTCATTTAGAATCTTCATGTATTGCTCTGTTTTCATGGTGCAGTTTACTGTGATTAGGTTTCCTCGTCCATTGGCTGAAAAACACCCCAAAGCATTAGGTACCCACTGCTATGTTTGACAGTGGGGATAGTGTTCTTTGGGTTGAAGGCTTTTCCTTTTTTACACCAAATGAAGGAAACCTTATTGTAACTAAACAATTTAATTTTTGTTTCATCTGACCATAACACAGAAGACCAGAAGTCTTATTCTTTGTCCAGATGAGCATTTGCAAAGTCCAAGCAAGCTTTTGTGTGCCTTATCTGGAGAAGTGGCATCCTCCTTGGTCTGCATTCGTGGAACCCAGCAGTGTGCAGTGTCCATTGGATTGTCTGCCTTGAGACATTGCCACCAGCAGAGCCCAGATTCACCAATATGGCCTTGGTTGGTAATCCTTGGATTCTTTTTTCACCTCTCTCACTATCCTCCTGGCCGGCACAGGTGTCCCTTTTGGCTTCCGACCACGTCCTCTGAGATTTTCAATAATGGAGAACATCTTATATTTTTTAATAATACTTTGCACTGTCGCCATTGGAACTTGAAAACATTTATAAATGGCCTTGTAGCCCTTTCTTGACTTGTGAGCAGCCACAATGTGCAGCCGCAGGTCCTCACTGAGCTCCTTTGTCTTAGCAGTGACCGTCCACAAACCAGCTGCAGAGAGTTGCTGTTTTTCACCTGTTGAGTTGATTAATACAGCTGTTCCCAATTAATCTGGGTAATTAGGATGTCTTAGAACAGCTTGGACTTTTTAGATTGGTATAGAACTTAAAATTTTCCTACAGACTGTGACAGTTTGTGAAGGGTATAAATATATTTGGACTGGACACTTTTTTGTAAATGTAATTAAAAGCTGAGAAAAAATTTTTCTCCACAATAATGCCTCTTGTACATCATCTTATTATCTTTTGGGAGACAGCTATGTCATTTATTTTGGGAGCAAAAAGCCACTTAGTGCCCCAAAAGTAGCTTTGCGCGCACTAACAGCCGTGCAAAGCTACATCATGCACAAAACCGCTCCCAGCACATGCAGTGCGGTCCGCCGGTAATAGTGCACGGTGCGACGATAACATTGCACCTGCTGCCTTGTAAACGTTTCACCCGGTGCGCCGCGTCGGGGGCACCCGATGCACCGTTTTTGGCACTATTACCGGAGGGCCGCACTGCGCGCGATGTGTGGGAGGAAACCACCTAACTCCATGGTTTGCGCCCACTAGTTGTTAAGGCTCACTAACCGGCTTAGCGCCGGTTAGTGAATCAAGCTCCAAAGCCCTTTATACCTAAGAGTCTCTTCACACTGACATCTGGATGGAGATAAAAAACTGTAAATGCTGTAAGCAGGAAATCCCGTTCAGAATGGGGTTTCCTGCTCGGCTTCCCCTGTCGCCATGGCGGCTTGGCGGGATGACGTCACCGATGTCATGGACGTCAGAGGGAATCCCGATCCACCCCTCAGCGCTGCCTGGCACTGATTGGCCAGGCTGCGCAAGGGGTCTGGAGGGGGAGGGGCGGCGCGGCCGGTAGCGGCAAATCGGCGGCGAGCGGCGGCGATCAAGAAATGCACGCAGCTAGCAAAGTGCTAAGCTGCGTGCAATAAAAAAAATTTGAAAATCGGCCCAGCGGGGCCTGAGAAATCCTCCAAAGCAGGTTACCCCGAGCTGAGCTCGGGATAACCGGCAAGGAGGTGAATGTATGCTACATGTAGTGTCCAAGATTGGCTAATTACGGGGCTTTTGTGTCGACCTTTGGGGGTCAAAACGTGACGCAGAAATCAAACGACGTGAGGCGTGGACAGACCTATAGGTGAGAGTGTGTGGATGCATAGGGTGGTCTACAATGCCAGATGCACATGAAAGATCAAGAAGAAGAATGATGGCCATTGCATTCAGCTATCAGGAGATTGTTGGCTATTTGGACTGTTTCAGTGGACTCCTTGGGGCAGAACGCAGATGGAAGATAATTAAACATGACATTTAGTAGATAGGTATGCCATTCCAGTGATTTGGGTGTGAAGGGAAGAAGTAAAATGGGGTGGTAGCTGATGATGGCTATGAGGTCCAGAGAAACTGCTTGAAATTCTTCTTTTACCTTCTCTTCACCTGATCCAAAAACTGTAACCCCTAACATGTATTCCCTGTGCTACAGGCACGCACAGCCATCACACAGATTTTCACCAGTAGAAAATCTGCTGGTGAAATCCTGTATTACAGCTTCTCTGGCCTGTAAAGCATTATTCTTTTAACACGCATCAGGCAGAAAATGGTCCTTCAAATACCACTGTTGAGTATGACTGCATTAGAGTCAGAAGCTTTTTGAGTGGTGACTCTAAAGACAGTCAGATACAGAAGGGATTTTCGGCCTACTTAGAAATCCTTTTACATTTGCTGGATATTATGGGATTTCCCCAGCTGGCATTAGCATAAGATGAGAGGTGTGGCGACACCTTTAGGGACATGTTCTGTTTATTTTCTTCTCCACCCTCAGCTTGTTTCGCAACAACTGATTTATTATAGGCACTTTGCTGCATTCATTGTTTCTGGGGTGTGTCATTTTCACTGATTTGAATTCATTTATTATTTCAATAAAAGGTTTTTGACACTTCGGACCTTCCAGGAGGAGTTGTGAATATTCTGACAGGGGGACGAGATCACTTGACAAAATACCTAGTGGAGCATCAAGACATACAAGCTGTGTGGTACTTTGGATCCGAACAGGTAACCAAATCAACCTCATATTAGTGTCTATAACTATTAAGAAACAAGGAGTTTGTTCATACGGTGTGGTCAGCACTGTTCGGTAAACCGATCAGTTACAGTATAATCTCATTGTAGTAAACTCCAAAGGACCAGAAAAAGTGGTTTACTATATCAGAAGTTGTCCTAGAAATGGCCCAGAGTGCCCTGGTACATTCTCTGCTGCAGTGGACAAACTCTGTCCTCCCATTGGAGGTACAGAATAAGAACTTGCACATTGGGTGGACTACAAGTTTAGGTGTACCTTAGGGCTGCATAGCCAGACTGGACAAATTGCTGGCGCAGTATCCAGTTCTCCTTAAAGGGAACCTTAACTGAAAGCGATATGGATGTTTCATTTTAAACCATACCAGTTGCCTGGCAGTCCTGCTAATCTTTGGCTACAGTAGTGGCTGAATCACACACCTGAAACAAGCATGCAGCTAATCCAGTCTGACTTCAGTCAGAACACCTGATCTGCATGCTTGTTCAGGGTCTGTGGCTGAAAGTACAGTATTAGAGGCACAGGATCAGCAGGAGAGTCAGGCAACTGATAATATTTAAAAGGAAAATTCCATTTCCTTCTCAGTTTAGGTTCCCTTTAAAATTGCAGCCATCACTGAATAGAGGCAGCCACTTGCTTCCTGTGAGTGGCTCCGATACCTCCGCGGGCGCGACTTGCAGTACGTGTCCTGCATAAGGTTCTGCTCACACTTGAGCCAATTATGAAGCCTCCCTTCAAAATGCAGCCAATCATGATAAACCACTCGCACCTGTAATGCGAGTGGCTCCGATACCTCCGTGGGCGGGAGTTAGCACTCTCCTCTCCACTCTCCTTAGTTTTGCAGCAAGTATACCTGCTCTGATGTCCACTACAAGTGAAAGTAGCCTGTACTCAGACACCTGTTATCAGGCATCAACTTCACCCACTTTTCACATTATTATTATTATTGATTTATAAAGCGCCAACATATTCCGTGGTGCTGTACAAAGTAGGAAAAACAAAAAAAGGGGTACATAATGATACAGACAATTATATACAGTACATCAAATGTGGACACTGGTACAAATTACAGAACTGGTGGTTACAATGACAGATGTAACATGATGAATAAAATATATAACAGAGTGCAAGCTATGGAATGAAGAAGACACAAAAGGGTGAGAGAGCCCTGCCCGTCAGCGTCATGTAGGGGTTAAAAAACATGTTTACTATAACAGAAGTTTTATCATATCCAGGTTTACTATACCAGGCATTCCTCCCATATACTTATAATGGAGATTGACCAGGACCTGGAGAGGTAGTTTGCTATACCCAAATGTTTACTATACCTGGGTTTATTATAGCAAGATTATACTGTAGTTGCTTAAAGCCATTTAAATTCATATTTTTTCACTTACTGCATTTATACATGAAGCTGAAAGACCAGCAAAATAATGTGGCATTTAGGAGTGAAAAAAGTTCCCTTTTCACAAGCACTACCTTTCAATGGTTTCCCTGACAGGCCACTGACATCATGGGATGGCAGAATGGTCCACTTCCAGATGTGATGCCGTTCCTTAAGGGCTCTTTCACATTAGGGCAGATTTTCTGCGTTTCAACGCAAAGGATAAAGTTTGCGTTACCCAAGGTGAAATGAAAGTCCATAGACTTTTATTTTAGCTTTTCACATATAACGCAGCCTTTTTGTGCGTTGCGTTACACTGCACCCAGGCGCAGTTTTTCGGCCAACGCTAGCTTTATGCGTTACAATGTTAGTCAATGTAAAACGCACACTATGCGCGTGTTTAATCCGTTAACGCAGGCAATCAGTCCCAGAATGCAACAGAGGAACAATGTAGAAAGTGGAAAACTAAAAGAAAAAAAAATTACCTGCGTTTTCCTATGTCCTGTAACAGCATTGAAAACGGATTAAAAACGCACACTCACTGCAGTGCAACGCATATCAAAACGCATTAAAACGCATACAACAAAACGTATGCTTTGAGCGTTCTCCAACGCAAGCTCTGATGTGAAAGAACCCTGAAGAATTGTGCGTGGCTGAATCTAAATACCAATCCCCCCCTCCAGTGGCAGCAGGACCAGTTTTACCTTAAGGCACTGTAGGCACATGCTTACAGGTGCCTAATTATGGAAAGGTGGCTCACTCCCTGGTTGCCTCTCTCCCTCCTACCCTATAATGACAGTGTAAATGAGAGGTTACTCATACTGCTCTCTGCATTCCACTGATAAGATCTCCCTTCAGTCAGGGGCAGCTCTAGCTACTTAATACTGAGCTTTCTCTAGCTACCTAATACTTGGGGGCACCTCTAGCTACTTAATACTGAGGGTACTTCTTGTTACCTAATAGTAATGGGCAGCTGTAGCTACCTGATGCAAGGTAAGAGAAGTAAGGGAGAAGGGACAGCCAGTACACAGTTTGATTAGGTTTGTAGGTTCATGGAGAGCAAAGTCTAGGGTGACAGGACATCTGTAGCTATAGGCTCCTGTGAGGTAAATCCAGGCCTGAGCGGCAGCCAGAAGCTGCGTGACCACTGAGCACAATACACCCCCACCGGCATAAGGAATGCAGACAGCCAATGAGAGCATTCCTTTCCTTCTGCATGGAATGAGAGAGGCTCTCACTGCTCATGCAGTCTTGGTGCCATAGTCGCACGGCTTTTGGCTGGCGCTGGAGGGGAGGGGGAACAGTAGTTCTATGCAGCCACAGACAATTCTTCAGAATGGCGTCACCTCTGGAAGTGGGCTGTTCTGCCATCCAATGCCCCCAGTGGCCTGAAGGGGAAACAATTGACAGGTGCTGCTTGTGAAAAGAGAATTTTTTTTTTTAACATTAATAGTTGTCCTTTAAAAAACAACTGAAGTGGGAGGTATAAGGAGCGGGACGGAGGAGGACAGGGAGCAATGGGCATGAGGACTGCACCTAATACATGCCTGCTTCCCCCATTTTGAATATATTGTTCGGCTTTGGTATTCTTTAAAGTAAATCTGAAACAAGAGGGATATGGAGGCTGCCATATTTACTTCCTTTTAAACAATACCAGTTGCCTGGCAGCCCTGCTAATCTGTTTGGCTGCAGTAGTGTCTGAATCACACCAGAAACAAGCATGCAGCTAATCCAGTCAGATCTAACAATGTCAGAAGTACCTGATCTGCTGCAAGCTTGTTCAGGGTCTAGGGCTAAAAGTATTAGAGGCGGAGGATCAGCAGGATAGCCAGGCAACTGGTATTGCTTAAAAGGAAATAAATATGACAGCCTCCATATCCCTCTCAGTTCAGTTGTACTTTAATTGGAACCTGAGATGAGAAGATTCTCAGGTTCCATACTTACCTGGAGCTTCCTTAAGCCCCCTTGAGGCCGCTAGTCCCTTGCCATCTACCCTAGTGGCTCCTGTCCTCCGCAATTCAGTCAGAAAACCTTAGCCAAGTCGCGCTTTATCGCACATGCCCAGCCTGGGAGTGTTTTGTGCCTGCGCAGTATTACTGCGCAAGCACAGAACACTCCCAGCTGCGGGAGAGTGTGCCGGGCTGCGCATGCGCGTCGAAGCGTGACTCAGCCAGGCTTTCGGGCTGAATTGCAAGTGACAGAAGCCACCTGGGGAGACGCCGAGGGACGAGCAGCCTTAAAGGATACCCGAGGTGACATGTGACATGATGAAATAGACATGGGTATGTACAGTGCCTAGCACACAAATAACTATGCTGTGTTCCTTTTTTTTCTTTCTCTGCCTGAAAGAGTTAAATATCAGGTATGTAAGTGGCTGACTCAGTCCTGACTCAGACAGGAAGTGACTACAGTGTGACACTTTCCTAGCAGAGAATGGCTTCTGAGAGCAGGAAAGAGATAAAAAGGATCAATAAATAATAGATTTTAGCTCTGGCATACTCCAATGAATGTGTCATTGAGCAAAAACAATAAAACAGTTGAAACTTAAAAAGTAGATTAAAACATAAAATAAAACTGTGGAATATCTTAAAAAGTCATTTTTAGGAGAAGGTAGATAGATACAATTGTTTATTTCATTAGTTTATTTTCGCCTCAGGTGTCCTTTAAAGGGGGCTTGAGAAATCCCCAGGTAATTATAGTACCTGAGACGAGAAGCGTCTCAGGTACACTTTAAGGTTAACACGGCTCCATATAATCTTATTCAAAATTCAGACTTCGTGTTTAAGTTGTGTTCAGTGTCCTCCAGAAAAGTAGATCAAATGCAGATATAAAACATCTAGAAACAATAGTCCTAAGGCTTACCCCCACATTTCGGCTTGTCTAGGTAAGGGGGGTAAGGTCTATCTTTGTCACACTAGCAACTATCTATAATACATGCAACACTGCATGCCCAGTAAAAGGAAGTGTTTGTGCACAAAAAAAGAAGCCTTCAAGTGCTTTCTTTCACTGGGCATGCATGGTTAAGGACTCACACATGACCAGTTCAGAATCACTTGTTCACTGCCCGGTAAATTTCCAGGAGGCTGTGGGGAGAGAACTAGGAACAGGGATGGGGACAGTGAGCAGCAGGAAGACCGGCATTAGTAATTGCTCTGGCCCATCAGACTTGTAAGTTAAAAAGTTTGGCCCACTTCAAATGTGTTTTAAAGGATACATCCAGGCAGAAGAAAAAAAAATCCACTTACCTGGGGCTTCCTCCAGCCTCTGGCAGTCGTCCTGTGCCCTCGCCGCAGTTCCAGTTGCCAGGTCGGCTTCTTGTGCGTTCCACCGCGTGGGTCACGAGGTCTGGCTGACGTCATCAGGTCTGTACTGCGCAGGCGCAGTACAATCCTGATGACGTAGGCCAGACTACGTGACCCGCGCGGTGGAACACACAAGAAAACGACCTGGCGAGGTCGGCTTCTGCAGAGGAGGACACTGGGAGTCACCGGAACTGAGGCGAGGGCACATGACGGCTGCCAGGGGCTGGAGAAAGCCCTAGGTAAGTGGATTTTGTTTTTTTCTTCTGCTTGGACCTTCTCTTTAAGCTTTACAAAATTTGGAGGGCAAAGAAAATGTGTTTCATCCTACTTTGCGCAAGACAAAAGTAACTTTTTGGAAGAATGTTGACAGATTATTCCACCTTTTAATGATATATCATGTTCCAGTGTGTCACAAGTTTACATCCACTTTAATTTTGCCGTTCTAAAAATTCAAAAAATTATATAAAGCTTTTGAACACTTTCCCTGATAGCCAACTTGCCTAATTCGAATCAGAAGGTATGTGTATGTTAAAGAGAAACCGTAACCAAGAATTGAACTTCATCCCAATCAGTAGCGGATACCCCCTTTCCCAGGAGAAATCTTTTCCTTTTCTCAAACGGATCATCAGGGGGCTCTGTATGGCTAATATTGTGGTGAAACCCCTCCCACAGTGTGATGTCAAGACCTTGGTCCTGACAGTTTCCGGTCTGTGAACCTCATTGCATTGGGGGAAATAACAGCTGTTTCCAACTGTCAGAAAAGCAAGCAGCATCTCTTTCCACTGACATCTCCTGCCAGCAGTAAAAATGACACCAAGTGATACATTTCGGAATGTAAATCAGGGGGAGAGGAAAGATTTTACAATGGACAAACACTGACTAAATCATTTATACATAATTATTGTAAAAATGAAGCACTTTTTTATTACATTATTTTCACTGGAGTTCCTCTTTAAGGACTACCATCAAATTCACAGACTCTTTCCTTGATATAATGGGAAAATCAAAAGAAGTCCACAGAAAAAGAAAAAGTGAAACTTTGCAAATCTTTGTCATCCTTGGCAACAATTTACCAAATGCCTGAAGGCTCCAGGTTCATTTTGTCGAACAATATTACCAAGTATGAACACAATGGGACCACACAGCCGTCATCCGCCCAGGATGGAGACGCGTTGATTCCTAAATAAGAATGTGCCTTGGCACAACAAGTGAAAGTCAATCTCAGAACAACAGAGAAGGGCCGTGTAAAGATATTATTGTTATTATTATTTAGTATTTATGTAGCACCGACATCTTCTGCAGTGCTGTACAGAGTATATATACGGAAGTAATGTCACTTACTGCCCCTCAGAGGGGCTCACAATCTAAACCCTACCATAGTCCTATGTCTATGTATGTATCGTGTAGTGTATGTATCGTGGTCTAGGGCCAGTTTAGGGGGAAGCCAATGAACTTATCTGTATGTTTTTTGGGGATGTGGGAGGAAACTGAAGTGCATGGATGAACAATTGGGTATGTAAAACACATAGAATACAAAACGTAAGCATTAAATGGAAGAAAGATGCAAATAAAAAATGCAAATATTATGCACATTAAAAATGCAAATAAATTTGGAAGGGGAGAGGTGTCAGTGATGTGCCATTGGATATGTACAACACATAGGATATAGAAATTATGTAAATTAAAATTAAAAGCACATTGAATGCAAGAAATGTGCAAAAGAAAAGGAAATGGGCACAACATTTATTGCGATGCGATTTTCGCATTACATCCGGAGGAATTAATAATGATGGTGGAGGAGGGAGGTTGGAAAAGGGGGGGGGGGGGGAGCGGGGAAAAAGACAATGGGAGCAGGGCACGCTGTAAAGTCCCTGTAGGGGAGGATGTGGAATGAAGGGACTGGGGAGGTAGCTGTGATGAGCAATTGGATTTGTAAAGCACATAGAATACAAGGATCATGCAAATTAAAAGGGCATTAAATGCGAGAAATATGCAAATTAAAAATATGTAAATTAAGAGTGAAAATTATTATAGAAGAGTACAGGTATCTAATGAGCAATTGAATATGTAAAACACATAGGATAAAAGAATTGAGCAAATTAAAAGTGTATTGAATGCACAAAATATGCAAATTGAAAAAGCAAATAATATAAAATTTAGGAGTGCAAATAATTATGGAAGGGGAGATGCATCTGTGATGAGCATTTGGATATGTGAAACACATAGACTACAAAAATTAGGCAAATTAAAAGTGCATAAAATGCAAGAACTATACAAATTAAAAATACAAATAATTGCAAATTCGAAACGGTATTAAAGAGAATCTGTATTGTTAAAATCGCTCAAAAGTAAACATACCAGTGCGTTAGGGGACATCTCCTATTACCCTCTGTCACAATTTTGCCTGCTCCTCGCCGCATTAAAAGTGGTTAAAAACAGTTTTAAAAAGTTTGTTTGTAAACAAACAAAATGGCCACCAAAACAGGAAGTAGGTTGATGTACAGTATGTCCACACATAGAAAATACATCCATACACAAGCAGGCTGTATACAGCATTCCTTTTGAATCTCAAGAGATCATTTGTGTGTTTCTTTCCCCCATGCACTGAAGTTTCAGGCTGCTCTTTTCTTCCTGCAAACAGCTTTGCCCTTGTTTGTAATTCCTCAGTATGTGAAAGCCCAGCCAGCTCAGAGGATGATTTATCCAGCTTGTAAAAGATAAGAGAGAAGAGAGAAGCTGCTCTAATCCTAAATAATACACAGGCAGTGTGCAGAGAGGGGCCAGAAGGGGGAGTTCATAGCAGAACCACAACACTGAAGAACTTGGCAGCCTTCCAGACACAGGCCGACAAGTCTGACAGGGGAAAGATACATTGATTTATTACAGAGACTGTCATAGTAGAAAGTGCTGCAGTTAGCCAGAACACATTAGAATAGCTTTTGGAACTTGTAGGATGATAAAAAACAGGATGCAATTTTTGTTACGGAGTCTCTTTAAATGAAAAGTAACTAAAATATTGACGAAAGAAGTTAATAAGTTATATGTAATACAATGTTAGACTACAACAGGAAAACCACAATATGAATGTTATGTTAATTGTGAAGGTTAGAAAACAAATGAAACATGTCTTTTCTTTAAAGGGTTGCATTTGAAGTCTAATGGGAGTTCCATATACTCTATAGTAGTTCTATACTCTCTAAGGCCCTTTACCACAAGTAGTTGATAGGCAGTGAAAAGCCTGTCGAGCTTTCACAACTGCTTGCTACTGTCTGGCAACTACTTGCTGCTGCCTGGTAACTGCTTGGTGAGCACACAGTTCAACCGCCTGTATGGACCCTAAGTTTAGTCCTTGTGGGGTTATGGTATCAGCTTGTGGTAGGTTAATGTATCATCCAGATAGTACAATTTGATATACTGCATGCATTTTTCCATAGGGTTCCATCCATTCTAGTTATGCCCCTGGCTGCAGCAAATTATTTATTACACACTAATGATTTTTTACACAAGGGAAATAAAAACTCTGGATGCTAAATTGATTAGCGGGATGGAAGGTCTCGCTTACCAAGAAAGGTTAGATAAACTGGGCTTATTTAGTCTGAAAAAGACGCCTTAGAGGAGATCTAATTAACATTTATAAATACATCAGAGAGAAATATAAAAGCTTGGCAGATTAGCTTTTTGTCCCTAGGCTTTTACAAAGGATTGGGGAACATGATGTACACATGGAGGAAAAAAGTTTTAGCCAAGATTAAAATATGGAATGTACTGCCACAGGAAGTAGCTATGACAAATAATATATCTAGGTTTAAGAAGGGTTAGATGCTTTCCTTGCGTTAAGACATCCATGGCTATTATTACTAGGTAATTCCTGGTCGTGTTGATCCAAGGAAGTTATCTGATTGCCATCTGGAGTTGGGAAGGTATTTTTTCCCTATTGGGGCTAATTGGACCATGTCTTGTAAGGTTTTTTTTTTACCTTCCTCTGGATCAACAGGAATATGTGAGGGTGCAGGCTGGAGTTGTACTTTATTTTCTGGTTGAACTTGATGGTCGAATGTCTTTTTTCAACCCAAATAACTATGTAACTATAGTCGGCTGCAGCTCTGAATGCTCTGAACCTGTCTCTGCTTCCTGCCTTTATGATGTAATTTCCAAGGGTGTTAACCAGTGAGAGCTGATTCTCTATTGTAGATGCGTTGGGAAGGACCCCTATCTTTGCATGGTAGTGTCTTCCATAGGAATCACCACAGTGAAAACTGCTCTGCTGTATTGATTGATATTTTGTTCACACAAATTAAGAAAAGCTGAAGGACTATCCTTGTATTGTTAGATGCCTGCAGTTACTAGAGACTATTAGAGACGCCCTCTAATAATGAGTTGATCTGCCTTTAGCTCTGATCACAGCCAATATTCATCTTGGCATGGACTCAACAAGATGCTGATACCGCTGCTGAGGAATGTTGGCCCATGCTGACTTAATGGCAGCTCTAAATTGGGTCAGGTTGCATGGTGACCTTTCCAAGCTTTGAAGTGATCTTTCAATTTCATACTACAGATGCTCAATAGGATTGAGGTCAGGTGACTGAGCTGGCTATGGAAGCAGGTTAAACTCTGATGTTCCTCAAACCAATTTGAGACCGGTCAAGCATGGTGGCAAGGGACCCACAAAAGTCGTGTTTTCCTATTTTTCTGTGATAACAAAGGCACTCTTGATGGTCTCCTGCTGTTAAAGTCCATACTTTGCAAAGTCTGTAATGTTATGCATTGGGATATGCTTTGTGGTGCACATGCATTTAATTCAGCTGTAATTTGTAGTGTTGTTGGCCTTCTATTGCTTCGGACTATGCGTGCTACACTTTCACCATTTTTTTCCTCCACTGCCACTCTCTAAACACCCAAGATACTGTTGGGCGAGAAAATCCTAACAGAGTTGTCATTTCAGAGATGCTGGCACCAGCTCTTGCACTGATGATCATCCCTCATTCAAAGTCACTTAAATCTTTTGTCTTACCCATTGTAACATTAACTTCCGTGATAACTATGCTGTCAGATGAGCATTCTTATATAAGCAACTCTGCATTGTTACAGCACTCTACGCCACTTTGTTGGACTGGTTTATTTTCAAATAAGAGGTGTCTGTAATTTTTTGGCCACTCAGTATATATGCAAAATAACAGAATTACTGATGCTTTTGATCAGGGTGGGACTGGGAGGTGGAAAAACTGAGGAAATCCACCTGCTGGCAAAGCAGCAGTAACCCCGTGTTATCACTCCCAATAGAAACCTGCAGCAAGTCTTCACTGTGAGCAGCAACACGTGATTACTGCTGCTTACCCAGCAAGTGGATTTCCCCAGCTTTTCCAGCTCCCAGTGTGACACTGCTTTTGATAGATGTCCTTTAAAGAATTGAAATGCCAAATGTTAACTATTTAGAGTTGTGATCCACTAGCATTGTGGGTCATAATCAATAAACAGTGAAATAACTTGTGAAGATTGTTGGAAAAAATATTGTCAGGAAAAATATTGTCAGATGGCTTTAACCACTTCACAACTGAGGGGTTTTACCCCTTGAGCACCAGAGCAATTTTCACCTTTCAGCGCTCCTTCCATTCATTCGTCTATAACTTTATCATTACTTATCACAATGAAATGAACTATATCTTGTTTTTTTCGTCACCAATTAGGCTTTCTTTAGGTGGGACATTATACCAAGAATTATTTTATTCTAAATGTGTTTTAATGGGATAGGAAAAAAATTATTATTTTTCAGTTTTCAGCCTTTATAGTTTTTAAAGAATGCATGCTACTGTAATTAAAACCCATTAAATTTATTTGCCCATTTGTCCGGGTTATAAAACAGTTTAAATGATGTCCCTATCACAATATTTGGCGCCAATATTCCTCCCTACGTCCTCCAGGACGGCCCTCCTGAGATTGTGTAAGTCTCCCCTCCCAAATCGGAAACACCTGACAAGAATTAAAATAACAATTAGTATAAATCCCACCTCTCCACAATCTCCTCTAGTTTTTTGTTTGTTTCCTGGACTTGTCACGGAAGCACCTATGAAGTTGTTCCTGGTATTGGGGGAGCCTGTTGGCACCTACTTGTGAAGCCAGGCTTATGGAAGGAATATTATGGAGGAGCGGTTTAGGTCAGCGCAGGGCGCGATCTAGCTGGTGGAATTAAGGGCAGCCATACCTGCATCCACTTGTTGGAATGGGAGGAATCGGAGGATTTTCCCATTGCCACCGCTCTTTCAGTTGAGTGGCGGCTGGTTGGACGCTGGACGCCTCTTCCGCGTCTGAGTTTCCGGAAGCTGGAGTTGGGAGTGACACTGGAAATGACGCGACGAATGTCGTCAGGCGGAAGTTTGGTCGCGTGCATTTAGGGGGCGGTCCCCATGGAGCGCGTGTCGGCATCTTGCTTTCCGACTTGGTTCAGCTCAGGCACGCTGAACAGCGGTGACCACGCCAGCGCTCTCATAGACTGTACACCGCCTACGGCGGACGCGGCAGACCACCCAGCACGCCAGAAACACTGCACGGAGGCAGTGTCACTCTGCAGGGGCTATGGAGCAGTCAGCAGAGCCCGCTCCAGAGGCGCAGCAGACATCTTCGGCTGTCACTGGGGAGACAGGACAGCAGCCAGTAAGATGTCTTAACGGTGGTTACATGTCTAATATGTAGTCCTGTTGGCTCGGTAGCTAAGTATCCCTTGTGGGTCCTTTCTGTGTTTATTTTGTTTTTCAGAAACCACTTAAAAGCTCCGCAAAGTCGATTAAATGTGCTAAATGTGGTTGCAGGCTACCTGAGGGGTCTTCCAGAACTCTGTCAATAGAGTGTTACAATAAGTCAAAATCCCATACTCCAAGACCCGAGAGCACTACTGTGGCATTATTAGATTTAATGAAATCTATGAAGCAGGAGCTAGTTACTACGTTTTCATCATTTAGAGCTGCTCTTCCTCCTTGCCCATTACAAATGGTTCCGTTTTCACAGACACCTGCTGCCTTGCCTCCAGTGCCCACTACTCAGCCAGCGGTGGTTACTTCTCAGGCGCAGGTTCCCCAGACTAGTTCCGCCCCCATAGATCAGACTTCTCCTTTGCCTGTACTTCCAAATGTTCCAGTCGAGGTGGGAGCTTCACAGGCGGGAAGGATCAGGAATTCCTCTCCCTTATCTTTGGATGACATATCTGATGAGTCTGAAGAGGGGGGAGCTGGTCGAGTCAGACCATTCGGGGGACCATGGGGGGGCCAAGATACCTAAGTATCTATTTGAGGCTGAGGACACTTCAGAACTACTTAAGGCAGTATATGATTCAGAACAGATTGAGGAACCTAGGTCGACCTCTACTCCTCAGGATGACATTTATAGGGGTTTAGAGGATCGGGGGGGTCGAGTTTTCCCAATTCACAGAGCAATTAAGTGTTATTTCTGCCCAGTGAAAGGATCCGGAGGGAAGGCTGTTTGTTCCGAGATCTTTCAAACGCCGGTTTCCTTTCAATGTAGAGGAGCATGAGTCATTGTTTAAGTGTCCACAATTGGATGCTCCTCTCTCCCAGTGCTCAAAGGATACATATTTATCTTTTGAGGATATGGGAACCTTGAAGGACCCAATGGACAGAAAGGCAGAGGCCCTTCTCAAGAGAGCATGGGATGCAACATCTTTCTCCTTTAAGCCTGCCATTTCCTCCGTGTGTGTAGCCCGTAATCTGGATAAATGGATTCGGGGACTTCAGGAACGTTTGGAGGATGGCACACCTCATCCAAGTATTCTGGAAAGTTTACCAGTTATAATTAAATCTGTGGCATTCTTGGCGGATGCTGCCACTGAGTCACACAGGGCAGCAGCCAAGACGGCAGCGTTAATCAACTCGGCTCGGAGGGCCGTTTGGTTGAATACTTGGGAGGGAGAAGTTACTTCCAAACAGAAGCTTTGTGGAATGGCGTTTCATGGTAACCTGTTATTTGGAAGTGATTTAGATTCTGTCTTGGAAAGATCCTCCAACAGGGCCAGAAAGTTCCCGGATAAAAAGAAGAAGGTGAAGCGGCCCTTTCAGAATAAAAAGCCCTTCTTCAGGCAGGAACACAGGCGGGCAGAAGGGTAGAGACAGAATAAAAGATGGTCCTATAACGCAGGCAGAGGCTGGCCATTCCTTTTTAATAGGCCTCAGCCAGCATCTGCCGCTGCAAAGTCCGCAAAATGACAGACATATCCCGGTGGGGGGGAGGCTTCGCTACTTTGCGCCGGCTTGGCGAGAGATTTCAAAGAGCAAGTTTATTCTGAACTTAATTCAGCAGGGATACAGAATAGAATTTGTATCTCCTCCTCCCTCCCGGTTTTTGATCACATCGATCCCCAGGGATCAGATCAGAGCTGCAGCTTTGATGGATTCCGTTTCCTGTCTTCTTCGGAAGAACGTCATTCAGCCAGTTCCGATTCTGGAACAGGGGAGGGGTTTCTACTCAACAGTATTTTTGATTCAGAAACAGTCGAGGAAGTTCCGAATCATTTTGAATTTGAAACCCCTGAACCCTTACATTGTGGAGAAGAGGTTCAGAATGGAAAGCATTGCCTCGGTGCGCAACCTCATGTCTCCAGGAGCTTTTCTTGCAACGGTGGATCTGGAGGATGCTTACCTCCACATCCCTATTCATACTCTTTTTCAGAAATTTTTGAGGTTCGCGATTCAGGTGGGGGAGTTGATATGCCATTTTCAATATCAGGCTCTCCCATTCGGAATATCGTCGGCCCCAAGGATATTTACGAAGGTTGTGGCAGAGGTAATGTCCTATCTGCATCTCCACAATGTAAGGGTTCTTCCTTATTTAGACGACTTTCTTTTTATGGCAGAGACGCGAGAAGCCTTGCAGAGGGAGCTAGGTTTTTCTCTTCAGCTCTTGCACAAACTAGGATGGATAGTGAGCTCGGAGAAGTCTCACTTGAATCCGGTTCAGAGTCTAATTTTTTTAGGTCTCAGATAGTACACGACGGTCAGACGTGTCTTTTTACCAGAGCAGAAGGTGGACAGGTTGATGTCAGAGGCTCAGGGATTGAGGTTAAATCCTCGAGTTTCCCTGCGCAAATTGGTTTCGTTCCTAGGTCTGATGTTGTCTGCCATTCCGGCAGTGGAATGGGCCCAGGCCCATTCTCGGAGGCTTCAGACCTGGGTATTGGCAAACTGGGACAGGGATCATCGATCACTGGACAGGATGGTGATGGTGCCGGAGGAGGTAACAGATTCCCTTCTCTGGTGGACTCACCTGGCCAACTTGAATCAGGGTCGCAGATGGAAGCAGGAAGTTCCGTTAAAATTATACACTGATGCCATTGCCTGGGGCTGGGGGGCTCACTGCCTAGGTCACCAGGCTCAGGGGTTGTGGGACCAGCAGATGTCCCACAGGTCATCAAATTACATAGAGCTCAACGCGGTTCTGCTGGGATTACAGGCCTTTCTTCCGATAATCTCCAACTCGGAGGTTCTGGTATTCTCGGACAATTTTGTCTCGGTTTGCTATGTCAGGAAGCAAGGGGGCACGAGGATGCCGGACCTTCAGGATCTGAAATCTCAAATCATGACATGGTCAGAGGCGAATCTGGAGTCCATATCAGCAGTCCACATTCGGGGGGTCCACAACAGACGGGCGGATTCCCTCAGCAGACACCTAGTGGAGGAGTCGGAATGGAAACTCAATCCGGATACATTCCGGGAGATCACAGAGTGTTGGGGAGTTCCGGCACTCGACCTGTTTGCAAACCCAGAAAACGCAAAGGTGGAAGATTTCTGTACCCTGGATCCTTCTGCTTCAACAAGCAGAATAGACGGCCTGTCGATTCCTTGGCCGGAGGGTCTGCTTTACGCATTTCCTCCGTTCAAGTTGATACCGAGAGTCCTCAGGAAGATTCAGGCAGAAAAGGCGGAAGTGATACTGGTTGCTCCTTGGTGGCCAAAGAGAGCCTGGTTCCCTCTCCTTCAGTCCTTAGTATTCCGTGGTCCTTGGCACCTTCAATACAGACCAGACATACTGTTGCAAAACGGTCAGGTCCATCCAAATCCCAAATTCTTGAACCTGACTGCATGGATCCTGAGGAGCAGATGTTGAGAAATCAAGGGTTTTCCAAGGACGTGGTTAAAACATTATTAGCCTGTAGGAAGCCAGCTACTAGGAAGAAATACAATAAAGTTTGGTACACTTTCTCGGCTTGGAAACAGAAGAATGTTGCCAGGTCAGACAATATCTCTTCAATTTTGGAATTTTTGCAAGAGGGAGTTCAGTTAGGATTGACTGTTAGTACCCTTAGAGCTCAGGTGTCAGCTCTGTCCATTTTTCTTTCCAGGCGGTTATCCGCTGATGTTTACGTTAAGAATTTTTTGAGGTCGGTGGAACGTTCACAACCGATTCCTCAGAAACTGGTTCCTCCGTGGGATTTGTCATTGGTGTTGGATTTCTTAACCTCTGACAAATTTGAACCATTAGACTCAGTTCCGTTAAAGTTTCTTACACTGAAGGTGGCTTTCTTAGTAGCCATTACCTCGGCTCGCAGAGTAGGGGATATCCAAGCCTTATCGATAAAAGACCCGTACATGGAAGTTCATGCTGATAAAATTGTCTTTAGACTAGATCCCTCTTATTTGCCTAAGGTATCTACATCCTTTCATATGACCCAGGATATTGTACTTCCTTCCTTCTTGGCTACTCCGCAGAACAATAAGGAAAGGAGGTTGAGCACTCTTGATGTCAGGAGAGCGGTTTTGATTTATTTAGATAGAACCAGGGAGTGGAGGACTTCCACTAATCTTTTAGTTGCATTTGGGGAGTCAAAAAAGGGATCTCAGGTGTCTAAGATGACAGTATCCAGATGGATTAGATGGCTGATATCCCTTGCTTACTCAGAAGCTCAGTTGCAGGTGCCTGACCACATTACAGCACACTCTACCAGATCTGTATCAACATCGTGGGCGGAAAGGTCAGGAGCCTCCCTGGATCAGATATGCCGAGCCGCGACCTGGTCCAGCCACTCGACATTCATCAAACACAATACAGAGTGGAACTACTTTCCAGTCAGGACCAGGCCTTTGGCCGCAAGGTTCTTCAAGCTGTTATCCCACCCTAAGGTAAATTTCTCGCTAGATCTCAGGAGGGCCGTCCTGGAGGACGTAGGGAGGAAGTGCCGGCTGCTTACCTGGTAGCAGTGTTCCGGCGAGTCCTCCAGGACGGCCGCCTAAGTTCCCAGCCCTATTATATTATTATTAGCATGATAGTGGTTGGTGGAGTCTTGTCTCTTCATTAAACTAGAGGAGATTGTGGAGAGGTGGGATTTATACTAATTGTTATTTTAATTCTTGTCAGGTGTTTCCGATTTGGGAGGGGAGACTTACACAATCTCAGGAGGGCCGTCCTGGAGGACTCGCCGGAACACTGCTACCAGGTAAGCAGCCGGCACTTTTATTTGGAAATAAAGGTGCATTTTTTTCAGTTTTGCGACCATCCCTAATTACAAGCCCATAGTTTATAAAGTAATAGTGTTATACCCTCTTGACGTAATTATTAAAAAGTTCAGTCCCTAAGGTAGCTATTTATGTATTTTTTTTTTAATTGTAATTTTTTTTTTTTAATCACAAAAAAAAAAATTGGGGAGTGTGGGAGGTAATGAGTTAATTTTTTGTGTATAACTAATGTATTTCTATATGAAAAATGCTTTAGGGTGTAGTTTTACTATTTGGCCACAAGATGGTCACAGTAATTTTTTGTTTATGCGTCCTGCAAGCGTGCGGAAGCAGCTGATCATTGCGGGGGCTTGGATTAACGAACGGGAACGGTTTTCCCGTTCATTGATCTCAGGGCGAGCGGGCGGCATGCGCGGGGAAGCACGGACGAGCAAGCGGGAGCAAGGACAGCGGCGGGAGCGGTGTCAGGTGCGGATTTCTCCGTCCCTTGGTGTTAACAGGGTGGAAAAAGGGACGGAGAAATCCGCACCGCTGGGGGTAAAGTGGTTAAACATTATACCAGATTATACCTTTATTCCAGCTGTCTTTTAAACATTATACCAAATGTATGGTCTTATTAGTTGAAAATCTGTGTAGGGAGTTAAATAGTGAATTTACTTTAAGTTACAGATTGCCCAGCAAGCTCATGGTGAGCCAGAACTCCTAGGAGTGTGTGAGGGGCTGAAATAGACCAAAAAGCCTCCTTACTAAGATGCTGTGCAAAACAGAAGTATGCCTTTTTCAGTTTGTGTGGGATTGTCAGCCACACAATCAAATTCCATTTACCCATTGGTCTGTGTTTATTATGCAGTCTTCAGCCTTACCCTGCATTGCAAGCACTCCAATCTATTCAGAAATCTGCTACCGTAATACATCTTGTCTTAGTCAGTCTATTTGTTCCATTGCCAACGAGAAGGAGGCTTGTCATCACCCCTCCCACATTCCTGCTCCTCACTGGCTAAGGGCAGTTCAGTGAGCTTCTGAAATCTGATCTATGCTATACGCACATGTGTTGAAAGTAAGTCGAAAAATTTAGGACTGACTGAAAGTATAAAAGTGGGGGGCGGGGGGGGGGGGGTCGCCTTATATTTATACATTTTTCCATTTATAGCCGGGAAAGGGGGGTGGCACCTCTGTTTCCCCTTCCCTGCAACTAAGTATGTCAGCGTGAATCCCCCTCAGTACCAAGCAAGGTTGGGCCACCGTTTTACATCTCCCCCCTCTGTCTAACCTAATGCATAGTACCCACAGGAGTGTGTTAAAAAAAAAAAAACTTTCTCTCCCTCCCTCCACAATACAAACAGGGGCCGCTTCTCTATCTCCCCCCTCTGTGCAACCTAATGCAGAGTGAGCGCAGCATGGAAGCCGTCACTTACAGGTCCACCGCGAAGCGCAGCATCCAGCCTTCTCCCTCCAGCTCTGTGTGTATTGGCATAGCTTCGGCTCACAATGTCATGTTGTCACATGAGATCTCATATACACCTTGTTTAACGGACAATTATCTGCAGATCAGATCCATCAGGTTGGATCTTTAGATCGGCAGATAATTGTCTGATCTGCATGGTCCGTTAAACAAGGTGTGTATGAGATCTGCAGATCTGCAGATATCATAGACTTTGAATGCATTTTGCAGGAACGGATCTTTTGCAGGAACTGATCTTTTGCAGAAACTGATCTGTTGCATGTGTACAGCATCTTTGTGTGCAGCATCTTGCAAAGATTTTTATCTGATGGGGAGTTCAGCTCCATAGAATAGACTGTGTAGAGTATGGCTCTCATACTACATGGAAGGGGGTAAAATTGGTCTGTGATCTTTCATTTTCCAAAGACTTTTATCTGACGTGTGTACCCACCTTTAGAGGGAACAATGGCTAAAATACCTTATGCAGTGCAGGTGTTAACTGGTCTCCAAGTGCAGCCATTAACTTTGCAGGATAGACTTATACTTGAGTAATTAAAAAAAAATCCTGCTTAACCTATTTTAGTTCCTGGACGTAGAAACTATGTCCAGGAACCATGCGTGCTCCCGCGGCCGATCGCGCACGTGCACGCGCGCTCCCGGCCCGCGGTTCGTTAGCCAGGCAATCAGTGAATCGTGCCATGGTGCCCGATCACTGATTCCTCTCCCCCGCTGAAAAAGCGACAGCTTCTCTCGGAAGCTGCGCCTTTTCTGGCTGTTACCTCCCCCATGCGTCTCTCTAAGCGTATGTTACGCTTAGAGTGACGTCATGTAAACAAACTCATGGCCGCCATCTTGTGGCCAAAAAGTAATACTACAACTAAAAGTAAAAAAATAAATAAAAATCAACACACATTTATATTATAAACCTATTGTTTACATCCCACCCTCCCAAAACTACCCAAATAAAATGTTTAATATAAAAAAACAAACCATTACAATAAAAAAAAAACATGTAAATATTTACCTAAGGGTCTAAACTTTTTAAATATCAATGTAAAGAGGAAATATTTCTATATTTATTTTTTTTATTTTTAACTTGTAAATAGTGATAGATGCAAAACGGAAAAAATGCACCTTTATTTCCAAATAAAATATTGTCGGCATACATTGTGATAGGGACATAATTTTAATGGTGTAATAACCGGGACATATGGGCAAATACAATATGTGAGTTTTAATTATGGTGGCATGTATTATTTTAAGACTATAATGGCTGATAACTGAGAAATAATGATTTTTTTTTTCCGTTTTTTTCTTATTCTGCCTGTTAAAATGCATTTGCAGTAAAGTGGCTCTTAGCAAAATGTACCCCCCCCCCCCAAAGAAAGCCTAATTGGTGGCGGAAAAAACAAGATATAGATCAGTTCATTGTGATAAGTAGTAATAAAGTTATAGGCTAATGAATGGGAGGTGAACATTTCTCAAGTGAAAACGACGGAACGCGAATGGGTTAAAGAGAGTATGAAGCCAATTTCAATACTTGTTTTTACCTGCTATTTGCCATAAGCAATTTGACCAGTGCTAAAACGCTGCATTCCGATTTGCGATTCCGATTTTCCCTGAATGCAATCAGCAGAAAAACACAGAAAACCGCAGCATGCAGTGACAATTAACAATCGGAAATCAGAATCGCATTTAAAAAAAGATTAAAAATTGGAATCGCATGCAGTGTGCTGGGAGCCTAAGAAGGGTTTGTTTTGAGGGTTAAGTGAGTTTTGGCAGATTAGTTGTATCTGGCCTGGTGATAATCGGTTTATCCTTATAGATACATCAACATAATTTCTGTATATTATTATTCATATTTTTTTAATTTTGGATTTATGTAGTGCCAGCATTTTCCATGGCGTCAATTTGTAGTTGGTTCCTGCAAAAGGAATTGATGTACACTACAATATTTCTATTAATAAGATTGGGGGAGGCAAAAGGTGCCTTGTGTGGGACCCCAAAATGACCTGAATTGGCCCTGCCTGCTCATATGACCTTCTGTATGCAAAAACATGAAGGTTCTGCATGTGTATAATTAAAAGCGTTTAAAGTAGCAGGATCAGCCATACGATGCCAGGGAAAAAAACACATATATAAGTAGTTAACTACTTGTTCTACTTACATAACACTTGTATTGTACTGTCCACATTTTTATTCCAATGAATTTTAAATAATAAAGAGAATTCTGTTCCTGGTATTTTCCATTTTGGTTCACTCTGCCTGAAGCCAATCCTGATGTAATTTACTCCCTTACTTTTTTTCCTGCTAGAATCTGCTCTAGCTAGCTTGCTTTGTAAACATGAGTACAGCAAGATCAGATTTCAGCCTCCTGTCACACTGAACTGCCCTCAGTCAATCATTGAGGAGCAGGTTTATGGGAGGGGTGATGACAAGCAATGAACCAAACAGAGCCAGGCTGACAGATGAAATGTATTACAGCAGGTACATTTCTGATTAGACTGGAGTACCTGCAATGCAGGGTAATGCTAGGCATACACCTAGCCAATTATGCATACACCTAGCCACTGGCTCGATGCCGAATCATCACCGCTCGTCCGCGCGGATCGATCCCCGCTCGTCCCTGCCGGCACTGCTTATCACCCGCTCGATTTCCCGCTATTGTCAGCCAGCGGGGATCGAGCGGGGAATCTATCCGGCAGGTCATCGGACCTGTCGGATATTATCAATCGAGCCATCAGCGGCTCGATTGATAAGGGCTGAAAATGCTGTGTATGCCCGGCATAAGGTTTGTGATTAAATGCAATCAATCTCCAATTCCAGTTCCCTTTGCCGCAGTTTACTGTTCAGCCTCAGACCCTGAGGGAATCCTGAAGGCAGTCAGCACTGCAGGCAGAGTAACCTTTTGGATTGGTTGGTGAGTCCACAAACAGTCCAATTTTGATTGTATGTACAATCTATACAATCTGTGATCTCATGTAGAGACCATGTCGCTGCCACCAATCTGCAATTAAGCGTGCAAATACGCCAAGTCTAACTAGCTAAATCCTGTAGGAAAGAGGGTTAATTCGTCAACCTTTCCAGAGATGGCAAAAATAACAATATTCTCAAAACGGTTATGGTATTGTTCTCTCCGGAAACGTGAACCTTTTACAGAGATTTCAGAACAAGCACTAAGACAAACGATTTTTCAATTGTTTATTTTAAAAAAAAAAAGAATGCATAACTAAATATAGCAATTGAAACAAATCGATACAGTAAAAATAAGTATTAAAAGTAAAAATAACTGAATATAATGTCATGAGCAGCCTATCAAGTTACCATATGTCCTTTGGAGTTGTAAGTCCAAAAGAAAGAGAAATAAAGTCCACTTATAGAAAGTTGTGTGGATAAGAAGTCCATGGATAAAACAGTCAATCCAAGATGGTGTATGGATGGCTGGAGTCTCTCCCTTTCACAGCCTGTGTCCAGCCATTTAACCCTTTCTCTGCTGTAGGGTGGGGATGGCAACAAGAGATGGTTCCCCCCACATTAGCAATCTGACCTCAGGCTGCAGTCCGGCCCCTTTTGTCTTAGGGACTGAGTTTGGTATTTTCTCCAATTATGCCATAACTCGGTGGATATCTGACATATGATATAAAAAACAGCATTTCACACTCTGTCATCATGCTTTTAACCAATCAATATCAAACTCGCTTGGGGTGATACCTTCTCTTTCTAGGGAATCGATATCTCAGGCTATGAGGCAGCTATTCGATCAATTAACGTTTTAGAAGGTGTACTGTGCTTGTCGCATTACGCACTGTGAATTGTGAACGACTGGGCCCCAGCGGTTCCACAATATCCATCGAATTATGGATTCATGTTGAATTTTATAACAAAGTTTAATTAAGGGTCACTCCCTTCTAGAGCACAGGCCTGTGGAATGTCTCTTTGACTTTTATAGTTGTATGACTGGTGATGTTCTAGCTTTCTAGTCCATGTATCCTTTTTGAAGTAGGAGCCAGGAATGTAAAGTGACTCTGCCATCCTGGTTTATTGACCACTCCCTAGGGCAGAATAAACCTCACACCATTTCCTCTAGTGTGTGGCTGGCTTGGACATGCAGGATATTTTCTTATTTTTCAAGTGAGGCTGGGAGCATAAAGGTAGCCATACACTGGTCGATTTGCCATTAGATCGACCAGCTGACAGATCCCTATCTGATCGAATCTGATCACAGAGGGATCGTATGGCTGCCTTTACTGCAAACAGATTGTGAATCGATTTCAGCCTGAAACCGATCACAATCTGTTGGGCTGCTCCTGCCGCCTGTGCCCCCTCCCCTATACATTACCTGACGCTGGCTCCCGGGCGTCTTCTCCGCGCTGCACCGCACCGCTCTGTTCTTGCTCCATCCCGGCGCTTCCTGTGTCACTCCGTGACCAGGAAGTTCAAATAGAGCGCCCTCTATTTGAACTTCCTGGTCACTGCAGTGACACAGAAAGCGCCGGGATGGAGCCGGAACAGAGCGGTGCAGCGCTGAGAAGACGCCCGGGAGCCAGCGTCAGGTAATGTATACCTGATCGGATCGGCCGCCGCTAGCGACGCGCTCCCTACCCGCGGGCGATCGAGGGTAATTTCCCGCACGGCGCGATCGACGGACCGATCCGATTTCGGGAGGAAATCGGGTCGGCGGGTGCGTTTAGCGCGAACGATTGGCAGCAGATTCGATCCCAGGATCGAATCTGCTGTCGAAACGGCCGCGAATCGGGCCAGTGTATGGCCACCTTAAAGAGGCACTCTACATCACACCTTCATGCGCATTTTCATGTGATTGTGCAAATGGCACTCTCAAAAACGTGACAAGGTTCCAGGCTGTACAATGAACACAGAGCAGCAGTTAAACGGAATTTGATTTTGTGGCTAACAAACCCCCTTTAAAGTGACACTGAAGTGGAAAAAAAACTTATGATGTAGTGATTTGTATGTGTAGTACTGATAATTCATAGAACATTAGTAGCAAAGAAAATAGTCTATTTTAATTTTTAGAGATATAGCTTTTTTTTGTTAATAACGTTGCATAATTCTGTCATATTTGCAATTACAGACCACACTCTGTATTTTAAACTATAACACAAGCAGAGCTAATGACCTTTTCAACTTCCCTGCAGTTTCTTTGATGTATAAGCGCTCCAGAAAACGGCGACCCAAGTTCGGTCAGAGAGCTCAGAGAGGCTCTTTTGCCTAGATAACAATTCTTAACTCTTCCTGTACTGGAAACAATATGAGACTCATATCTTTGCTACTAATGTTATATTTCTTAGCTGTACTACACATACAAATCATTATATAAAAAGTTTATTTTAACTTCAGATTCCCTTTAACGGCCCATTCACACTGGGGCTATATTGCTGGCGATAGCTAGTGCTTAGAAAAGTGATAGGGTAATTAAAAGTATATGTAAGTGATCTTACTGCGGCGATTTGCGGAAAACAAAAACTGTGCTTGCAATGCTTTTTTTACGATTTTAGAGCGATCTCAATTGAAATCGTCATCACTCAAAAATCTCTAACTTGTCCTGTAAACAAATATGCAAAAGTGCAAAAAAAAAAATCTCCGTTGCAAAACACTAGCGATTTTGTTTGCGGTTTGCGATCCCCAGTGTGAATGGGGGCCCTTACAGATGATGTTGTTTATTACCAAACGTTACACAGCAGTCATTATTACGTTGCAGCTGCTGTAAGATAAAACTATGCAAAGAATGCTGGTTGGTTTCTTTACACATCTAGTTCTCTTATAGGAAATCATTTGGTTTTCAAGAAATGCTGTGCATACCAGAAGTACTCAGTGTTCAGTTAATTAAATGTGTGAATGGGGCTGCCTGTCAGGTCTGCCACAGTATACGGTTTACAGCCTGCTTGTTTTGCTTCATTGTGACAGATCAATAGGGGGACTTTTAAGCTGTGCATTTTCAAATAGGGAAAACCCAGCAGCTAACATGACTCATACACTGGTGTGCGGGAAAGCTAATCCATCTGGCCCCTCATTCTGCCTTGGAACTGCATTGAAAGGATGTCCATTTATTAAAGTGAACCGAGCACCTTTTTAGCACTCAGGACATTCCTATAGCACATGAAAAATGCATGCCAACAATCTGTTTCATTATTAAAATAAACTTTCATTTTACCTTGTATTTTACAATCAAAGTAGGTTTATTAGCCTGTTTCAGCAGGCCTGCCCTGCAGTCCCCAGCCACAGAGATTTCAGGAAGCTAATTGTTTTATTGAGCTAATTACCCAGAAGTAAACAATACCTTTTCATCAACAAAGGGGGTGGGTAATTAGGACTGTTTCTTCAAAGACATTGTGTGTGTCAAACCGTCCTAATTACCCACCCCGTTTGTTGATGAAAAGGTATTGTTTACTTCTGGGTAATTAGCTCAATAAGACAATTAGCTTCCTGAAATCCCTGTGGCCGGGGACAGCCAGGCAGGCCTGCTGAAACAGGCTAATAAACCTACTTTGATTGTAAAATACAAGGTAAAATGAAAGTTTATTTTAATAATGAAACAGATTGTTGGCATGCATTTTTCATGTGCTATAGAAATGTCCTGAGTGCTAAAAAGGTGCTCGGTTCACTTTAAAGGACTACTGTAGGGGGGTCAGGGGGAAAATGAGTTGAATTTACCTGTGGCTTCTAATGGTCCCCCCGCAGACATCCTGTGCCCGCGCAGCCACTCACCGATGCTCCGGGCTCCACCTCTGGTTCACTTCTGGAATTTCAGACTTTAACCACTTCACCACTGAGGGGTTTTACCCCTTGAACACCAGAGCAATTTTCACCTTTCAGCGCTCCTTCCATTCATTCGTCTATAACTTTATTATTACTTATCGCAATGAAATGAACTATATCTTGTTTCTTTCGCCACCAATTAGGCTTTCTTTAGGTGGGACATTATGCCAAGAATTATTTTATTCTAAATGTGTTTTAATGGGAAAATAGGAAAAAATGTGTGAAAAAATTATTATTTTTCAGTTTTCGGCCATTATAGTTTTTAAATAATGCATGCTACTGTAATTAAAACCCATGAAATGCATTTGCCCATTTGTCCCGGTTATAAAACCGTTTAAATTATGTCCCTATCACAATTTTTGGCGCCAATATTTTATTTGGAAATAAAGGTGCATTTTTTTCAGTTTTGCATTCATCCCTAATTACAAGCCCGTAGTTTATAAAGTAACAGTGTTATACCCTCTTGACATAAATATTTAAAAAGTTCAGTCCCTAAGGTAACTATTTATGTTTTGTTTTTGTTTGTTTTTTTATTACAAAATAATAATAATTGGGGAGTGTGGGAGGTAATGAGTTAATTTATTGTGTAAAACTAATGTGTTTGTATATGTAAAATGCTTTAGGGTGTAGTTTTACTATTTGGCCACAGTGTGTTTGTTTACATGCGACCTGTAAGCGTCCGGAAGGACGCTTACAGGAAGCAGTACGAGGCTGGATAAATCACAATGCTCGCGCTGTTTCTAATAGAAGCAGCGGATCATTGCGGGGGCTTAGATCAACGAACGGGAATGGATTTTCCCATTCATTGATCTCCGAGCGGACGGCGGCGTGCACGAGCGCCGGGAGCGCGCGCATGAGTGGCGGCGGTAGTGTGGAAGGTACGGATTTCTCCATCCCTGGTTTTTTAGGGGGGGAAAAAGGGACGGAGAAATTCGTACCGCGGGGGGTAAAGTGGTTAAAGTCAGAAAATCACTGCGCCTGCGCAGCCGCGCCATCTCTCCCACTGACGTTACCAGGAGTGTATTGCACAGACCCAGTATGAAGACTTATAAATACTCTGTAACAACTTCCCCTTGGCTGCAATAGATTTGCCATGCTAGCTTAAAGTAAACCAGAGACTAATGCTTAAAAAAAATTAATACATACCTGGAGCTTCCTCCAGCCTGATTGCTCCCTCGGCACGGTCCTCCACCTCCTGGATCTTCAGCACTGGATCCCGGTAACTTGACCAGACAGGGCTTACTGCATGCGCGCTGCCCGGCCGAGCGTGCCCATCCCACCGCGCTCCCATTGCTGGGAGTTTTCTGCTTCAGTACTATTTTGCAGACACAGAGCTCTCCTGGACGTTGGAGCGAGCGTCACTTGCCCCGGCTGGCCAAAGTTACCGGGACCCCGTACCAAAGATCCAGGAGGCGGAGGACCGCGCAGAGGGAGCGATCAGGCCGAAGGGTGCTGGAGGAAGCCCCAGGCATGTATGAATTAAAAAAAAATAAATAACCCGAGGCGGTGTAGTAGGGGGGCAGATGGGACGCAGAGGCATGTTCCCTGCCTCATGACATGCCGCTGTGCCTCCCCCACGCCACTCTCTGCCCCCCACCGTAGCGCTATAGCCCCCCGAATTTAGCAACAATAATTGTCGCTATTCCGGAGGGTAATGGGAGGAGAAGGACTCCCTGTTTAAAATGACCACTGGGGGCGTTCTTGCAGGTTTTCGCCAGCTGCCATTGGGCAGCCGTCTCTCCCTGGCCGCGCCACTTGCCGATCACCCACCTCCCTGCAAGCTGAAAAGCGAAAGTGATCCCTAGCAGGCCAATAACGGAGCGGTGGGGATGGTGGCTTACCTGATCTGCCTAACCCCCGCCCACCCCACCTCCCTTCAACCACCACCCCCACTGCCAAGTTCAAAGTGGACGTGTCTAGCAGCAGCTAGGGGTGGCAGTGAAAAGTGTTCTGAGGGGTCACAGCCTTGTTTTAGCTTGACTAAGGCTGCTTCCCCTCTCGATCTGGTCAAACCCGCAGTCGGGAACCGTATACGCAGGCGTGCCGCGGGCTGGTTCCTGACACCCAGGTCTCTGGTACACTTCAACCACTTCAGCCTGTATCGACGAGAGGAATTTTCACATTTCAGCGCTTCTCCCTTTCATTCCCCATTAACTTTATCACTACTTATCACAACAAAATTATCTATACCTTCTTTTTTTCCACCACAAATTAGGCTTTCTTTGGGGGTTCATTATGCTGAGTTTTATTTTACCAAATGCATTTTAATGGGAATCATAAAAAAAGGGAAAAAAATCATAATTTCTCAGTTTTCGGCCATTATAGTTTTAAAGTAAAACATGAAACTGTGAATAAAAGCCACATATTTTATTTGCCCAATTGTCCCGGTTATTGAAACGTTCAAATTATATCCCTAGTACAATGTATGGTGACAATATTTTATTTGGAAATAATGGTACATTTTTTCAGTTTTACATCCATCACTTATTGCAAGCACATCATTTAATCATATACCCCCTTGACATACATACAGTGGCTTGCAAAAGTATTCGACCCCCTTAAAGTTTTCCACATTTTGTCACATTACTGCCACAAACATGAATCAATTTGAATTTCACATGAAAGACCAATACAAAGTGCTGTACATGTGAGAAGTGGAATGAAAATCATACATGATTCCAAACATTTTTTTACAAATAACTGCAAAGTGGTGTGTGCGTAATTATTCAGCCCCTTTTGGTCTGAGTGCAGTCAGTTGCCCATAGACATTGCCTGATGAGTGCTAATGACTAAATAGAGTGCACCTGTGTGTAATCTAATGTCAGTACAAATACAGCTGCTCTGTGATGGCCTCAGAGGTTGTCTAAGAGAATATTGGGAGCATCAACACCATGAAGTCCAAAGAACACCCTAGACAAGTCAGGGATAAAGTTATTGAGAAATTTAAAGCAGGCTTAGGCTACAAAACGATTTCCAAAGCCTTGAACATCCCACGGAGCACTGTTCAAGCGATCATTCAGAAATGGAAGGAGTATGGCACAACTGTAAACCTACCAAGACAAGGCCGTCCATCTAAACTCACAGGCCAAACAAGGAGAGCGCTGATCAGAAATGCAGTCAAAAGGGCCCATGGTGACTCTGGACGAGCTGCAGAGATTGACAGCTCAGGTGGGGGAATCTGTCCATAGGACAACTATTAGTCGTGCACTGCACAAAGTTTGCCTTTATGGAAGAGTGGCAAGAAGAAAGCCATTGTTAACAGAAAAGCATAAGAAGTCCCGTTTGCAGTTTTCCACAAGCCATGTGGGGGACACAGCAAACATGTGGAAGAAGGTGCTCTAGTCAGATGAGACCAAAATGGAACTTTTTGGCCAAAATGCAAAACGCTATGTGTGGCGGAAAACTAACCCTGCACATCACTCTGAACACACCATCCCCACTGTCAAATATGGTGGTGGCAGCATCATGCTCTGGGTGTGCTTCTTTTCAGCAGGGACAGGGAAGCTGGTCAGAGTTGATGGGAAGATGGATTGAGCCAAATACAGGGCAATCTTGGAAGAAAACCTCTTGTAGTCTGTAAAAGACTTGAGACTGGGGCGGAGGTTCACCTTCCAGCAGGACAAAAACCCTAAACATAAAGCCAAGCAAACAATGGAATGGTTTAAAACAAAACATATCCATGTGTTAGAATGGCCCAGTCAAAGTCCAGATCTAAATCCAATTGAGAATCTGTGGCAAGATCTGAAAACTGCTGTTCACAAACGCTGTCCATCTAATCTGACTGAGCTGGAGCTGTTTTGCAAAGAAGAATGGGCAAGGATTTCAGTCTCTAGATGTGCAAAGCTGGTAGAGACCTACCCTAAAAGACTGGCAGCTGTAATTGCAGCAAAAGGTGGTTCTACAAAGTATTGACTCGGGGCTGAATAATTACGCACACACCACTTTGCAGTTATTTATTTGTAAAAAATGTTTGGAATCCTGTATGATTTTCGTTCCACTTCTCACATGTACACCACTTTGTATTGGTCTATCACGTGGAATTCCAATATAATTGATTCATGTTTGTGGCAGTAATGTGACAAAATGTGGAAAACTTCAAGGGGGGCGAATACTTTTGCAAGCCACTGTATATAAAAAAAGTTAGTCCCTAATGTCTGTAGGTGTAATTTTACTATTTGGCCACAAGATGTCCTCACGCATTATTTCCTATTGGGTACAAAATAAGTACGCAAATAGGAAGTAAGGTGTGGCTGTGTAACTTCGGAAGTGATGCAGGCATCTCATTGATGACAGCGATCACGGTGACCTACAGGGGAGATGAATGAATGGGAACAAAGTTCCCATTCATTAATCTTACGATCGGTGGTGGGAACAAGCTGGAGGGAGCGTGGCGAAACTATCTGAGAATGATTACTGTTTTTGAACAGAAATAGTGATCATTCTCGCCGGACAAGCATGGATTGCCACCAATCCCCCTTGTCTCTGTGATCATCATGATAATGGGATTCCACCTACACGATAGCACGCAGCACCCCCAAACTGCACGGACGCAAGTCTCTCGTCTCTGCGGCTACAGCACCAGCCGTGGTCGTGAGGCTCACGTCTGTGTGGCTGAAATAGTTAAGCACTAAAAGGACTCTTAAATCAAACCGTAAACATTGCTAGTAAGATTTTACTTTCGCTTTGCCTATGAAGCCTAAGGCTCATTTCTCCAGGCTGCGCAGGAGTTTGCCTTATACTGTCATTTACTGCATTCACAAACCGTGAAATCTTATGTGGACAACTGATGTATCCATCTGGCCAAGAGAGAGTTTACAATAAGTTAGCTTGACTTTGGTACTGTGTGTGAGCGTTCATTTAACAAAGACGCCTTGTAATTTCTGCATTGGGATATGGGTAACATCTGGTAATGATACCCATATTCTCCTATTGACTTCCCTGACCTAAACCTCAAATAAACCTCCCCTACCTACCCCAAATATTACACCCTATGCCTAACATAGGTTGAAGACTGACACTAAGCTTTCCCTTCTCCACGCCTTAAACTAACCCCACAGAGAGGCCAGGAGGGAAAGCGAATGTTTAGGTAAAAAGCTACCACCACCTTTCATGCTGGGTGCACAAATGGCAGAAACGCTTGCGGAGCAGGAAAAGCTGCGTTTTATGCAGTAATGTTAGTCTATGGCATGCAGAAGTACCAGCGTTGCACCTGCGATTTACAGTAAGCATTCTGCAGACGCTGGTAGTGTTGCATAATATGCAGGCTGGCTGCCAAAACGCACATAATGAAAGTCTATGGTAACGCATATGCATTGCGTTTTTTAATACGTTTTTCATTAAAAAGTCAAGATCTGTGATGAGTTTACGCTTCCTGTTGTCTTCCTAGTGATTTGCATAAGCTAAAAAAAACGCATATGCGTTTTCCATTAGCGAAAAAAAAAGTAAACTAAAAACGAGGTAGAAATGCAATAGCAAATCGCAAACGCACCATCCGAAAACGCTACTTTTTCACGCTATGTCATATGTGAACCCAGCCTCAATTATAAGGGGAAAGGTACCTTCTTACTATTGTTAGCCTGCGGAAAGAAAAGAGTTAACACAGCCTAATCTTATTAACACAATACTGTCCTCTGGGAAGCATCTTGTCAGGATTGGAGATTTACATAACGCCCCATGGATAGAACTTACGTTTAGTTATGTCTGCACTTGGCTATAATTTTCATAGATAACAATACTTTATTACTGGATCACACATGTTCCCCATGCACAGTGACTGTCAGCTGTATCTGGTGCCTGGAGGAAACTTTGGAAAATATATATCACAATCTGTCTCTGTAACTCAGCCCGGGGTCACACTAACCCGTGGAATCCATTATTAAAAGAATTAAGGCATTCAGTAGCGAGCAAGTCCAGAAGAGGCAGATAAAGAATTGTGGTATGAAGGCATTTTGTACATAAGAGTAGACTGTGTGTCATATTCCGAGATTTGGGGAATAATTCTATTGAAGGAGTTAGGAAAGGAGAAGAAATGTTATTGCCATTGGCAAGGATATTGTCACAGTCTGTCTGGAATTGGGATAACATTGGCTTCTCTGTTGTGTTTTTTTTTGTTCTCCAGCTAAGATTGTCATTTTGGAGAGGATGATAATGTAATATAAAGAAGACATTAGCTTTCTGATTGCACAACACATAAATATGTTAAGTGTGGTCATGTTGAGAATGGAAGGCATGCCTGTGCTGCAGATACCTGTAGCATATATCCTAGGGATTATTATTGATTTATAAAGTGCCAACACATTCTGTGGCACTGTACAAAGTAAGAAACAACCATGAGATACAAAACAATACAGCCAATGGTGTACAACAACATGCAAATACAGAATTAGTAAAATTAAACAAAAGTAACATAATAAAATGGATAGCAAATTCCAAGACACAAAAGGGTGTGAGAGCCCTGCCCTTGCAGAGTAGTGTACAGTATTTATACCTAGAGGCAGTGTGTTTTAGGTTATCTACTGAGGAGTGTAACTTGGTCAGAAGTTAAAGGGCAAATGGCCCTTTTGAGGGAGCATTTAAAGATTTCAAAGGTTGGAGAGTGACAGATGTGTTGTGGCAGGGGATTCCAGAGGAGGGGTGAAGTACGTGAGAAATCTTGCATACATGAATGCGAGGAGGTGATTCTAGAGGAAGACAAAATAAGGCCTTTGCAGATCTGAGATTTTGGTTTGGTTGATATCTAGAAACTAATGAGATGTACGGTACTTTCATTTTGTTGTTCTGCTTAGAATGCTAAGCATCCTAAGCAGGTGACATCTAGTAGCCAAATTTAATATTACAGTAAGTAAAAAAATAAAATAAAAAAAAGAATAAAAAGCCATTAACCCTTTGTAGGAGACAAAGGGTTAATGGCTTTTTATTATTTTTCTTTTTTTTTACTCACTGTAATATTAACCCATTCGCGTTCCATCGTTTTCACTTGAGAAATGTTCACCTCCCATTCATTAGCCTATAACTTTATCACTACTTATCACAATGAACTGATCTATAGCTTGTTTTTTCCGCCACCAATTAGGCTTTCTTTGGGGGGTACATTTTGCTAAGAGCCACTTTACTGTAAATGCATTTTAACAGGAAGAATAAGAAAAAAACTGAAAAAAATCATTATTTCTCAGTTTTCAGCCATTATAGTTTTAAAATAATACATGCCTCCATAATTAAAACTCATGTACTGTATTTGCCCATATGTCCCGGTTATTACACCGTTAAAATTATGTCCCTATCACAATGTATGGCGACAATATTTTATTTGGAAATCAAGGTGCATTTTTTCCGTTTTGCATCTATCACTATTTACAAGTTTAAAATAAAAAAAAATAGAAATATTTCATCTTTACATCGATATTTAAAAAGTTTAGACCCTTAGGTAAATATTTACATTTTTTTTTTTATTGTAATGTTTTTTTTTTTTATATTAAACATTTTATTTGGGTATTTTTGGGAGGGTGGGATGTAAACTATAGTTTTATAATGTAATTGTGTGTTTTCAATTTTTTTTACTTTTAGTTGTAGTTTTACTTTTTGGCCACAAGATGGCGGCCATGAGTTTGTTTACATGACGTCACTCTAAGCGTAACACACGCTTAGAGTGACGCAGTGGGGAGGCAACGGCCAGAAAAAGCACAGCTTCCGAGAGAAGCTGTCGCTTTTTCAGCGGGGGAGAGGAATCAGTGATCGGACACCATAGCCCGATACATTGATTCCGTGGCTACCGAATCCGTGGCCGGGAGTGCGCGTGCACGTGCGCGATCGGCCGCGGGAGCGCGCATGGTTTCTGGACGTAGTTTCTACGTCCAGAAACCAAAATAGGTTAATTTTGGCTACTAGATGCCACCATAGTTACCAAAATAACTTGTAAAAAAAATTACAGGATTTAAAAGGGAATACATAAGTTGTTACGTTAGGAACTTAGCTTTTTGTATATGTATGCCATGAGGGCATATTATTGTTGTTGCTATTAAAGGCTTGTAATTATTGATTAGACTATAGTGAGAAAACCAAAATCACAAAATGGAAAAAATACACTTTTATTTCCAAATAAAATATTGTCACCATACATTGTACTGGGGCCACAAATTTAAACATGAAAACTGGCACGAATGGGCAAATAAAACGTGTGGGATTTCTCCACAGTAGCACGTTTTATTTCAAAACTATAATGGCCAAAAATAAATAATGATTTTTTTTTCCCCTTAATATTCTTGTTAAAATGCATTTAGAATAAAATAATCCTTAGCAAAATGTGCCAGCCAAAGAAAGCCTAATTGGTGGCAATAAAAACAAGATATTGATCATTTTGTTGTGATAGGTAGTATTAAAGTTATTGGCGAATAAAAAGGAGGTGTGCTGAAATGTGAAAATTGCTCTGGTCCATAAGGGGAAAAACCCCTTAGTGCTGAAGTGATTAGATGATTTTCTGTTTATTAAACCAGTGTTTTTCAACCGCTGTTCCGTGGCACACTAGTGTGCCGCGAGATGTTGCCTGGTGTGCCGTGCGGCAGGGGTCCCCATACACCGGGCCGCGGCAGGTCTGGCCTCTCGCTCCTCCCCTCCCCGCGGCGGCCGCTCCTGTTACCTTATCATGAGCGGGCGGCCGCTTGTCCGATTAGATTCCCCCGTAGCCGCTCTCCTCAGTGGCATCTCCTATTATAGCAGCCGCCGAGCACGCTGCTGTAATAGGAGATGCCACTGAGGAGAGCGGCTATGGGGGAATCTAATCGGACAAGCGGCCGCCCGCTCATGATAAGGTAACAGGAGCGGCGGCCGCGGAGGGGGGAGTGGCACTACCTACCCATACTAGGAAGCTATACTGGGCACTATCTACCTATACTGGGCACTATCTACCTATACTGGGCACTATCTACCTATACTGGGCACTATACTAGCTATACTGGGCACTATACTGGGGCACTACCTTCCTATACTGGGCACTATACTAGCTATACTGGGCACTATACTGGGGCACTACCTACCTTTACTGAGCACTATACTAGCTATACTGGGCACTACCTACCTATACTGGGCACTATGCTAGCTATACTGGGCACCTTACTGGGCACTATGCTAGCTATACTGGGCACTATTCTAGCTATCTGGGCACTATACTAGCTATACTGGGCACTACCTACCTATACTGGGCACTTTACTGGCTATACTGGGGCACTACCTACCCATACTGGGCACTATACTGGGGCACTACCTATCCATACTGGGGACTATACTAGCTATACTGGTCATTATACTAGCTATACTGGGGTAACTATACTAGCCATACTGGGGCAACTAAACTCCCTATACTGGGGCAACTATGCTAGCTATGCAGCCGCACCCCAGCCCCCCTCCCCCCCCATAACCCGCTGCGCACGACACTGTCCACGAGTCGCGCAAACACCCGCGCCCCCCGCCGTTCCCCGGAGAAAAATTTGGTCAGAAAGTAGTCCCCGGGCCGGAAAAGGTTGGGGACCACTGTATTAAACACATAAAAAATAAAAAGAGCAATAACAAATTTTCATTACAATACTATTATAAAAAAAAATAATAATTTTATGAATTACGTTATCTTCACTACAGTTACTATTTAAAACAGCCATTGTCCTCTTTTCCAGACTTCTAGCTGAAGTGTAATACACCCAATGTAATGTTTTTTTCTTTATAGTTCGTCTGTTTGCTGAAGCTATTACAGTTATTACAGTTCGTACAGTTTCTGTTTCATTTCCCAACCCTCATTTGTAACCTCTGAAAGTTATTGGTGCAACTTTAGCTTTGTTTTAGTGTTTTTACTCTTTATTACTTTTGTATTACTTTAGCTTTGTTTTAGTGTTTTTAGTGTTATTACTCTTTCTGCAGTAAAACTTTACTGTTTACGGCTAGTTTATTTGATCCCTTCACTGATAATAGTTTCTCTAGAGAAGTTTTGCCAGTTTCTACATACTTCTCACCTTTTTGTTGCTTTACAGCGTGCTTTAACAGAGCCTATATTAACCATTTCTCCAGGGTATCGAGGTATTCAATGTAGAAGTCATGTTTTAAACATGTGTTCCTGAAACAGTTGGTGAAGGTATTTAATTCCCTGCAAGGCCCACTTGTGTCCATCTGGAATATGGTGCAACTAGTTTAACCACTTCCTGCCCCATGATGTGAAAATAAGTCTCTGCACTCCCCTCCCTACAAAATTCTAGATAACACTTTTTATTTATATCTGAGCTGATAACAATGCTACACAGTTGTAAAGGAATGACCGCAAACCCCTCTCTTCCTCCCAGAGAATTCAATGGCAGGATTAATGTGTAAACAAGTGTAAAACAAACATTCTGAGGGCAGACAGATGTAACAAGAGAGTAAGGTATATGCAATGTGTTACTAATACATATTCAAACGAACTGTTTAAATAAACAGTAGAGATAGACAAATAAAATGTGTGGGTTTAATGTACAATAGATGCTATATACATTAGAGGTATAATGTATGAAAGTTAATAAATTGTGTATTTTTTCACTTTTTTTCCTTATTTTCCTTTTAGAATACATAGAAAATAAGGTCATAAATAAAAACAAATATCAGCCGCAAAAAGCCGAATTTGTCCTGAATAAAAACTATATAGATCATTTAGTTGTGATAATTATTTATAAAGTTATTGCCAAAGTAATCAGCTGAGCTGAACTGTGAAAATGACCAGGGTCGGGAAGTGGTTAAATATTGCATGGCTGTCCGAAGGCAACAGGCACAAGGCTGCATGTAACAATTGTAGAAAGGTACTGCGCACCTCCATACCCACCTTTCTTCCTAGTTCATTTTTATGGATACAGGTAGTCCCCGACTTACTGTACAAACACCCGACTTACCAATCACCCGCCGGTACAAATGGCCTGAAAAGTTGTTTTTTTTACTTGTTTCCACAATTCTTGCACAGTTGGTGGTACTTAAAGCAAACCTGAAGCGAAAAAAAACGTATGATACAATGGATTAGATATGTAGTATGGATAAGAAATAGAACCTTGGATCATCTGCTAATATAACTTTGTCTAACTAGCCTACTCCTCCCTGTTTGCGCAGTGCAATTAATTGTACTTTAAAGGATACCCTAAATTTTAAATTGTTGTAGCAGGCAGTCCTCTTTGCCACTGCTCCCCCCCCTTCCGTTCTTCATCCGCCCCCCCATTTATCTGGTAAATGTCACCCAAAGCTAATTCCGGGTCGACTTGAATCGGTGAGCAGTGCGCAGGGGCTGCCCGGCAACGCACATCCTAGATTGCGCGCCTGTGGCCAGAAGCGGTCTGCACATGCGCACTACGTAGTCTTGACATTGTACTTTCAAATGGTGAATCCAGTATATTCTCATTAAAGGTCGGGGGAGGGGGGCATATACAGAATATAAAGTCAATATTCATTGGTGCACCCCCAGTTTGGCATAATGGTCTCCCACATCATTTCTAACTTCTACTGTAATAAGTCCCTTTTTTAGAGGTTTGTTTTTTTACATTCGGTCAGAAACCACTGTGGAGTATTTAGAGTATAGGTGTGGAACTCCAGGCCTGGAGGGTCAGATCCATTTCAGTGTTTAGGATGGACTGAGAAAGAGAGGAATGTGTTCTACCTGATGGACCACACCTTTCCTGATTCAGACCCATCAATTCATTTGAGCTGTGTCAAAATTCTTTGAGGACCTCGGCCCTTGTAGGACCGATTTGACATCCTTGATTTAGAGTAAGGGGCAATAAATAAACTAGCAACCTATGATGTTTTAAGAGTCAACACTGGATCCTGTTAGGTGAGTTTCTTGTAAACAGACTATATTTACGTAGTTAAATGCCAGCGGCCTTTTATTTCTTGCACTCAGTCCTGCCATCTCTATGTCTTGTAGTAGGTTAGATTGGGGACCCAAAACTGTAGTACATCCTTCCAGGTCCCTTAAAATACCGAATCTACATTTTACCACCCCAATACTCTTCTGGCACACTTTCCCAACTTGGTGAGACTATATGCTGACCTGTAACCCCCTATAAAGCTCTAGAAGGGTGTCATTTTGGTTCATCCTGAGCTAACTAGTCAGTAAAATGTTTGTGGCTTTGAGAGAGTTGTCTTTTTAATTAACGGTGTAACAAGAGTAAAGGATAGAGTTAGAGATGTGGCGTTTCACTAGTTGCTAAGCCTGGTGGTCTAATCACAGTAACAGAGGTTCCCTTTCAATGCAACCAGTTCATAACTCACAGCCAGCGTGTGAAAGTGTGGCTAAATCTACAGTAGCTTCAGTATTTCATACAGCCACCACCTGATATTGTGACAGTGCATGCAGCAAAAGGAAAAGTTCCCTGTGGACCAAGTGGTGGAAGGAGACAATGGCAATCCAAAGCAGAAGGCACATGGTGTAGTTGGGCAGTAGGCAGCTAATCTTTACATGGGGTGGGGGGGGGGGGTTGTTTCACAGCCCTTGATGTCTGTGCACCTTGCAGCTTACTCCTGGTGATCGCAGCCAGGACTCCAGGTGTTTAGTATCAAGCTTTGCAGTAATTTAGAGATATCAGCAGGGTAATGTCCTCTGTATCCTGCAAATATGGTGGACCTCTCAGCTAGCTGCAGGGGTGGAGAGGCAGGATGATATAGTGCCAGAGCTCAGATCTCTTTATCTCTGTCTGCCACAGCCAGCTGCAGAATCCGAATGATACCTGTGCTTTTAGTGATGAATACAGATGTTGCAGCCAGCTATGGGAGAGAGAGAGAGAGATTAATTCATTCTGTTGCCTGATCAGGGTGTGGACCTCAGTCTGGTTCATAAGCACATCCCAAAATTAGCAACGTTTGTAGCGTTCATTTGGATTCTGAAGCTGGCTTAGTAACCAAATTCATTAACCCATTTAATTTTATTTACAGAAGCTTGAAATGAAAAGAATAAACAACAACGCATTTAATAACGAGTGTCATTTTGTTTTTACATTCAACAGGGCTCCAAGTTTGTGGAGTGGTCTTCTGCCGAGAACTGCAAACGGATCTGGGTCAGCTACGGCCACAGCAGAGACTGGGAAAACCCACAGCAAGGCGCTGGAGAGGAGTTCCTCTACCATGCCACCCAATGCAAAAACATCTGGATGCCAATGGGAGAAATATTTGCCAACTAATGCTGGTTGTTGCCTTTTACCTCGGTACATTCCTATGCAGTAGATTTCCTAGACTACTGGGATGCATTTCATGACACGGTTAATGGATACCTCAATCTATTTCAGATGTGTATATTAAGTATGATGTAATATGAAGGACAACATTTTAATAAACTAATAGACAAAAATTTCATCTGAAGTCATTTTTAACAATGTCGTATTAACCTCCTTAGTGGTATGATTATTTCTGGATTTTAGGGTTTAAAAGCAGTGCAATTTTTTCACATGCTTGTAGACTCTAAAAGCAGGAACAAAGCGTCAGGTGAACGCTTAGGAGGTTAAAATAATTTCCAGCTGGACAATACACAATTTAGTGTACACAACTAGAGATGTGGCGAATTGTTCGCCCGGTGAACATCTCTGGGGAT